>NW_028145568.1:635000-707500 GCF_977016875.1 Pavona decussata
TTCCTTCGTAACGAGAATGGCAAGCAATCCAAGTTTTGGTTATCTCACCTAGATATGGTAGAGATCCTCCTAGGACTTCTAAGAGCATCGAGGGAAGGCAACTGGGAACTTCATGTTTCAAGAATAAGGAAGATGATCCCGTGGTGCTTTGCTTATGCTAATGTCAACTACGCAAGATATTTATTATCCTACCCATCAGAAATGTCTCACCTGGAAGAAGAACATCCAGATGTTGTGGCGTATTTCAGGTCTGGTGGCTTCTCAGTACAGATTGGGGCTGAGAACCATTTGGTAGAATACCTGTAGTCCAAGCCTGTGACGAGACTGTAAATAAAGATACACAGACACCCAGAGGCACAAAGGGCTTCAGCCTGAAGCCAGGAGCAAATATTATTTTGTAGCGGAGTATCGAAGCATATTCATGCGACAGTTTAAGGAGATGCTTCATCTGGGCACCTCAACGACTTCCAAGCACACCGACCTCCAAGCAAGTCGAATGGCAAGACACGAAGAAGACGTAAAATCGTTGATGTCACAGTCATGAATTCAGAAACATCAAGGCAGACGACAAGATACACCAATGGCGGAAATTCCTATCCAATTCTAAGAATAAATCGCTTCTGATAAAATTCATCTCAGAAGAGTGGCAAAATGAGAGATGCAGAGAGAGGCTCGCTGTTAAGACAATCTTTGTAACAACCGAGGATCATTGCTATGAAATTTCTCCAGTCGGAGCAACAACAGTGGACGAGCTAAGGTCGACGCAAGAAGAAGCTGATACCAGAATGTTACTCCAAGCAGCACATGCAGCAGCAGCAGGATACAGAGCCGCCGTTAGTACGTCAGAAGATACTGATGTTTTTTTTTTCTTTCTTTGGCTTTCAAAGGCTTCATCTCATGTCCTGTGTTTGTCAAATGCGACCAAAAAACTCGAACAACATACATTGATGTGTCAAGAGTCGTTAGAATGTTGGGGTCAGAACTGTGTAGATCTCTCCCTGGTCTCCATGCTTTCACTGGCTACGACAGTGACAGTGCTTTTTCGGGAAAGGGCAAGATAACAGCTTAGAAGCTTGTTAAACAAACCAAGTCATTCCAAACCTTATTTCAGGAAATAGGCATGGATTGGAACCTCACAGATGAGCAATTTGCAAAGCTCCAAGAGTTCACCTGCAAGATGTACAGCTCCACCCAAGGCATCTATGATGTCAACAAACTGAGTTATAGGTATGAGAGTTTATGTTGTTGTTTTTTAATGCTACGTGGTTAACTCGTCTTGAGCTCTATGATAATTGAATGATTATGGATTCCGTAACGCCTATGGACTTTGTTGTATTTGTAGGTTATTTTGTGCGAAACAAGGGAAAGTTTACTCCAATCAGCTACCTCCATGTGCAGATTGCTTAAGGATGCACTCCTTGAGAGCAAACTACCAAGCAGCTGTTTGGAAAAGAAGCCTGTGGGGCTGTCCTAGGTTCAAGAGGAGAGCAAGTTGTCCATCAAATGGATGCGTGGAGAACCAGCCCCTGCAGCTCTTCTTGAGTTTCTCTCTTGTTCCTGTGCAAGATCATGCAAGCTACCCTCCTGCATGTGCCTTACGAATGGCCTTAAATGCACCGACAGGTGCCCGCTTCGCGACTGCAACAATTGTGCTGAAGAGGGGGAGATACTTGACGATGAATGTTCTGACGACGAAGAGGATTAGGAAGATTAACAAACCCAAAAAAGACTCTATCAAACTAGAAGATCTATTTGAGAAAATTATGCATGAAATCATTAGCCCTTCATGTGAATTAGACACTCCTTTTTATCACGGAGCATTGTTGGCTAAAAGGCAATAGGCCTTGATCTTCTCCGATTATTCAAATATTTCATTTTAATTTGAGTGATCGTTTTAACATTTAAGAGCTTTACAAATTATATATATATATTTTTAATTTGATAATAAGTGTTTTGAACCAAAGCCTTCACTTCTTTAACTTTTAGAACACTTTCGTCAGATTTTGCTTCTAAGTAATCATTTCATAATATCGAAGATGGTGGATCCAAGATGGCGGACGGGAACTTAGAGCATCTTGGAGCCATTGACAGTTAACTAAGTCACTGGTTAGGAATTACTTACATGTATCATCTTCTGCTTCCATTTGGCGAAGTTTCTGCGAGATCAATGCATTAAAAATATTATTTTAGACTTTTTTTGGTTTAAATTTACATTTTTCCAGCGTTGCCACGGAAACCATCGTTAAAGCATGTGTAACAATGGCGGTCGGTTGTGCCTGTGTAGTGATCCGTATTTTAAGCTTTTTCTTGCTGTTAAACCCTACGCAGAGTGCATGTGGCCTACAGTGTGGTTTTGACTAGTGTCTTGGAAATGTTTTGAAGCCTTTTATGGATTTTACTAGACAATCCTATTTCCCGAACTGTCTCAACTTACTATCAACATCGAATTTCGACTGAAGACATGTCGTTCGAAGGTTTTCTCGGATTCGTACACCTCAAACACTTTGAACTAAACATGGACATGGGTTCCTGACAACTCTCTTTATTACCATTTTGAGCTTAACCCCGGCCCTTCGGAGAAGAAACCAATGTGTGCTAATTGCAGTAAGGTTGTTAGGAAAACTCAGGTGGCCATTTTGTGTGGAGACTGCGCCTCGTGTTTTCATGCCAAGTGTTCTGGACTGACAGAGGATGCTTTCAACAAACGCAATACTTCAACAGAGCAGTGGCTTTGTTTGGCCTGCAGTTTGCCACAGACTAGCAACTCGTTTTTCGAGGCGTCAAGCTCTTCATGAAACGTTTCTGACCCTGACAACTGCTCTGGTACACAGAGTTCGGAAACATTCGAGACCCTTACTCGACACGGCGCCAAACACTGTGTGATTGGTAGTCTGAACATTAACAGTCTCTGCGGGAAATTCAGCGAGGTTCAGGAATGGATAGAGGCTTTCGATATTCTTAACATAGTACTTGAGGCGTGCCCATGCTGATTCTGCCTCTTGTGTGTGAATCCCTGTTAAAGGGTCCACAAAGTCATTCTGATGGACCTCTGTTCTGTGCATGGTAACATTAGGGACATGTTCATGTAGGTTCCTGTACGCAGCCCAGTTGTCAGTGTGAACTTCCGATCAGGGTTGGAGGACTCTCTGTACAATTTGCGTCAAAGTTCTGCGGTCTCTTCTTCTAACAACTTTGAAGTAACCACGGCATGGGCTAGGCTCCGTGGAGAGCACCCCATATACCCAAGCATCGTTTCTTGCCCTTCTTCCTCTTTGGTATTGCGTGCAAGGGGAATGAACAAACAGCAACAAATTCTTTAGCCATCTTATCGTTCAAAATGATAAACTCGACCCCCTGCGATTTCAAGGGAAATCATATACTTATCAGTAATACCGAAAAACACCGCCAACTCTACTCTGCAAGGCAACAAAGTCTACTTTTTTTGGAAGTGCTATATAGAAATTTTATTTCCGTCCTTAAGGCGTGGAGACCCCAGTTTAATGTTATTAAATCTTACTTGCGTTCACCTCTACGCATTATGCCTTTCGTAACGAGCTATATTAACATTGATTAAAAAGGAGGGAAATATATTTATAAAAAGACATATATATCGTCTTTTTCAATTAAATTTTTAGAATTCTTTGAATCACTGAAACGTCTTTTTTATTAAATTTTATTGTATATAGTTTTTTTCGCTCGAAGTTGTCCGTCCTCGTTTTTTATACTACAGTTAAAACAGTCAAAGGACAGACAACTCTTGGAAGCTAAAAAATAAAAATGTATTTAAAAACGTTTTGGTCTTACACCTTCATCAGTTTACATCAAAACTACTAATTATGGTTTATCTTTGGAGTCTACGCGAGTTATGCAGTTCGGTCGCCGAGATGGTAGGATTGACAAAGAACACAGTTGGAAACATGTTCGCGGTCCATGCTGTAAACTGACGAAGGTCTAAGACCGAAACTAAGGCGGATAACAAGGAACTGTTGCATGGTTTAGCTGACTTACCATTGATTTATGTTTGAACTGGCTCTCGTCGCACTTTACAACATACAAATTGCTGCCAAATGGAATAATGGGCCTGTCTTCGAGGTCCCTTTTGCAGTAATGTCTAAGGACAGCGAACACGTTTCTAACTGTGTTCTTTGTCAATCCTACCATCTCGGCGACCGAACTGCGTAACTCGCGTATCTCCGAAAATAAACCATAATTAGTAGCTTTCCTAAAGGAATTGTTAGGAATTCCGCAAAAAAACAACCTTTTTCAATGACTGTTTGCCGCAACACGTTGAACACCTCCTTTAAAAAGAAAGTTGGAAAGCTTTATGATCAGTACCCATGATTTTATAACCGAAAAATGCTCATACCAGTTTCTTATTGAGATCTCAATCCTCCTTTAGAAAAGAAGAGGACTGCGATCTCAGCTGTAACCGAAGCGTTCAGCGCGAAACTCAACCCAAAATTCATAACCCAGTCACCGTAAAAGTAACAAATAAGATATACAATTCGAAAAGCGACTGATTAATATTCAGTAAGAATTTATTCATGATTCTCACCGTAGTTGTAAAACCAGTGCTTAACAATGATTCAGGGCCCATCATCAAAGAAATCTCAATAAGAAACCACTATGCAGTGAAAGCGACTATGACCAACTGAATATGGCTACAATGCCAAACGCCATAAATTGTATAAAACAAAATACCCAAATGCCATGGCATTTTTTCCTTATTTCAGGTCTTATTCGGCTATTTCTGTGACAACATTACATTAGTACAGGCACCACAGATATCCATCGACGTGGTCTTGATTTCTTTGGATCAATCCCATTCCTTGGTTGCAAGACCGATATCGCAGAGGATTGGCCAACCAGCCTTGAACCTGTAGCCATCTTATTAATGCTATGATGGGACCATCAGAAAGGCTTGTAACATCCATAAGATTCATAATGAAAGGTCAAGGTTTTCCGTACGAGTTCACGTGGACTACCTTTATTAGGCCTCGTTTCTGCTAACTTGAAATGTGATAGCATTTACCATTAATAATCCCTTCCATCCACATTTCAATTTTTCGCTGCTTCACCGCAGTCATCGAGGAACTGATGACTGAAAGAAATCTTGGAACGAAGGACAGAAAAGCCAACTTGATAGATAAAATGGACACAGTAGGGTTATTTATTCAGGAGTTAGCGATTTTTCTATCTGCACAGGATTGTAACTGACACATGAGAATTTTTTAAGACCGAACGTCAACTTATCAAACTACATCGTGACAATTTCACAACACATGCCAGTTTGAGATGTGGCCAGGCGGCTTTTCTATCTAGAGCTTCTCCCCAAAAACTCATTAAAAGGGAATAACAAAATTCAGATCCTTGTACGTAAGGTTACCGTTTACCTTCAGGGGTGGCATCAGTTTAACGGATGTAGCAACTCTCAGTTTAATACATCATAGATAACCAAACCCTATATCATATTAAAGCTTATAGAACTGGGTATTCAAATATTTCAGTGCTTTTCCAAGAAAATAAATTCCCCAGTTTTCCGTAAAGTCGAAACTTGAAGGTCCAGATCGTTGTTCAAGAGTTCCAACTCAATGCGAGTTTTATATTTTGGGAGTTTGTTTTTTTTACTCCAGGTCAGGGTCGCAAAAGCTTAAATGTGTCGGGGTTTTACTTAATTCGGTTGCGTTCAAAAGTTACAGAACATTAACAAGCAGAGTGAACGCACGGAAATGGAAAGGAAAGAATTTTTAGAATTATCGAATTCCCCGACACGTTTTTGTTGATCATAAATTTTTCTAGCAGCTGGCCAAATTTGACAGAAATCGACCAAATTGTTGTTGAGTTGTAACTTTTGAAAATGTCCCCTCCAAGCGAAAACTAAAGTTTGAGAAAACAGCGTTAGAAAAGAATTCTCGCTACTTGCGCTACACAAACAAGTACCGCCTCCTAACGCGTTTATGGAAAATTAGCCAATCATTTTGCAAGCTACTTTTTCTTCTGGTCACCACCTGTGAAATCTTCTTGCAGTTTTGCACGTACTCTCGTTCCAGAGAAGTAATCGACTCCTTCACCATTTTGTTGGGTATCTGCGGTGTTTGTTGTACGACGATTTTCTGCAATCCTTATGGGAAAAATTAAACGGTGACTGAAGTCGACCTCATCTAGCAAAGCTGTTAGACCAAAGCAGAAGCGGCAGAGGGGAACAAAATTATCAGCACAAAGCGCTACAGAATTATCGGGGAACCACCGTTACCGCATGCATTGTCTCCGTCAAAACGAATCTCGCTACTCTTTTAAAAGCCAGCGAATACATCTATTTGAGTGAAATATTGTTGAGAATAGCGAAGTTTTGAGATTGCTATGGAATGTTCGGGTGAAAATTAGCCGTTAAATGAACGTTCCAAAACGTTTATAATGCTGCAAATCGGAAACAAGTATCTGTTTGACGCTTCAAAGAAAACGTTTAAACAGAACCGTTTATATGAGTTGACTAGACTAGACTCTGTTCAACGCTTTGGAAGTTACACTAATACTGTCAGTAAGTCTTTGTGAAAACACTTCAAGCGAAAGCGGCGACTTTTTCTTTACTGGTTACATATTATCTTGTCGCGACGGTCAACGTTGAGAAAAGTTTAAGACAAAAGAATTATTATGCCTCTTCATTCTTAGCATTATTAGTCAATTTTGTTGTTGTTGTTGTTGTTGTTGTTGTTTCCGCTTGCCGAGACTTGTAAGGTTTACTCACCCGAACACAGGATTCAGTGATCTGACAACGTTCAGCCGCAAATAATATAATAACAGTAAAAGAAAGGCAGCTCATGAAGCGCGATTCACAGACGCACAAATTGAAACAAGCGCGTCTCCAAATATTCGCTTGGCTGGAAGATTTTAATATCTTTACCTACTTTAAAGTGTAGATTAAAACTATGGTGTTCTTTTATCTTAGTTTCTTACTTGAACAAACGCAAATCCTTCCACTCAATACAGGATATTCGAAGTGCGGGAACGCAAGGGGTTCAAGACTAAAGACAGACACTGGAAAGACCGTTTGCGCGATTATCACAACTGGTAGTTATATCGGCAGCAATATGCTGTCATTTGATCTGGTTTTTTAATATGCTGTCAATCAAAGTCAAATTTCACTTCCAGTGGAAATCGCCAATATCCCAATTTCTCGGCAAATACTCATCTCTTTTCCTAATTTTTGCTTTGAAAGATCTTCCTTGAAAGTTTATTTTTATCTAAAATAAAAAATTAAAATCCAAAACATGTTTGTCCTCTGAACGTACACATTGATTTCAACGTCATATCGTCACACTTAGTAAAAATTCCCAGGTGTCGTTCTTTTCTTTCGTTATGCAAATTTAGCAAATTTTAGTCACTGAATAGAACAGTATCAGTTTTATCTCCAGATCTCCTCGTGGCCTGGTATTATCCGGTACAGGAAAGAACCAACAGCTGAAGACACGATGTCTGAGACTAATGGTGAAACGACAACGCGAACAAGAAACATGAAACATCTATTCATTCTATTGAGGGTTTGCGACCTATTGAGAGCTCCTCGCCAGAATATTTACAGGGCCCTCGAAAGCAGTGGGTTCGTACAAGAGTTGGAATTCTCCAACAACACTACCACTGTTAGTTAGGTAGGTTTTTTTTATTAATCGGATCCTGAATGAGATAAAAACTGAAGGACATGATACCTGCCAACTCTCGCGCATATTAAATGTGTGCGAGTCTCACGCCTGCAGAGTAAAGACATTGATATCCCGCATCAAGGACAATTTCTCATGCCGGTCTCACCAATCCGGACGAGTTGTTATAGAATAATTTCATTTCATTTACGATTTGTTACGTATTGTTTATTTGCTCTTTCAAATGTCTACCATACATTCAAATGGTGTTCAAAGGTTGTCGGAATATCTCCGGAACTTCAGCAACGTTCGAAAGTCTTCGTAAAATCGTCGGAAATCTTCGGAATTGGCTCGGACGTTTTCTGAAATCCCCGTCATGACGGGGCAACAATATCACGCATGTTGGCGTCGTAGTGAGCTACAAAGGTACAGCTTTCAAGCATTTTCAGTCGTCAACATTTTCAATATTATTGAATATTAAATATTTGATAAACCTGGAGATAAATGCAACGACAAGAGATCTAATAAGATAGGTATTCGGGTGTGTCACTTGTTACCGTTGGAAAAATGGTCAGTATTCACTAAAACCCATTGAATTTCTCTTTCAGAACCAACACAAACGAGTGGAAACAGTGAAGCTAGTTTGACTCAAGAAAACGAGGATTCAGAAGGAGCACAGTCTGGTCTGTACCTCTCCCTTTCTTTCTAGAATTTTCAAAATGGATCTCAATTTGCGTCTTGCCTAGCGTACATGATTGGTGCCAGTTTGAGCACAGGCAGACCACCCACTGTTTGTGAGGTGTCATTACCGTTTGTAGCCTGAGACTTTATACCCACTTCAAACCAGAATTGTCACAAAATTTAAAAAAATTCTTGGCTTTCTTTCAACGGCTTCTGATTAACTATATATTTCGCTATGTCGTGGCCGAGTTTGGGCTTCATTAATTGTCACATTTCCTCCGAGAAAAGCGGAGCTCAAGTCCTCCAGGTTGGTTTCAAACTATGATCTGTGGCAAAGTCAGCGACCAAAGGAATTCTAAGCATGTCATTCATTTTAAATCGGCCTATGAATGCTTGGGTTGGGTATTTGAAGCCTAATGATTGCGAAGCGTTGCCGACTCAAAATGAATCGCACGTCATCATTTTTTGAACAAAAACTTGAATTATATATATATCTCTGGAACAAGAGACTTTAAATGCCATTCTTGTACTTTTTCAAAGGCCTTTCAAATGAGGATTTATAAGTTATTTTTTACTCGATAGGCAATTTGAAAGGTACGGGGCAGACAAGTCTGGAGGTAACCTGTTCCCACTTCTTTCCACACTCCTTAACAGTTTCTCTCCAGATCTCGCTCAACAATGTTGATGGAGTAGAGCTGAACTTACAACTGAAAATTTTTCTTTGTCACATTTCCATTGCAGTAGCAGTGCAAGATGACCAAGCAGGACATGTCAGTCCTCCAAGTTTACCCGCAGGTAATGATACCATGCAGCTCACACTGACGAAACATTTGTTCATAGTCGACTTCTAAAACAAATCAGATACCGCATCACTCTTAAGACAATTACCCAGGGCTGTCAACCTTGCACGTCTTCAAACATGGAGAATATTTACTTCCCAGCCAGCAACAACAAAGCGCTTTACATGAGTGTGGCATCAAGGCTAAATTCACGGCTTCTGTTTCAGGGGGAGGGGCAGGACTCTTTAAAGTCTATTAAACAGTAGCTAAAACAACGCTAAGTTTCGGTTTATATTTTTTTCAGTTTCAGTTTAGTTTCCATTATTTTACACAAGATAACAAGATAAATATAAATTACAATAGTAGGATAAATGAATAACAAAAGAGAGAAACATATGGCGAGGATGCCCATAGAAAAACCACTAGGCTTGTATGAGTTACAGGTATGTATAATTATGTATGTGTAATGTGTTCTATTGATTCCAGATGCTGTTTTCTCAAATTGTTTTTTTTCCTCAATACGTTACTGATAGGGAGAACTGTTTTGGGATAAGAAAAGAACTTGTAATTTGTCATTACAATGTTTTTTTTCCTCTTCTGGCTTCGGCAAGCTTTGACTAAAGTGATGGGGTCTTCATTTCCACAGTGGAAATACAAAATTTACACATAGAAGCTGGGAAACGACCAACGGAAATACTTAACAAGCTTCGGGGATATTTTTTCGATCTCAAGACCCTGGCATCCCAAAGAAACAACCTAAATGACACAATAGTGCATGCATGTACTGGTATGTCACTTTCATTTTTAAGTCTTCCTTTCTTTTCTTGACTGGTCGGATATTAAGACCAGATTGTTTTTATTTTTATTTTTTAAAAGGATGCTGGTTAGGAGCACTTGGATGAAACCAGTAATTCTCAGGGCTAAAAACCTCACAAAAGCGGTTCTGAACATATTCCAGTTAGTATATTTGGAAATAGTATGTTTTTGAACGCCTTGCATGAACCCGCCAAACAACAACGAAACAATCAGCGACCGCCTGTACAGATTAAATTGTATCACATTAGAGATTAGTTGGGATATGTGAAGCTGCATTTCCACCCTACAGACATTAAAAAAAACAATGTCAAAACTTTTATTTTACTCAGTTCAATTGTTATGCAACATTTTGGGTGATCTGCAAATGAGCATAAGAACCTATTGCGCTTTTTGTTTCCTAGCATAATTTATCTTCGTCCACGTCGTGTAATTTATCTATCTGATCGATTTAATTAATACCTATTTTATCCTTTTTTATGTTTTCAGCATATGCAAAATGCTGTGCAACCGTGTGGAAAATCACGGATTGGATTGACTACACCAAAACGATCCGCAACAAGAGGGGCTCCGCAAAAAGAAAATTGGACAGACAATTGCCAGCTAAGAAGGAAAACGTGTCTGATAAGTAGCCTTTCATAATGCTAGAATCATTAGATACTAGTGAGGCAAAAGTGCGTAATGGACTTTTTTTAACTGAACCTCATAAAAGTAGGAAAGGATTGACGGCTTGAGTTATAATATTTTAATATTTACTGTTTCCACACGGTACATTGTTTCAGTTAGAGAAAAATGTATCGGTGACCTTCAGGGGCAGAAATAGCGGGCACAAAAACCCATGAAAAATGGGGAGTATTGACCAAAGTACTTTAGTACAGAAATAGAATACTATTCATACCAAAGCTTTGTTTTGATTTTCAAGCTTGAATAATCACAGCCTCCATTGAAATACCAATTTTTGTTTCGGGTTTTAGTAAATGCCCTTGTAATCGAATCACGCTGTGAACGACTGGTCACGCAATCACTCATTCATTCACTGGTCAGTGAAATGTTGCGTTGCTGTCAAATCGCCGTTTAAAGCTGTTAAACTGCTCGTGGTAGCGTTTAGCAGCCAAAATTTGCGACTGCTGCAGCCAGCCACTTCACAGCGGTTTTGCAGCGCTTCTTCAAGCCGTTCTGCAGCGCTGAACGGGTTAACAATCCGTTTGAAACAATATATAAATAATTATTGCTAAAACACGAGCCACTCTACAGTTAATGGTTATCCGTTAGCTCCATTCGCAGCCAGTCATGACAATCCCTTCTCCTGTGCATGATCATCCGTTCGAAATTTTACTCCTGCCATTCAGCCGTTTACGTCTACTGTTCGAAATTTCTTTTAGCCGTTCAGCCGTGATTACCATCCGTTTGAAATTTTTGACGAGCCATTCAGGTCTACCGTTCAGACGCAATTACTATGCGTTCGAAATTTTTCGCTAGCCGTTCAGCCGTCATACCAATCCGTTCGGAAAAAATTATCAGCCGATCAGTTTCATCCGTTTCAAACGGCTTCGTGGGCCGTTTCTTACCCGTTCGACAGCTGTGCGTTTCACCCATTTAACAGAAAGCGGTTAGTGTACGTTTTCGCGTGAGAGGTCACATGTTTTTCTTATTTTCTCGAACTGCGGCAAGTTGTTGCAAAAGGAACTTTTGACATTGTACCAGATTCTTCACCAGGCCCTTGTAATGGGCAGACTAACCCCTTCTTTCTAAGCGCCTCCCATAATCAGCCTCAAAATCAAGCACCTGTACAACCAAACTCATTAATTAACTTTTCGCCAGCTACGTGTATGAGTCAAGCTAATCCAACTCAAGTTTCTCCTTACTTTTCGCAACCTGCGTCTTAACCACAGTTGTTTAATACATTATCTCCTAGCTCACTCACAACAACAAATGGCTAATTCGCCGCAGCGTCAGTACTTCCTACTGGAAATGGTTCTGTTTTATTCCAAAACAATTTCCCGCCTTTACCAGGTTCTTCTGGAGGATCTTTAGATAACAGCCAAACTACAGGAAACTTCGGCCAAAACATCACTTTCTTCAATCCAACTTTGTCAGTGCCAGGGTCTTAATTCTCTGTAGCAGTTACCTCTACAACAGCAACATCAACAACTGCAGCAACAGCCACACATTCAAAGGCAGCAACCAGGAGCCCCCACAGTTGCAACTCCAACAGCAACAACATCAACAACACGTTGACGCTCAAGTGCAGCAGCCAACACAAACACAGCAACAGCTGCAGCACCAACAACCACGCTTATAGCAATTACAGTTTCAACAACAAAATCAACATCAAAATCAGCTGCAACAACAACAACAGCTACAATATCAAGTGCAGCAGCCAGGTCAAACACAACAACAACAACAGAAGCAGCAGCAACGACAAATGCAGCAGCCACAGCAACAACTAGAGAAACAAGGGCAGGCACAGCCTCAACAACCTCAGGATCAGCAACCGGAGGCAGCAGAGGCATGTACAACAACACCGGTTGAAGGTGCAACATCTGCAAGACCTGCTGAATTAAGAGGAACAGAAGCGTCGACAACACAAGAAATAACAACAATAACAACAACAGATACAGCTACTGCACCACCAACAATGGCGACCGCAAATGAAGCCATTGCACAAGAGGCTATAGAACCAACAGCAATTGCAGATGCAGCAGTTCCTGAGACAGCCACAACTGAACTTCCTGAGCCGCTCACACCAACAGTAACTGCATTTTCCGCTTTGGAATCATTACTATCAAGGCAGGCAGAAATGCAGGCGCAACGTCATGTTCAATTTATGGACTTCCTGGCAGAGCATCGACAACTGATGGCAGAATTTAGGGAACATCTCCCTTCAAACAACATGCCGGTATGCAGTTTATGCAAACACAATACTGACATTTCTAACATCTTTATTTCGGTGTGCAAGCTCATTCTGTGAACATGAAGTACAGCCTGTGGTCTTGATGTGAAAAGTTCTTTTTATTCTAGACTGATGCTCCTCCCGAGTCACCTGGCAGAAGTTCAGCTCATGAAAGTACACCAGAAAGAACCAGCACACAGACGGTAATATTCCAGGTGATCGTTTCTCAACTATTTACCGATTATGACCAAATTTCCTAGCCTCATAGATCTGGTACGTTAGGGTTGATGGTGTAACTGGCAGGGAACACGCTGCTTTCCATAAAGAATATATTCTGCATGTTAATTTTACTGCCCATTCTAGGGAGATTCGTTTTCATTTTCTTTACCTTCAAATTTCATTCTTGGGTTCATACAGAAAAAGTTTCCCACGCAGTGAAGTAAGGAAAATACTTGGTTAAATTAGAGCGCCATGTTACCAATCATAGCAAAACTATTTTCATTCCCCCACCGTACATGACACACTAACAAATCACTATAACAACACCATGATAAAGTTTACAGTTGCTAGTGCATTTAACGTGTTAAAGTTTCACCATGAAGCTACTGTCAAGAGGGCCACTAATTAAACAACGTTTCAGTAGATTCATTTATTTATAAAGTGAAACATTTCAGATAAAAATGCATCATTACTAATACGAAAACGGAGTTTAGAAATGGGAGTCAATCATTGTTGTTGAAGTATGCACTGTTGTGTTATCACAGTTTTTAAAAAAGCATTGTCTTGAAAAATTTTCCTTACTTGTCAGGAACCAAGTGGAAGTGGAAATGAAAATGGAAATGGGAGTCAGGATACTGAGGTTGGTATGATTAACTGTCAAATGCAAAACAAGCAATACATTATTGATAGCCGTCCTTTGTATTGCAGTTTTGTATTTGTCTATGACCAGTTCCCTTTCCATTACACAGTTATTTCTCAAAGGCTATCTACAAACGGCTCTTTCTTAAGAACTAGCAGTTTACAAGACACAGCACATAATACAGGATATCGGGACCTGCACCAAACGAGAGCCTTCGATATTTTGTCATTACCACTATTTAAATCATTATCATTTTCTTTTTTTAGTATTTAAGTTTTATTATGTTTCTAACAACAATTGAAAGGGTATTATTTTTCGCCCGAAACAAGATTCACATGTCGATCCATTGTTACAGCCACATGAAGAGTCAGATCAGGGGGTTTGTAAAATAGTTTATATGCCAAATGCTCACCGACTTACATATAAGGAGGTCTGCTAGATCATTAAACATTCCCAACCTAATTTGCACCTGTTACTATTAACAACGGCATGCTTAAAAACAATCAAGTTAATATCAGAAAATTATTTTATTCTATACAGGAACAGAAAAAGTAGACATTTGGAATGCAGTCATGTCTTTAAAAATTTGGGTTTCATGCCAACAGCACGTTATGTACTTCATCTTATCACTTACATTCCATTTCAAATTGTCATCTGTTTACTGTTAAATAACAAAAATGTTGGCTTTCGCTTTCATATACTAAAAAGGATAATGGTGAAAGTCTGGTCTGAAAAGAGTTGTTATAATAGCACAAAGGAAGCAGCTTAAATGATTTTCACACTTCAAAATGGAATTCTTGACCACATTTTACTTCTTTTTACTAGCTTGAAATTAACAGTTTCCGATTGTCACAGGTATCTGTAATGCGTCGTCATCCCGGGCCTGTGAACCTTTATGCCAGTTTCTGACATGATCAGGTATATATAAAGCTCGACCTCTGTTCACCTTCTGTCGACATTCCACATTTTAATGCATGGATATTTAATTCAATATATCTCACTAGAATCTTAGTAGTCCCTCCAGGTCTGAAAAAAATGAAACAATCAGAGACTATACAATGCGCCGTTTGGCTGAGTTAACATCAACTGGTAAGTGGGAAAATGCAACCTTGTTTAACGATCAAACTTCCGTTTACTTTAAGTTGTATGGTACCTTAAGAAGGACCAAAAATTTTGTTTACATTTGGTGCATACATACAATTATTCACTTGTCCCCTGATGTAAATCTAAATCGACTGACCAGACAGGAAAAATAGGACTTGTCATATAGAATAGACAGGGCTTGTGTGCAAGCGATTCGTAATGTCACAAAGCCAAGCCAGTGGAGATACATTGACAGTGCAAACAACCCTGCTGATGTTGCAACACACGGCATTCCCCCAAACAAATTGATGGAGTTGAGGTGGATCTCTGGGCCTGAATTTCTATGGAAGTCCTTACCTTAACCTCAACAGATGCTTGAAGAGATTGCACTCTATGAAAGTGACCCAGGAGTAAAACAAGAAGTGACCACACAAACAATAAGGTTACAGAAACCCCAAGGTCTTGACTAAGCAAAGTTTGGTCACTTTTCCAGCTGGGCATCACTAAGATGTGCGATAGCCAATCTAGTCCTCATCCACGAGAGAATTCAAGAAGAAAAATGGAGAGAGTTCCAAGAACGAAACCAAGCCTCGACCTCCCCCCTCAGCAGTGGAGTTTGAGCAAGCTAGCAAAGTTATAGTTGGAGCAGTACAAAGGATGGTGTTTGCTACCGAGCTTAAGGCCCTGTCCTCAGACGGAGAGAACAGAACAGTACCAAAGGATTCAAATCTTCTCCATCTAGACTCGTTCGTAGATCTGCATGGACAACTTTCCATTGGAGGTCGCCTTAGAAATTCGACACTCGCATATCAAGAGAAACACTCCGTGCTTCTTCCAAAAGGACATCATGTATCACTGTTAATCATCCGTCATTTCCATGAGAAGATCCATCATCAAGACCGGCAAATCACACATGGAGCCATTCCTGAAGCTGGTTATTGGGTTATGGGAAGAATATTGCATGATAGCTGCACTCGTACAATCCTGTGTAATATGCAAACGATTGAGGAGAGTGATGATGAAGGGCAAATTGTTTAAACTAGTATATGTCAAGGATTTTGCCCTGTTTCAACTGTTCTTATGTGCACAGTATTTTGAACTGGACCTATCAAAAATCCTTCTAGCAACTGAACCTACATTCTGACTGTACAGTCCATGATTTAACCTACCAGGGGCCATTTGAGATTTTCTATCCCGTCTGGCAAATTACCCCACTAACCATAGCTCTTTATTTCTTTGTTCATGGCATGCCATTGGAGAGAGCAAAATGTTTCTGTAAGTCCAGGGATGCCTTGAAGGCATTGCTAGAGAAACTCTTTGCAGAGATGGAGCTTGCCTCCAGTTCCATTTAAGGGACGAACTGCAACCTGTAAAAGGGGAAGGAGAGAGGTGCCCTGAACCAAGAAAGTGTTGCCATTATCTACTGTAAGTAACCCATTAATCTCAAACCATCAATAACTTATTAATTATCCAAAGATGTAATTCTTTATTCATCAGCTGTATACGGATAAAGGAACACTGTAAAAGGGGAAGGAGAGAGGTGCCCTGAACCAAGAAAGTGTTGCCATTATCTACTGTAAGTAACCCATTAATCTCAAACCATCAATAACTTATTAATTATCCAAAGATGTAATTCTTTATTCATCAGCTGTATACGGATAAAGGAACTCAGACAGCTGCTGATTAAATAACATAAGATCGTTAGACATTTGAAAATGCATTTTTGCTGAAAAAATGTTTACTCTGTAGGCATCATGAAAGAGCAGTTCCAGGCTGACCAAGATGCAGTTAACCTTATGATCAGAGGACAGCAGAAGCAATTCAGGAAAAAGCTGCTGTAATCAACTCAATCAGAAAATAAATTATTTTGTTTTCCAGTAAAACATTTTACAATCACGTATATGCCGATTTTACAAACAGGCATAATCAAAATATGATATGTCATATTTTCATTTTTTAATTAGGTATCCCTTCATAAGCGTCTCTATTGTACATATAAAACTGAGAGAGATAATATTAAAATGATTTCTGATATTATTACTACATTCAATTTGTTTTGTAGTAATTATGGAAGAGGAGAATGTGGAATGCACGTATACTGATAATGAAGTACCATAAATACCAGGGAAACAGCAAGACTTATTTGAGGGAAATTTGATTTCATTAATTGATGCCATGACTGGGATCTTAATGTCACTCCTGCGAATTGATGATCGACTTCCGATAAAGCTTTTCTGGGAATTCCTTGCATTTCGTAAGAGATTTGGACAATTCTCAAGAATTTGTGTAAACTCCCAAGAAATCTCCAGAATTTGCTAGAACTCTTGTGAATTCTCAAGAATTTGTGACATTTTTTCAGTGCCCACATTGCTAAATTTGGTTCTCGCGAATTTACGGGAAATCAAATAAATTTCAAACGAACTTTCTACCTCTTGCAGGCTCCCGAGAAATCTTTGGACTTCCCGTGAATAAATTGTGCAAAGTAACGCCAAAGAATGCAACGTTTTCCCAAGAATTCTCAGAATAAAATTTTCTGGAAATCTCAGTTTTTCTATGGAAATCCCGAGACTTCTCTTCACTTTTTTGAACAGGTACTGAAACCTTCCAGTATACACATTATGCCTCGAGCCATACACTGGGTGTGAAAAGAGGGTTTATTAAAGGAAAAGCACTCAGACAATTGAGAACAAACTCTTCTGAAACAACGTTCAAAGAAAGTATCTCCAATTTTAAATCGGGCCTCATAAGACGCGGATACCCCCACAAGATGATACAGACAACGTTATCAGTAGTCAACTTTGCCAAAAGACAGTCGGCTCTACAACAAAAGAAGAAACTCGTAAACAAATCTTGTTTTTTGTTACAACATACCACGCATAGGTGCGTAACCTTAAAAATATATTGATGCAAAGCTGGAACTTAATACAAAATCAGCCTTTGCTGAAAAGCATGTTCAAATATCTGCCAATTATATCCTACAAGAGAGGACAATCTCCTAAGGACAAGCTTGTTAGGGCAAAAATATAAGGCAGTGTTCAAAAAAATTTACACAGCATTAATGTAATCCCCGTTTCTTTTTTTTTTACTTTTTTGTGTCGCAACCGTGGATGTTGAGGCATGTTGCCTACAATACATGACCATTCACTGAGTAAGCGGCTTCTGTGCTGATTAAATGGCAGATGGAAAGATGTGATCCCTCTAGTTGTTCATTGTTGCTATCAAAATATAAGACACGAACACGATATCGAAATGTTTTGATCCTTGTTCTAGTTGTTAAATGTTCTGCCCAGAAGAACACTCAATGACTACACCTGTCATCAATCAACTGCATTTGGACCAAAACTGCAGGAATAAAGGCTAATATGACCCTTCTGTATCTAGTAGATTTTTTCAGGAAACGTTCCCTGGAGATGGCTGGAAATGACTTTCAGAGCATCTAAATCAAATAATGATATCTTCGACAATTTAGTATCAGTATTATAGAGACTCTTTACCAGCAAGTTTCGCTGAAAAAAACAAAACAATCAAGTATAAAACTTGCCAACGTGTACAGGCAAATAGTATTGTGCAGTGTATTTGGTCAATGGATAGAGAACACTCTGTGGCAAACAACTGAAATGTCTATAAGTATCTAACGTGAGCGTATTTAACAGTGATAGTTATCAATGACTTGTTTTCAGACTTTATTGTTGTTCACATGCGATCACTTAGCAGCCATCAGCAACGACATCTCTGTTATTTGGAGGGTTTTGGATCTCTATACCTGGCTTCCATTGTTTCATCATCATGTTATCAGTATTTTGCATGCAGCTTAATTTGTTCAATTTTATGTGACTCATCTCCCGTTTTTGTTTTTCCAGAGAACAGCTTCACTTGATGATGACCTCAATATTTGTGCAGCCACAAACTGTCGCTACTGGAGAAGGTTTTGACTTGGACAAACTCTATGTTGTGTGCGAAAGGATGGTATTGTGAAGAACTCCACATCATAACATTGTGGATAGTGTTGTGGCATTGTAGTCATTTTATATCTGAGCTGATTTTCAAAAAGGTGGCTACAGAAATTGAGCACATTTTGAGACTTTCTAAGCTGAAGGAATATGCTAGTCATTAAGAGAAAGTCCGCGTTAGATTCGACCGCTCAATTTGGGCCAATCGTTCGATTTCCTTCAAATTCTCAGCAAAAGACAAAGTTGATATAACATTCAAGAAAACACATTTCTTTTGATTCTAAACTTAACAATACCCGAAATTTTGAGAATACTAGGATAGTGTCCTTAAACTACGGAAAAATATTTAGTGCATCTCTATACTGCGAAAAGATACGGCCGCAACAATTTTGGGCAAATCTTTTATTTTCCGACCCGTGTTGTGTGACAGCGATGGCATCCCAAGGCAACAAATTTCGACTTTTTCTGTCTTGACCGCAACTTAAAGTAGACAAATCCGTTTTAAAAGGGTAAACAATTAAAAACATACCTTAAAAGTTCCACTGTTTTGCTTCGAAGACTTCATGTTTCACCGATTAACTGTCAGCAAATTTGATGGCCGCGCAACGGATACCGTGACACGGGATCCGTGTTCCTTATTAGTTGGCTTGCAGGCGACGATCATGCTAGCTAAAAACCTGAACATCTCTACAGAGTTCCGTGAAATTAGTTCTGTTATTCAACCGGGCACTCTGCCAACCAAACAATCATCAGTTGCAGAATTGACATCGAGGAAAGACTTTTGAAGGTTGTCGTCCATCTTTGTTTTGAAATAACAACCGCTGACCGCAACAACATTTCCGGTCTGATCGAACCGGAAACAGAGCATTTTCTACAGTAAGTTAATTACTTGATTATTTCTAGCTTATTTTCTACTTCAAATGCATACATGTTTATACTGGGCAACTTATTATTAACCCTTTTATGTTATCTAAAATGTATTTTACTAAAATAATAACAAAAACTGTAAAAAAAATATCTCAAAACTGAGAAATATATAGAAATGAGACTTCAGAAAGGTCTTGACAAAAACAGCAACTGCGAATTTACGAAACTTGCAATAAATGAGACGTCAGAATGGTCTCAGCGAGAACTGCGAATTCTAATGCAAAAAGAAGAAAATGCAGGAAACTGCGAAAATTTGCAATTTTCAGTTGAAATTTTTAGACTTTGTAGCTACAATTTCGTCCTAGAATGGCTAACGCTACAAGAGGCTAGGCTAGCAGAGCTTTTCTTTATCTTGTTTGTATCCCAGGGGTTTTATTTGGGCTAGACTTTTTAGCGTCTCTCCTGTTTGCTATCTCCGAGAGCGACAGGTAGCTGCTTGAAAGGCAATTATTAAAGACTGAGTGTACCTAAATACTATTCTGTCTCTTAGCTAGATAATTTTATAGAAAACACGAACATTTTTCAACAAAGATAGCCAAGTGCTGAACCAAATCTTTCTTTCTGTCCTTTGCTGTAAATGGCACTTCATAGTTCTTTAGAATGTTCTTTAGCATTGAAACATTAAACTGTGAAAGCTTGTTGGTTCTCCGGTACTGGCAAAGGTCATAGACGTCGTAGTAAATGGGATGTAGAAGGCCGATCTCGTCAACAATGCTGTTCACCACTTCTTGTCTGTTGCTTTCTTCTTCCCCTTCCAGTATTTCTTCAATTTCTGTTTGGTCATCAGCAGCATCTTGCCCTTTCCTCTTGGATGACGCTAGGCGAGAGAAAAAGTTCTTTATCTGAACAACTGTTAGCCATTCTTCTCTGGAAAAACGACGCTTATTTTGTTCATCTCGCGCGTTTCGCATGTCTGCAGAGACTTGTTTTGGGTTAGCCTTCAAGCCCGTTCGTTCTCCTTGGTTAAATTTTGCTTTCAAGTAATCCTTTACATTTTCAGAAAAACGAGTAGGGGCACGTGGCTTTGAAAGGGCCCATCCTCGCGTGAGATTTGAGGGTCTGGCTGCCTGTTCCGAACCACGGGCGCTCTCTCTCGAATTATTAGAAGCTCCTTGACTGTCTTCATCTACTGTAGAGAAACGTGCGGCCCACTCTCTCCTTAGTCGATCATAAATACTTTCATTCATTGGCTTCTTTCCATGATCTCCTATTTCAATGTGTATTTCAAGTTCACGGAAGCTCTTGAGTATTTGCTGGCATCCAGGTTCTGGACATTCAAACAGCTGACATTCATCAAAGGTGTCTCCGCTTATGGCACTGTCAGATTTCTTCACGTTCATTTGGCGCGCGCTAGTTATCGCAAAAAAATTGCGATTGTCCTGAACAGCTATTCCTGTTGGACCTTGGTAATTGATCACTATGTCATCGTAGGGTAACACCTTCCCTGACCCTATACCATATGCTCTGCGAACGCGAATGCCTTCCTTTTCATACGTAAAGTTATGAAGCTTGCTGAAGCCATCAATGTTGTTGAACTCTAGGGACTTCTTCTCATCAATGGCACAAACAGAGGCAGTTACTCCTCTTACGGGTCGCTCAAGAAGGGCAGTGCGCATATCTGTGGCAGTGGCAATGTCGTGGCCTTCATTGCAATAGGAACGAATTGAGGTTTTCATTGGACATAGAATTCTGTTGCACACATCTTTTCCATACGCAGGCTCTGAGTAGTCATAGCTCTTCACTTCGATGCCCAATCGTTTCCCGACGTCTTTCAGGGATGCAATCATGGCATTGTTGTGGTAACAACCCGCTTCATCAGGCACTTCGCCTTTACCTCTGGTGTTCCTGTTTCCCAAGTTACTTCCAACTGGAATGTTAGTGGGTTGTGATGCGCTTCAAGTTCGTCAGCCACTAGCCCCATTGCAGTGTTGTAGGTACACATGACCTTGTTGTCAGTAACTCGTGCCTCGTTGCTGGCAACTAAAAAAGTAGATAAGGTTAATTAGATATGTTAGATTTATTATTTCTTTTAATTTTTAAAGGTTTTTCGTACATATTTTTTTTACTAACCACAGGAGACCAATTTTTCACATTTCGCCCTAAGAGATGCTTGTTGAGGAGGCTACTGAAATAGACCCAGACAAGAAGCCCTTTCGGCTGCTTAAGTGGCCATTTGTGACGTCAGCGTTGACGTCACTCTCTTCTTCACCAGCCAATAAAAACTAAGTGCAAATATGCCTTGACCTGCCGCTTAGGCGTGTAGTGACTTCATCGCTTGGGCTTCCTGTGCCCCTATGACGTCATCACTGACGTCACACTCCACTCCATCATTTAATACATATTGAATTTAAAAAATTTAGTGAAAATATGCCTCGACCTGCCGCTTAAGCTTTCTGTACTCCTGTGACGTCATCATTGACGTCACACTTCACTCAACTATCCAATATATATTGAATAAAAATAAGTGAAAAATATGCCTTGACCTGCCGCATGGTCTTCTTGTGACTTTACTGCCTGGGTGTCCTGTGCCCCTGTGACGTCACCACTGACGTCATACTTCCCTCATCCATACAATATGTATTAAATAAATATGCCTTGGCCTGCCACTTGGGTTTTATGTGACTCCATAAACACGCATTGGCTTGCCGGCAAAGAACTGAGGACGACCACGACACGACCATTCACCATGAAATCCGGGCATTGCATTGCATTGCCACTTAAAAATGGCTCTGTTCCTGGCATTGTACTCTTGAAAAAAATCGTTTAATAAATACTCACTTCTTAGCTATTAAACTATGTAACAAAACAAATGTGCAGGTACCTCCAGGGGTCCAGCATAGGTCGGATTCAATGGCACATTTGTGCGGCGTAGGAAAATCTCTATATGGTGTCGAAGATAGGACATTGGTTATCGCTAACAAGGCTTCTCGTTTGGCACTTCTAGTGAAAAAAAAAAAAAACTACCATGAATATAATGGTGGCACCAAAGAAAATGTCTGTAGAGGCTCTCATTACTCACAGTGCGTGCGGAATGTAAACTATGCGTATTTATTAAAAACATGCTCTTGACTATAAAAAAAAAGATGCCATGCATTATAACTTGAATTTTATCACCTTAGCTTTTATAATCTTCAATTCAAATAGGGGTTTGGGACGATGCTGTGGAAGAAGGTGTATATAAAGGGAAGATAGAAATATACCCACCAGAATCAGTCAACAAAGGTAAAACGTTTGCGAGCCATGGACACATTGTGCCCAACCCATGGCGCATACCAGGGCTATATTCATCACCATGCATCACAGTCAGCACTGAATTTTCTTCGATTGTGATCCGTTTAAATAGGCCTTACCACCTTTTTCGACGCCATTTTGACGAGTAGGCAAACAGGCGTGAAATAACAGTGTTTGTATGGAAATCCGATGTCAAATAATTTTCATAAAACATCACTTCTGAAAAATTCATGAATTGGAAACTTTTGGCACTAGGAAAAGGATTTTAAAAAAAATTGGAGGGATGTAGCTGTGCCACAAAACGTCTAGTCGTGTTTTGAACTTTCCCGACATTTGGCCGTATAGCGAACCAGCCGTGAACTGCTCTAAAAATAGCTCGCGGGAAAAAAATAAAGGGAAATGTATGAAAAATTCGTACTTAAATAGAATAAAAACATTTTAACAACTCACGTGATCCCACTTGTCCTGTTTCACCATACAAAGTATAAATCTCTCTTGATGTTTTTAAATTTATCACTTTGTCGCCATCGACTCGTTTGATCCTTCCAGTATGTTCAGGATACTGGCAAGTTCCTGGAGGCTGACAGTACCTGCCAAGATTATTTCTGTGCGTGGGACATATGTTCATCTCCTTGACCTTACTGCCTCCGAGGTCAAATAGCCCGGCACGAGCCAGTATAAGTTCAACTTCGGTCATCTTCTCGCGTGACAAATGGCAACTTCGCAGGTGACTAGAAATATCACTGCAACATTCGCGAAGGAACACTGTGTCATGGTCACCTCTATTAGGACCACACTTGGTGCTCAACACAACGGAAAACGAGCAAATTTCGGTTTTCGACATTGTTCTCTTAGATCATCGATCGGTCACTATGTTGTTCTGATTAGTCATGCACACGAAGAGATTATTGAATATATTTGATAGACACACGTCAGTGTGTTCAACTACACTTAATGAAACGCTTCTCCTTTCACAATAACAACAAACAGAGTCGTAACACAAAACCCAGTTTGATCTTATGCCGTTTATTTTTTTAATCAAGGAGAAAATTGGCCCATCTACAGTTATTCCTCGTTTCCTGTTCGCAGACGGAAGTGTTTTTGCGGTCAGAGGTTATATATAAACAAAGATGGACGACAACTTTCAAAAGCCTTTCACGTTCAAACATCTTTCTCTGCAACTGATGATTGTTTGGTCGGCAGAGTGCCCGGTTGAATAACAGAACTAATTTCACGGAACTCTGTAGAGATGTTCAGGTTTTTAGCTAGCATGATCGTCACCTGCAAGCGAACTAAAGAACAAGGACCCCGTGTCACGGTATCCGTGACGCGGCCATCAAATTTGCTGACAGTTAATGGGTGAAACGTAAAGTCTTGAAAGCAAAACAGTGGAACTTTTAAGGTATGTTTTTAATTGTTTACCCTTTTAAAACGGATTTGTCTACTTTAAGTTGCGGTCAAGACAGAAAAAGTCGAAATTTGTTGCCTTGGGATACCATCGCTGTCACACAACACGGGTCGGAAAATAAGAGATTTGCCCAAAATTGTTGCGGCCGTATCTTTTCGCAGTATAGAGATGCACTAAATATTTTTCCGTAGTTTAAGGACACTATCCTAGTACTCTTTGAAAAAAAACACGAGACTTCCAGACTAAGTCAGAATTTTCAGAAATGTTGGTTTTTGTTGCAACACTTGACAGGCTCTGTGCACGAATCGTTAACATTGGTATATTTGAGATGCCTTCCTTTTAAAAATTCTCAATAATATGAGTTGTATATACCATATTTGTAAAGTAGTATAGTGTATATGTTTGTGGTATAAATGTAAGGTTTTTCGGATAAATATTCTTTCGGCGGCAAACATCCGAAAACGGGTTAATTTCGACTCGGTGAAAGGTCGATTTTCGGGGGTTCGGGGGGGTTGAACATTCGCCCCAAAATTTCGGATATTGTTAAGTTTAGAATCAAAAGAAATGTGTTTTCATGAATGTTATATCAACTTTGTCTGTTGCTGAAAATTTGAAGGAAATCGAGCGATTGGCCCAAATTGATCGGTCGAATCTAACGCGGACTTTCTCTTAACAATACTCCAGTTACGGTTCATCACAAGAAAGTAAGGTCAGGAAATACTATGCAAGAGAAAAGAGGGGCTTTTCTTTGGAATTATACGTGACATTGACATCCGAGTGAAATGAAACATGACCTGTGATCCAACTAAACAAGTGTGACATGGCAATTATTAACGGCGCCAACGCATCGTTAATCTCACCCAAAACCCGGTCTTTTAGCGCTCAAGTCTAGCTTTCTACAACAGAATCGGCTTAATCGGAGCAAGACAGCGTTTTAAATTGATTTTTCGTCTTCAGTCTAGATCCATGACACAATCCGAATCACGCCAAGCAAACATCTGGAAATTATTTGACATTGAGACCAGAAATCCGACCCAAAATCGCACTTCTTGACTAATCGATCACTAGCCTAACAACGCTACAGTTATAAAGGCGAAAAATAATAGAATAGCTTTTCAAACTCACGCTTCTTGAAGAGAAAATCCTTGCCCATTCTTCCTAGTGTTTTCCATATCAGCTTAAGTCCCGGATGTAGAAATCAACATTTGAAAAGGGAAGGGTTAGCGCCCTTTTCCACCACAAAAATATACTAAGTCTTTGGCTAAGTAAACAATTCGCGAAAATTTCACATTGCCCGAAAAGAACTCATCCCTAAGACCTACTTTTTAAAGCCAAAGACTGTCACCTCCTCAAGCAAAGCCCACAATATACAAGCCTTTAATAGTCCAAGCCCGAGTAACTGAAAATTACCCGTTTATAACTTAAACGAGGACTACTGGTAGCAAGCATATTAGAAGAGGCAGGAACTGCACTCGTAAGACTTTTCCCTCACTAGACTTAATGATGTCCTCAGGAAAACTTTGCTTCAGGAAGCCAAACGAAACGCTAGGTCTAATGACTTAGTTCTGAGCTCAGAGTGCGCGCCGAATTCAAAGCCAAATCGTTGAGCGGTTAAAAGACGTTTGAGAGAGAGTGGGGCTAGGTTAACAAACCAGGGAGGGGGAGAGAAATATTTTGATTTTATAAATATTTGCTAATGACCATTGTAATCTATTTACTTACTGATGTGAAATTCAATAGGAAACGTTAAAAAAAAAAAATAAATAAATAAATATCTTACGAAAAGTTAACAAAAACGTCAATTTCTGTAGCCACCTTCTGGAAAATCGGCTCAGATAGCACAAGGGTATAGGCTCGAATTTCCCAGAAAGGATTGATATTCTGCTTTGCATCATAAATCACTTCAGAATGATCCATAGCAATCAAATGAACAAGAAACGGTGCTTTCAAGAGTTGTATTTTTGGGCTAGAAATCGTGTCCTTAATGAGTGACATAATACAAAGGCTAACAGGTTTTCTTAGCAACAACATATCCTGAAATGACAGGCTACGTTCGGCCTTCAAGGCCGTCTGTTAACATCAGTTAAATCGCTTGAAACCTTTCAAAATGAAAAATCTCCGGGAGAAGATGGATTCACAGTTCAATTTTACAAATGTTTCTTTGAACTATTGGGCACTGATCTTGTCGCAAGTTTAACTGCCGCTTACGAATTGGGCGAGCTCTCCATCTCGCAACAGAGAGGAGTAATTACTCTCCTTCCGAAAGAGGACGGTCCTTTGTCAGCGCTCTCCAACTGGAGGCCCATTACTCTACTAAATACTGATTACAAAATAGCATCCAAAGCAATCGCTAAAACATTAGAAACAGTTCTCTCCAGCCTTGTACACACTGACCAAACTGGTTTTATAAAAGGACGATACATTGGCGAAAATATTAGACTTATTAATGACGTAATGGAACACACTAGAACCGAAAAAAAAGGAGGAATTCTAATTTCGCTTGACTTTAACAAAGCGTTCGACTCTTTAGAATGGCTGTTGATAACAAAAGTGTTAAATACTTTCAATTTTGGAACGAGCCTCAGAAAATGGGTACAGTATTCTACTCCAACATCGAGAGTGCAGTGATCAACAATGGATTTGCAACAGATTGGTTTAAATTGTCCAAGGGGGTGAGGCAGGGCTGTCCTCTTTCCCCGTACCTATTTGTACTGTCTGCGGAAATCTTGTCCAACAAAATTCGCCAGAGTAGAGATATCAAGGGAATAACGATCTTTGGAAATGAGATTAAAATAAGCCAATTCGCGGATGACACCAACTTTTTCTGCGATAATGTAACCTCTGCAGAGAACTCTCTGAAAACTGTAAACGACTTTACAGACATCTCCGGGCTGCGTCTCAACACCAAAAAAACCAAGGCGATATGGCTGGGAAAATGGTCAGCAAATAAGTTGACGCCGTTAAATGTGAAGTGGTTGCGTTGCCCCGTTAAAGTTTTAGGCGTTTATATTTTATACGATGAAAAGAAAAATGACGAACATAATTTCATGTTAAAATTAAGGAAATTGCAAACAAAATTCGATATGTGGAAAGCTCGAGACTTAACTTTATTTGGTAGAGTTATGATCATCAAATCTTTAGGATTAGCCAAATTAATTTATTCAATCTCCAACCTCAATGTACCTGATGAAATCATTCCCAATGTTAAGAAGAGATTATTTAACTTCATTTGGAAAAACAAGCGAGATAAAATAAAGAGGGAAAGTCTTTACCAGGATATAACAGCAGGGGGAATTCGCATGGTCAATTTTGATGTGATGATCAAAGCTCTAAGGCTAGCCTGGATTCCGAGACTACTGTCAACAGAGACCCGAAACTGGAAAACAATTCCGGATCACTTCTTCAAAAAGTGCAGTGGCCTAAATCTTCTCTTAAGATGTAATTATGACCCAAGACATTTACCCCAAATGCCAACTTTTTATAAAGATATCCTTACCTTTTTCAACGATCTGAAAGGCTTGTATAGTGGTGACGGATTTCAAGAACTGATCCTATTCAATAACAAAGACATCTTAATTGATGGAAAATCTTTTTATTATGATGAATGGCTAAAAGCAGGCATTCTTACAATTAAGGATCTGTTGAATGAAAATGGCGCTTTTCTTTCATTTCAAGAGTTCAGTCAAAAATATTCTTGCCGTTCAAACTTCCTTCAACTCTACCAAGTTACTAGCGCTATACCCAGGCACCTATTGATCAAAGCTAGAAGCTGTGAACAGGCAATCGCGGACAATTTGCGTATGGACAACACCTTTCAATTCCTGCTTAATGATAATACTCAATTAAACCTAAACAAAATAAAGGCAAAAGATTTTTACTGGTTGTTCATCAATGGCAGTCCCCGCTGTCATACTGGCCCGATGAAATGGAGCAGGTCTCTGTCAATAAGTGACAACGATTGGCAAACAATTTTCAAATCATTGAAGACAATTTGCAAGGAGAATAAACTCAAGGAGTTCCATTTCAAATTCATACACAGAATCATTGTAACTAGGAAAGAATTACACAGATTTGGGATAAAAGATGACGATGAGTGCCTCTATTGTGGTGACCCTGACTCTATTGAACATTCGTTTTTCCATTGTCACTCCACAACGGTGTTTATAGCTAATGTAATTCAATGGTTCAATAACTCAAATAATTCACATTTCTCCCCCTCGATAGAAGAAATGCTATTAGGGATGCTTTCTAGCCAAGATGGGAAAAAAGTTACCAGAAAATTCAATTATACCCTTTTATTCATGCGATATTATATTTATTCTCGTAAGCTACATTCTCAAGCAATAACTCTTGAAGGTTTCAAAGATGATATCGCTCTCAAATATCAAATAGAAAGCTTTTCATAACTTATATCCTAAATACTCGCTTTAAAGGATGCTCTTACCTATCAAAAATGTCCTACTCCGCGCACATTACATTATTAGAAATGCATTTACTAGATCTTTCTTTTTCTTTTCGCGTTGTAAACTGCAAAAACTGTAACATTTAGTCATTAGTATTTTCAAATGTATTGTAATATGTATCTTTCGTACTCTTGTTTTCCTTTTTTTTTGGTAACGTGTGTGGTGAAAATAAAGAACAAAAATATAAAAAATTCAAAAACTTCAAAAAACAAAAACTCATAAAAAAAAGAAAAAAACTGTGAATCAAAAGAAAGAAAGAAACAAAACAAAACAACTTAAGAAAAAAAAAATTTATACATTCTGCTCACTCATATACATTAATAGTAGGTGCGCCCAGCAGGCAAATGTTGCAGAACTGTTCTTACCTCTTGATAATTTGCCATTACAACCCCATACTAGCCAGATAGAACTGGGAAAGGAAATTGTCCCTATGCAAGTCCAATGGTGTCACATTCTCTGTTTGCTCTTCCGCTTTACTTTCCATTTCTTGCGGAATAGGTTCTATGCTGATCTGTTCTGTGTCGGATTCCGCAAAAGAAAGGGATTCGTCATGTCAAAATAACTCACTCACCACCATCCTCAGCTGTACATCTTCTTCCGCTTTCTTCTCCAGCGAACCTGCTAAGAAATGACCCATTGCATCGGAGTATGCAGTTGTTAGTTCTCGTTCAACTTTTGCTGCTAAGGATTCGTCTGCAATTTCTCCTCCGTTACCAGGCTCTGCAAGATGGCTTATCCACTCAAGACATAGATCACTAGCTTTCACTTCCCATCCATTCTTATCGATGCTTAAGTTTTTGTTCAAGCACCACACTGGCTGCCCTCCTATCCCATTGTTTTTTCCTACTACTGCTACCGCTCTCAGAAGCTCCTCTTCCTGTTCTGGCTTTGGTAATTTTATTTCTTTTTTACAGTAACCTTCAAACAGGTGTAAAATCAAAATCAGTCAATCGAAAGGGCAAATCTACATCCTATCTTGATTTTATTAGCTTTTGCAGAACTTTTTTTTTAATGTTTATTTTCGGAAAGAAAAAACGGGATTCTGTATAGCAGTGAAAAAAGTGCGGGAGTTCAGGATTATCGTGAAAAAAGAGTGTGAATGCGAAATCAGGAAACCCCCACCCCCACCCCCTCCCCCATTCGAGAAATTGACAAGCGGCTTTTTGTTAACTTTTTGGCAAGCGATCCTCTTTTCATGCCATTTTGTTGTGTGAGTGATTGTATTTATAAATCTCATCCACAAAATGGTATTGTCCAATTCATCCCTATTAAAGACCTAAGACCGTTTGCCTGTTTTATCCCTTGGTAATAAACCACCAAAAGAAGTATCTAAAACAAGTGGTCAGAACGGTTTGGTCAAAGAGGACTGTATCATTAAAGATGCAACTGGTGCAGGAACCGTCCACATCTGGGATGACTTGCTGTCAAAGCTCACAACTTGAAACAGCTTCAAGTTCACCAATCTAACTGTGAAAAATTATTCCGGAATGGCCTTACTTGGTACTGCTCCAACAACATATATAGAAACAGACTTAAAATTTAATTGCACAAAAGGGCCAGAACTTCTTTCAAACACTGAAAGAGAACTAACTATTGCAGAGTTCAACTTCGTGGATAAGGTCAATATCTACATGACCTGTCAAATTAAGTCATGTCAGAAAAAATGCCACATGGTATGGGCTCAACAATTTTCAAATGCCATTCTTGCTGAGCCACCAAAAGGGTTAAATCAGCAACCAAGAACATATCTGCCAGACTTCCTGCTCAAACTGATGGGGAACCTCGTTGGCTAACAGCATTCACTGATCTAATGCTTATCCTAATGAAAAAACAATATTTCTCAAGATGTACAAAATGACGAAATTGATGCAGCTTTCCTGCAACTGGATAACATCTCTTTAAAAATAACAATGCAATCCAATCGTATCCTTTCAGTATTAGACAATTAATCCACCTAGTAGAAACTGAAACACTACTGTACATATTTCAACAAGTTTTTATAACTCCTGAATTATTATTACTTGAATTCCTCCTTATTCATTAAAAACTTGACAGTTGTTGCACTTTGATGTACATTGATCAGACATTTGGATATGTACCTGTATTCTCACTGTGAGTACAGTTATCACTCAGTTATCATTCAGATTAAACAAAATATTTTACCAATGTCACAACTTTATTCATAAATTTAGTGAAACCATTTTTTTTAACAAAGTTATTATAGTATAAACAATGTGCACTTTCTTTTAGAATTTTTCAGACAAAATTTGTAACCTATAAATTAGTCTTTGTTCCTGTTTACTTTACATTTACAAGTTTTTAATAATTGAAAATAACAGCAGAACTTTAGTCTGTATTCCTGTTAACTTTCTGTTTCTTTCAAGGTTTCTTGTAATTTAACACAGAAATAAGAGGACATAAATCGTACAGCAGTTATCACTCTGTTCCTCTTCAACAAACAACTACAACTGCGTCCAGATCATCCACTGTTGGCTCATCGGATGCAATTTGGTCACTCATCTCCACGTTTTTCAACGAGCTGTGACAGATATTCATGTGTGAAGCCCTCACCTTTTTACTAGACACAGGCCTGCCCTTGGAAAGAACACAAGGACACGAAACAGACGAGGACGATGCCAAAGATGCCATTTTGGATCTTGTCCTTCTCGGGCAGCATGCATCTCGGTCGTGCATAAGGACGGTGTGATGTCATTGTCATTTCTTCTTTTCATTGGTTCTTCGCATAAGGTAACATTCTGGGCGGGAAAATATTCCCGGCCTTTCTGAATTTTTACGTTCCCCATATTTTACACAAAGTGACAAAGCTAGGATGGAGTCTTTTGATATTACTAAACTTTTTAACTTGTTAGATCCGGAAAAACAAAAATTTCTGCTTTCTGGGCTATTGGCTAAGCAGCACCAAGATCAAGATAAACCCGCAACAGACGAAAAGACAACAAGCTGTGAGAGCGTGACTAACAAAAGCGAGAGTGAAGAGGGAGTTAGGTTTACTGCGGATGAGCTCCTTGAAAAAGTTCGCGGAGGTAACAAAGAGACGGAGGCCCAAAACTACTTTAAGGTATGCCGTGATTTTGCACCCATAAATTGTATTTGATTTACTTAATCTTTGCATCAGTTGCAAGACGAAATACAGAAATATTATCCTACACTTACATGCATTTAAAGGCGAGCCTATACTCATTGCACGTTTAGCATAATTTCCTTAGTCCCCAAAGTTAAGACTTCGCTTTCTAAATGACGTGCTCGGAAAATAATAGGTTATCCTGAATACGGTGATAGAAAGCCTTTTAACGTCTGTTTTCTTTTATCTTCATCTGCTTCTTGCTCTTTATTTGCTGTGATCGATTCTGGTCCCTAGCTTGCTTTGCGCTTAATGAACTAAGCTACTGTATCATCCGGTTGGGTAATTTTGTTAGTTTGTGATCAACCATGAATAATGCCAAATAAATGTTATTTCAGTTGGAGGAGCAATGCGTCGGTATCTCAGAGCACTTGGGTTCGATTCCAATAAAAGTCTTAATTTTTCCAGGATTTCTTTTTAACAAATATCTTACCAGTAAATCTTTCAGCTTATCACTCACTTCGTTGTTGCATACAGCTGTAGATCGCGCACATTCATTGGCTGGTCCGTGGTCACATGTTGTCCAACAATGGCGCTTTTTCCCGCCAACAAGAAAACACGGTCATTGTTCAATGATGAATCTTTTTTCCCCCTGTTTTGATAATTTTGTTCGGTGAAGTGAAGGAAATGTTGAAGTCTATTGATCAAACTCATTTTGTTTTATATTTCTCAGAAGTGTAACGAAATATATCGGCGGCGACGATTCGATGGCCATTTTTTTATGTTGATTCTAACCGACTAGTATGTAAATCCTGGAGAAAAACTAGTAACACATTAACAGTAAGTTGCTGGTCTACAGCTTGTTTTAAAACAGACCTACCTTATTGACAGTTTCTGCTGAAGGAGGCTGCCAAACGAGCCAGAATTTGGGATAAAGCCCCACCATTTTCGAGAATTTCGGGAGGCAAATGGAACTCCTTCAACCAGTTGGTAAGTCTTCTTAGTTCTTCGTAATCTCTGCAGACTGTCCAATTAATTCTGGACTATGCTGTAACCTTTTCACCGATTTGTGAAAACAATAATTATCAGACGCAATGAGAATGGAATACTGGTTCAACTGGGACGTACTTCAGTGCAGGATGCAACCACTTTGCATAGCGTATAAGTTGTGTGATCAAAACAAAGGGTTTATTCCTGTTTCGTTTATTTTTATGCCAAGCTTGTTGATTTAGTATAGGCAGCAATTTACCAGCTTTAATGTCAGCTGGGTGTTTTGTACCTAAGTTATCTTTGTTTGCATTGTACAGGTCATTGACTTTTGCCCCCAATTGAAGAACCGGTTTCATGATGTTAAAAAGTGCTTAAGCACTTCCCTGATCAATCGCAGAAATTATCTACCGCGAGTGGGAAAGTTGCAGGTGTGATTCTTTATTCCATTTCATTTATTTCATTTCTTAAGTTTCATTTAAGTTCTCGGCTGCGAGTGCATGGAACAAACTACCAAGAGAGTTACGTGTGCTAAGAACACTTGCACAGTTTAAGGTCAGAACTTTTACTTACTTGATGAACATGGATAGGGCCAATCATACATATGTATTTGTAAAAGCGACACTTAGTTCATTTTGTTATATTTCACTCACTATTTTTTACTGCTGTTTTTCATGTAAATATTTTTATATATTTCTTATGTGCTGGTCACCGATTAATACCAGTCTAACAACCTTTGTTGTTTGACTGACTGGTCTTTTATCGGGATAAATAAAGTTATTATTTTATTTATTATTATTATTATTATTATTATTATTATTATTATAGATTGTAATATACAGTACAAAACAGCTACCAAAACTATCCAGTAAGTGTTCTGTGTACCTAAAAGGTGCATATATTTCATATAAGTTCCTAATTATCTGGCAGCTACTTGGTTGACCTTGAATTTCTGCTCGATTTTAATACACAAAACACAGTCTAAATTAAAGGATTATGGGAGGCAACTGTTTAAGTTGTGACTATTCAAAGACTTACCCGGATAGCATAATGCTGTCTACTCTTACTTTGAATCAACAGAAGGGACGGAAGGAAATTAAGACTGACAAACCTGCAGTTAAAGAACCAGGGTAAGTTCAGTATGTTATTGACAGATGTTTAAACTGAATGAATGGGAGCCAGCTTATAAACGATTAAGAGCAATATCATATAATCCTGGAGGTTGCTATGTCAGAAAATTTAAGTTCACTATGTTTGCAAGCGACTCACCTGAGACAGTTTGCCCTACGGTTATTGTTTTTATAATTCTTGAAGGTTATTGGTCTGTTATATGAAAAATGAGATCTTTAATGGAATTAAAGATGAGATGCTATTCCCTGTTTTTAAATAGAGTTGCTGGTGATGATGGTGCATTATGAAGTGATAAGCTTGCATTGGATTCTCACTTCGTGCTATAATCTCTTCAACAGACCAAATGCCAGTTGCTGGATATCTTCTAGTAACCATCGCTATTGTAACACAATTCCGCTAATTAATGACTAACTTTCCAAGAAATTTTTCTGCTTGTGCAACCTTAATTTTTAAATGAGAATAAACCTCTTCCTGCTATACTGCACCTTATAACTCTTTCCACACCTGGGTCTAAGGAAAGGGGTTCCACGTGAGGTTACACCAGTTACCACATAGCTGGTGTAAGGCAGTTCGAGTCTGCCAGGCTCCAAATAAGCAGTACTTAAGGCTGTGCAACCGTTTGTTTAACCCTTACACACGTTGGCATGTTGGATTAACAGCTTAACAATACACTTTAATTGACATAAAGAAACGTAACTTGTTGTGTTAAAATAATCTCAACATAAAATAATGATATGTTGGTGACCATGAGCTGGGTAAAAGGTGAGACCAGCTGGAAAAGGTATGTATCTTCCTGAATTGATTGTGCTTGATAAAAAAAACATGCATGCGCACTTCTGTAAATTCTTTGTACATACACAGAGAGACAATATCCACAAACCATACATTTCACAAATAGCATATTTGGATTTGAGAAAGATAAAATGTCCACATGTGAAATGCAACATTATGCAAGTCATAAATATTTTACTGAAAAGCAGAACTGCACTTACTTAATTTCTCCCTCATCCAAATTTGTTATTACTTCTGCAACTGAAAACCAACTAAAAATGTTTTACTTTTCTTGTCTATACATGTTTTTGACACAGACAATGTAAGTAAATAGACGAGTTATTATGGAGTGTGGTATCACTAGGTTATCATTTTAAGGCAATCAGGATCATTAAATGATTACAAACATGCACTGTAAATTTCATAGGATAGTTAATATGGTGTTTGCCTGTTCAAATAAATGAACTGTTTAAATACTTATGTATTCATTTGCAGAGGTCTTGATCTTCTGAAGATTATGTTTAAAGGAAAATGTCTTGGCACAGGAGTGATAATTAAACAAGAAAATGGTAAGATAAGTAATTATTATTTGTCCCATAGACAACTATTTTAAAATTCTCAATCTTGGTCATTGAATTTTTAGCTTTCTCACTGGTTCATGCACCCTGTAGTCAGGTTATCAGCATAATTAATCGATAAATTGGATTCTGGGTCATGAATTAATCCTGCCACATTGATTTCAAAGGTTTTCAGAAGTTTTGTCTCGAAGCATAATGAAAAATTCAATAACACTTCCCAATGTTGAGAATTTAATAAAATAATTAGAGTGACTTATTTATGTTAGATATACTGTACAAGGTAATGTAATATCTAACCAATTACTCACTTATCACTTCATGTTGAGCATTAGTGCCTATGGAATAACAGTGTTAAGTCTTTGAGTTCCTTAATCAAATTTACAGGCATAGACTAGCATTATCTTCCAAAACACTATTGTAAGTAATAACACTTTTCCTCTCTACGCTGAATTTCTGTAAATAGTAAATCGGTGAGAAAATCCAAAGCAATTCATCTGACTGGTCCATATAATTCGTCAAACTGTTAATTCAGATAACCAGAATCCTCCACAGTTCATAGAGAACCAGCTCATGATCAGGTTTACAAGTAAATCAAGAGTTGTTCTCAATTTTTTGGTTTTAGAGATGTTTTCTAGAGTTTTGCTTAAATCAAAGTATTTGAACACCGGCCTTGGAGAGTTCAGTCTCCCGCAAACTACAGATGGGAAAACAAAACTCGATGAACTGAAGGTCAGTGTCTATATATAGTCAATAACAGTGTTTGGTTTTTGAATGCATGCTAATATAAACGAGTTGTAACTCGTGGGAGCAATCTCATGCTCCCACTCAATCGGGTGAAGTTGACTTTACTGGAACAACTCCTTATACAACATATACAGTTTATAAGCTGACTGAAACACATGGCTCAATAAAAGTATGAGGCATGATCCCTGGCCTCTGGCAATAAAAAACCTCCTTCTTCTTCTTCTCCTCCTCCTCCTCCTTCAGTTCTTCTTTTCCTTCTTTTAATCCGATCCTCCCCCTCCTCCTCTTTCTTCTTCTTTATGATTATTTAGCAACTGGAAGTCATTTGCTATTTGTGCCTTCTGACTTGGGTGGAGGTTTTTAATAGCAAGACTGCTGATTCAGGGTGGGAAAAACATGGACCCAATCCAAAGGGTAAGGGGACTTTTCACTCATATGGACTTGGACCTGACTGACATGGCATTACAACTTCACGCCAATTTAAGTGTGTACCCCAAATTTTGGGGTCGTTAAGTATTCATATATTCAAGCTATTGTTCTCTCTTTTGTCGAACAATTTCCGACAATAGAGCATGTTTCCGAAGATCGCAAAGCCTTTGAAGTAGGTGAGATATTTTATCTTTTGTTTTAGAGTTTTCTGCTGGCCTGTGGAAGCTCCCTGGGGAGGCTAGAGAAATGAGTCACCATGAACACATCGACTCACAACGCGCCGCTCCAGTATCGAGAGTTTTAAAAACAACTTCCCGTCCTGCAAACTAACGAATAATTAATAAACAAATTTCATCGCTAAACGGATACATGGATTTGCCGATTTGTTTATCTGTTATCTTTTATGACAGCGATCTATAACAGATTTTCGCTTTTCAGCTAAAAGTTCGAGCATCGCTGAATATAAAATGTAAATAAGGTCATCTGAAAAGAGCGCGTGCCTACATAGGCCAAAGAGCTGAATATGTTATTGTTTGTCAATGCGTCATTAAGTATAATCAGAATGCGACTTCCACGCTGAGTTTCCCTTTTGTTTCTTCCTTTTTTGGTCTGATATTTTGGAATCTCTTCGCTAGAAGCAAGTATTTTAGAAACATAAACTTAATTACGATCGAACACGTCTTCACTCGTAACAAACAAAGCGCACAACATCAAATACCAGTTTGCTTACAGTGAATTACAGTTGGAACTCTTTTGACTCTTTCATAGCTCCTAAGGTGCTTTCTTTGGGGAATACAAATCAATGTTTTAGCGTTTTCGTAAAAAAAAGTTATCATTAAACAGATGGTATTGATTTCCACGCGTCGGGAAGATGATGATGCCATGCACAAATTTAATTAAGCATAATAACTTCGCCGCTCGAAGCACCGCTTGGCGAAAAATATCGAAACTCGGCTTACAGTGATCAAAACACCACGTTTAAGATCTCTTTTTTAAGCTCTCAAAAGACTCTTCGTTCACTGATATAAATAACAGCTTAAAGTATTTCGCGAAGAACTTAAAACCATCAAACGTCTGCAGTGATTCCTCGCAGTTCCTATTGATAACAAGAACAAAGGAATACTCTCGCAACTTCGCGGCTCAAGGCTGCTTAATTAGACAATTGTTCCTGTCTTTTGAATTCGCATCTTGGTCTTCCTGCAAAGTTCTCACCTTTTCTCAACCGAGTAAAAACGAGCTAATTTCGCGGCTGCCGAAGTGAATGCCCAAAGGAATAAAGAGAGCCTTCAGGCAACAAAATACAGCAGAGTCACCCATTTCTCAATGACACACTTAAATCGGCGTGAAGTTGTAATGGACCCCATTTTGTCTCTCATAGAAAAATAGAAAGACATAAATCTGGTAATATTAGGAAGCTAATTTTAGATTTTGATCTTGTGGTCATACCTGATCTTTTACAAGGGTTTGTACTTTGCTTCAATGAAACAAATCGAAGGGAAACAATTAAGTTGTGGATCAAAATAATAATCATTTAAACATTAATAGTCCCCTTTATATATGACAACAACTTTATCGATCTTTGGTGCTAGGGGTACTGCTGTCCCAAAATCCTGCAATTTGACTAGTTACTTGAATAATATCTGTTCCATTTCAATTCATTTCATTTTACTTTATTCAATGGCATGGGTCCATGGACCAGGTCCATATAAGTGCTCCAACTTGGACCTGGTACAAAGAGGTTTCCATGGATGCCTAGCTTAAGTCCAAGTTTTTTCCTGACGCCGTGATCTATTTGGAGTGTACAGTCATTCTGCAGGATGGATTATTCTTTTGAAATCACATGGCAATAAAATTGTACTATAAAAGTAAAGAGCTTTTATGCTGACATTACACTAACAGTTTTCTAATCAGAACCAGGAGGGAAAATTAGGGGTAACATAGTTATTCTAAAGGTAACATGTATATTTGTTTGCAGGTGGGAATGGAATTCCTATGGAAATCCGAGAGCCGGTACGAACGGCACAACGCTCCTGCAGCGTTACATAAGTTTACACTTTCAGTTGCACAGCACTAATGCGTCGCTGTTGCAGTGTTCTTGAATCGGTCAAGCGTCCGAAGCAGAAAATCAAACGCTGCATAAAAGTTGCAAAATTTAACAATGATAAAGCAATGTTTAAGTAGCACTGCAAATCATTGCTAAAAAGCTGCAGCTGCAATATGTGTGAACATCTCCAGCTAACTAGAATACTTAGATTTCTTAGCGCTGCTAATCCAGACTGGAAGATTGCACATTCAATGCAGACAGACCATTGGAAATTACACGCACGTGTGCAGTAATTCGGACAAGAAAATGTAAGCTTAAGTATATCTACTATTCGAAGCAATAAACGAAGGAGTTTCTTAGAAAATATAACCTACGCTTTGTTCTGATAGCACCCTAAACATAACACGTATCTCGCATGATCTTGGAGTGGCATGCATTGGATCGAAGGGTACGTTTCTACTGAGAATTGCAATTTTCTCACCTCTTCTGCGGGATGAGTGTGAATGTCCTACGTTATTCTACGAACGCCTCTAGCTGAAAAGGTTGTAATGAGCAAAAGAAAAAAAGATAACAACTGAAGCTGCAATGTATAAATGTACGTAATCGGTAACATTTTGGCAGTACGTTCCACTAGTGATATACGCAGGCTCTGGTCAGCGGCAACTAGTTTCAAGCGAGCAAGATCGATGTGAAACTGACTGTGAAACTCAGATGCTTCAGATGTACTTCTTGCTGTTTTAAAACGTCGTTTTCCTTGGGGCTCACTCTTCGTAACATCATAGTCGAGCTGTAGATCGACTGGCCGTGCGATTTGTTCAATTTCATCCCCAAGTAACCTGACATATATCGCTGCAGGTTTTCTCTAAGTCAGTTTTTGTGAGCTGAGATATACCGGTTTTAACGTCGGAGATTAAGTCACTGGATTCTTCCATTTCGTTTTAAACAAGATGCCTATTGCCATTCACGCTTGATGGCTTTATTTCCCATTGTACCCGACTCGGTCACGATAATATATGTTTGTGTTGACAGACTCTTTCCTTGCCTAGTCAGAGAAAATAGCGTGCTAGTAACCTGCTCACGCAATGATTGGTTTCCGTGTTAGTTGTCTACCGGTCATAAATGAAAGTGCGCTATGAATTGTTCTGATCAGTAAAAGGAAGGTGGGGTAGAAAGTGTACCACAGCTACGTTTCAAGAAAAAGCAGACGTAATGAAGGAGAAGCGAAAGACAAACCGGCCAATTTCGTGATACCCATGCAAAGTCCACTAGATGACGAGTGCGCTATTTCCGGAATTTCCGCCATGTCAAAGTACTCAAGAATGGACGCCAAACGCCATTTCATCATCAATTAAAATTCAGCAAACAAGAATAAAACTCTTAGATGGTTTGATTTTTTTAGTTCTTCGGAAAGAACCATCAATAATAAAAAAAAAATTCAGGAAAGGTGTTATTTTTTCTGATGGCTTTAATCTTTAACAGCCACCTGAAAGAAAACTACCTTATTTTTTTTGCAATAAAAGGTATGTGCACGGCAGATAAGGAAAACATATCAATCATGCTGACAGATTTTACTGAAAAAGGACCGTATTAATCGTTCGAAGCGAGGCTGGGGTGTGTTGCGCGCAAAATTTGAATTGAAGTGACCTTCTTGTAGTTCTAACGACGGGAGTGCTTCATTAGATTTTCAGTGATATGTCTGTAGCAAACCTTGCAAGCAAACTTCTCCAACTCGAGGCACCAGCGGAAAAATCGATTGGTCAGAAAAGGGAAGAGCCCAACGAAATATGCCATTGTCTACTGGATTGAAACCAAACATTTTAATGTCATGGCGTTGTTCAAAATTCCGAAAGACAAGAGAGAGGAGGGAGCTTCGGCAACTTTAACAGCTGAAGGCAAGGGATGGGCGACAAAGATAGTTAAAATTGGAGGTAAGAAGACAATATATGCTGCACCAAGATTAAAAAATCGGTTGGCTTTTTATTCGACCAGAGATTTCAAAATGAAAGTTCGGAAAGCATTTTGGCGCCCAACAAAGTGGGTTTAACTGTACGTTATATTTTGTTCAGTTTTATTTCCAGTTTTGAAGATCGAAGTCAAGAACGATCAGTGATAGTTGCCTGAGACAATTCCACTAAATTACGCAGTTTTCCCTGCCAGATTTGCTGTTGAGCGTGGTATCAGTTAACCAGCGCCTAGACCGTTGCAAAATGGCATTTCTTTCAGCGTGGACAAACATTTCTACATTTGCACATCAAGGAATAAGTCAGAACAGTCACAAAACCCAGCATGACAATTCTACGTAGATGTTTCAAAGGTATAGATGTTGTGCCACACTGGTTTCTACGCAATTACATTCCCTTGAAATGTGCATCAGAAAGTATAAATTATAATGAAGCCACTGTCATTCCCTTCACAGAGAACAAAGCTTCCCTTACCGATCACATGAATACATTGATAGATGAAGTAATGAAGGCAAGTCAGTGCAGCGAGATCAAGAGCTTCTCATCTAGCAAGGAACAGGCAACCCGAAAGCGAAAATTGCAAATTGACAACGGTAAAGATCACTCCAGCTTAAAAGACCCAGAAAATGTCCCTCGTCAAAAGGCGAAGAAAAAGAAAGTGAGTGGAAGCGAGAAGCGAACTAAATCAAAGTCTCTATCAGTGAAAGAAAAAGAAAAGGAAAACTGTTTGGGCTCCAATGACCAGTCTCCCAGAAACCAAGCTTCTGCAAAAAAGAAAAGCTCCAAGAAGGACAAGGAGAAAGCAAAAACCCATGCTGCCAACCAAGCTGCTCTACAGTTCACACCAGAAGATTGTTCATGCAATCATTGGTAAGATCAGTAAGATGAACCGAATGATAACTACACTGATTTCGTTTTTAAAATAAATTGCCCTAAATTATACGACCATCACGCAATGACGTTCAATATCATCACTTGTCTAGAAGTCGCTAGATTTCTTCGCTTCGCTTAATTTAATCATTGTAGTATAAGATGACGAAGGTGAGGCCGAGAAAGTCAGAATTGCCTCCATGCATTGACATATAGTGCTAAACTTGACAAGGTTTCTTGCATGTAAACAACAATCCATGTGACGCATTTCATTCACGTGATCAAGTATGAAACATTAGAGTGTGCGGAAATTATTGGACATCGGGTCTTAAAACTAATCGCACTGTTTTATTGTTTGTTCATAGTATATGCTAAGAAGTGCCATTCCGTGTGGTTTAAGGACAATAAACTAAAGGACCCAGAGGCGAAATTAGATTGGGGTCGAATAATCCGCAACAAATACATGTGTCACTGCTGTTCGACGGCTTCAGAGAAAGCTCACGCTTACAAACGATAAGTGACTGTGCACGTTGAAAACGATTTATATAGTTTTCCAACTTTTATTTTATTTTATGGATCTTGTGTACCGAAAGTTTCAGTTGTAAGTCTATATTAATACGCGAGACATATTAAGACGTTTGTTACATGTTATAATGTTAATTATAGCCTCAACAAGCTGTTCGAATTAGACGAAATTTGTACATGTACATGTCACTGTACAAATGCAATACTGATACATGTAATTATTATGCCTTAATTTGAGCCTAGTTAAATAAATACCGCAGGGTTGTCTGCCTTTTTTATTTATTTTAAAAATAGTGCTACTCGTGACCGAAAAAATTGATTTTGACAGGATATGTCAGCATCGTAATACCCATAACGTAACAACAAATGTGTTGTGCTGACTATCGATTAATGCTGCGTTACGGCCAAGCTAAATTCACGCTGCGACTGGATTGGAGCTACAAGAATACACCACTGTTTTGTGATAGTTATGCTCATAGACGTGGATGCATATTTATCTATTGAAAATCAGCGCTCGCATCACGCGACCGCTGCGCAATGCTTGTCTAGCCGTAGCTCAATCAATAGCTTTGTATGACTTTTTACGGGCAGTTTTCTGACAACTCTTCTACAGCGCACGGCTACCTTCCTGCAACGCACTGCCTAGCTTATGCATAATTCATGCAGCCATTTTTCGAAAGTCAGGCACCGCTAAAAAATGTAACTTTCGTGCAACCTTTCTGCAACGCTTCTCGCAGCGTTCGTGCGTCGCTCAAGCAACGTTGCTTAACAGTAATTTGTTTGGTACGGGAGGCTGCAGATCGTGTCCAGCAACAAGGCAATGGCCAAATCCCCACCAAAGGAGGGAAAAACCAAAGCTAAGCAGAAATCCAAGACTAGGAGACTGAGTGTAGAGGCACATTCACCCACCCCATCTACATCTACGTCTATATCTTCACCATCCACAGTGCATTCATCCACCCCATCTACGTCTACGTCTATGTCTTCACCAGCCACAGTGCATTCATCCACCCTTCCTTCTTCTTGTTCTAATTCTTTGTGTACGTCTGTCACACAATTATTATCACAACCCAATACTCCACCACCATCCATCACACCTAGTAACTATCGAGGGTGGGTGAATGTACCTGTAGATAAGTTTATACCAAAGGATATCTTCTTAACAACAACCTGCAGTGGGAAAAGAGCAAAGAAGGCTAAACAACAGTTTGATATCTAGCTCAATTGACAACGCCAAACTGTTAAAGTTCGAGTAAAATACAATATTATTGGTCTCTAGTTATTTACATGAAAAAGCAAGGGGGTGGTCTATCTTCTGAAGATTTAACCTGAACATTTTTAAACTGAACTTTTAAACGGGAACAAACTTCAAAAAGCATCAACACTTTTTTTTGCAAAGAAGGTATCTTAGAACATTTGTGCCGATTTTCAGCCCAATCGGTTGGGTGATGCGGGAAATTTTGTTTGTCACCAATTTGGCTTGACTGGCACTGACTGCTTCTTCAGGTTGTTCTGGCTTATCGCCATCCAAGTCCTTCAACAATTTTTGCCTGATAAAAATATGAGCCGCGATCGCTTGAAGAAAGACAATGTGCACGCTCATCGCTGATGGGAATTCGGCCACTGTGTTGCCCTTTTGCCTTCTTTGCTAATTTAAATGGACACAAAGTTTTCTTTCACTTAATGCGAGGGCATCAAAACAATAACGACAGTAGAGCAAAATAATTTTTTTAGAGAAACTAATGATACCAAAGTTGATTAGATGGATGGCTTACGTGTACGCTTGCTTTGCTGTGATAAAAATCATGCTGAAATGTTTCATGTTCATATTACACATGACTTGCGGCGAATATTAATTAGCGGTGACAGAACTGGTGACTTCCAAATTGTCATAAAACTGGTAAAAAACTAAACAATTGTACTTAATTAATAAGTAATGAAGGTGAGGCACAAGTGAAAGAATGCAAAGTTCATATTAAGGTGCAACACAGCAAAGGCAAGATAATGAAAAAAGGCAACGGCAGTGCTGACATGGATGAAAGTTTTCTGATAAATATTACAACAGTTAAAGATGTCTCCTCCATGAATCATAATTAATCCATATCTGCACTTTCCTTGGGGCGATTTCAAGAATGGAAACCTTGGTAGTGTTATGAGGAATGCTGGATAAATGATTAGATGAGGTTTGGAGCAATAAATGAATAGTAGGAACCCATGCCTTTTAATTTGGTTGTATATTCACGTTAGCCACTGATAAAGCAATTACCTGACCTAATTTGAAGGAATATTGTTGTGACCACTTGCCAGACAGCTCTATCGAGATTAATCACTTGTAAGGTAGAAACAGAAAGAATCATCTTTAGTCTTTTAGCTTATTATACAAAACCAAAGCTGAACAATCTTGAACACTGCAGATTTGTTTTATTGAGTGGTTGGATTGTTTTAAATTGGTGTGACATATGGCCTGAATCTTGAACAGTGTGGTTGCCCTCAGTCTGGCCATTCATATTGACATCTCTTGTGTATTGCTCCTGTCATTCAAATTTTCACTGTGACAGATAATGTTCTATTATCACAGAGGTACTTCATTTTTGTGGAATGAATCCTGCTTTCTTGTCACCAATATGTTTTGTTATTCTCTTTCTCTTAGGGCATACATGGATATAATGCTCTTCTTGCTAGGAAGTTTCAGATGATGGTATTTTTTTTGTCATTTCTACCAAAAAATTTAAGAGAACCATACACATTTACAGTATATTAACTTACTATTTATCCCTCTGAAATTCAAAGGGGTAGGCAATCTACATTTTCAGTTCCTATTTTTTCCAACGATGGAATAATGCATTTCAAAGCAGCACACCTGAAAAAGTTCTTCATTCTGTGTGTCAGGTAATAATTATAAAGTCAGTGATACATATTATTTATGCTAATTATCATTATTACTGTAAACATTACTTTGTTTATAACATAGCACATATGGTTCAGGATGTAAGTAAGTAAGTACATGTAAGTACAAGTCTGGTGAGCCTCTGGAATGGATTTTCATTCATTAAAGCACTCTTCCAATCAAGTGAGTAAGCGAATGTGGGCTTATAGGAACTTGCCCTTCCTGAGCATTTTGAAATTAAATTGCTCTAAAAGACAATTGTCTATTTTGGAACTAAAATAAATGAGGAATTAATAATATTAATTTATGAGGCCTTGGACTTGGGGCTCAAATACATGCATAATCAAAGAAAATGCAATTAAATTATTTATAGATACTGTTCATTACTATATATAAACATCTACGCTATTGTGATCAGATCAGACATTTTTATTAATAACAACCCACCTTCTACTCCAATGAACCAAGAATATCTCACCCATATCGTGCGTGTTAACACAAAGAAAAAAGACAACGATGATAATTGGAATTTACTTCAATACAAAGAAGCCTAACATATCAAGCGCTCAGCAATGAATAATGGTTTAAAGGGGGTCTTGACAATCTGTGAGCCAGCGAGCCATGCGTGGCAGCCGTACGAGGCACTCAAAGCACTCCGGTTAGCTTAAATAGCTCCCCGGTTAGCATTTATCTTGGGGGTTGTTCATGCCTCGCAAGCCTCGCATGTTTTGTTCATGCCTCTCACGTCTGCCTCGCGTGGCTTGCACATTGGCCACACTCGTTTAAAGGCTACCAGAGAACTATGCCTATTCTCCTGAAATTTTTATTCTTGTTTTGTATTTTCATGTGCATGTTTTAAATTGCTAATTTACCATCTTTCACTATTTAAATCATAGCTACTTGTTGTCACCTTAGTCTGAAGATGATATAGTATCATATCGAAATATAACAATTAAGTACATACACCAATGTTTCCTTGCATTTGTTGTCCATATCATTGACACAATGCATTTCCTGGGAATTACATTTATTCTCTCTATTTTCTCTTCATACACGCCCATCTGATATATACAAATATTTATGATATGTCGTTTAAAGTGACTCAAGGTGCCCCAAAATGATCTGAAATACTAAAAATATTTGAAGAGAAACTGAATGCGCATATATAATAATAGTAGCCATGAATACGTTTTGCATGATGCCTGTTCGGTAAATGCCCTGGTCTTGTTTTAGACATAAATGCCAATAACCGCAAACTAATTTTGGCAACAGTTCAAGTCCAAACCAAGCACTGCGAACATAACATGTCAATCAAATTCATCCCTACAGTGAAATTCCAAAAGGTACCAGGATTCATAAAATGGTTACAAAAGCAGAACACAAAAGCAAAAAAGCGATAAGCTTATAAGAGTTGTGAGTTCTTCAGAACAGTATGTTTGTTTCTTTAACTTTACTTTTGGGCAATTTTTAAATTTATTGTCTTTTAGTGGCCGTTTTTGCCTTCCATATTTGTTTTGATCTCGCTAATTATGTAAGTGATCATGCAAAGTTTCGTAGTCGGGAAGGAATCTGGGCAATCGTAAACAAATATCTTTATCCTGTCCACAAAGATAAATTGGATCTAAGAGATATTTTTCCTATATTCCTTTCCCAAATTTTCTACTTTTTCCTCCTTGCCTTGGGCTGTTTTCAAATCTACTGTCTTTTAGTTCCATTTTCACCTTCCATATGTTCTCAATCTTTCCAAATGTGTAGTTACAGAGTTTTGCAGTCAGAAAAGAATGCGAGTAATTGCAGTTTCACGCAACAGCAATACAAATTGTCAACTTGAGTTGCCACAAATAAGTTCGCATGTTTCACGGGAAGTTTTACAAGAGTAAATTGGCTTCAAGGAAACTTTTTCCATATATTCCTTTAAATCTTACAGAATGTGTTAAATACAAGTATCGTATGAAATTTATCAATGATCTGGAGACTGTGACAAAAGTCAACATACGGTAAGCTTGCACTTGACAAAGGGCGATGGAGATCATGACATACATGTTACATACTTGCATCAAGTAGATCTTCATAATAATAATTGCAGGAAAACAGTTAGACGAAGAGAAAGAAGCTACAAAGTGTATAAAGGTAGGAGCCAAGAACCATCTAGGATAAATTTGAAAAAGATTTTTAAGGCAATGACGAAACGAATGATTCGAAGAACTCTAAAATTAACACTCAGGAATTTTTCTCCCCCTTCATCTAGACTAAGCATAGCAGCTAAGGCCCTATCCGCACTAGCAAAAAAAATGTTTATTTAGACAAATGTTCTGTCATCACGAACACTTTACAAGTGCGGATGGTTTGGTGCAACTTTACAAAATTTGGTTGAGATGAAAAAAATTTCAAAAGCACCGCCGCAAAAATTTGCTCGGGGTAAAAACTGGACAAAATTGACTAAATAAACAAAAATGTATTTTTCTTGTCAAGCACTTGTCATAAAGCTAGTAGTCCTTCCATTAGCTTTAAGTAGGGTTACGAAACTGAATTTTAATTAATCTTTTTACCAAGTGAACAGAGCGGTTAAAATGAATCCCGGCAATTACTGGAACTTAAATCCTACAGCAAACTTCGCTGGGTTTCCCTATAAGCAGGCACAAAATGTCAGGCGATGGAGTATCCCTACATATGACGAGGACCAGGCAAGTTCAAGTCATGCACTTGGCTTGATTTTTCAACGAACGGTGCAAGAACCATGGTTTCAGTCTGTAGGCGAAGACCCTGAAATTCATCCCGCTCCATTCTCCCACCACTGTTACCTCTCTCCAACACGAATACAAGGACCTGTCTTTTGGCATATTCACACAGATACTGACCATGTTACATGCAGTTTTATCGAGAAAAAAAAGAAAGGAGGTAGACCAAAAACAATTAAACAGGGTAAGCAAAATTTTAAATCCATGTAGGAAACAGAGAAAACATCGCAACACATCCAAGATACTGCACACACTGTGACAGGAAAAGTTGAAGAGTTGGAAATGGACAGTCTGCACACCTATCGGATTGAAGAGGGCCATAAATTTCAGTTCACGCAGGAAGTCAAAGAAGACTTTAAATGCCCAATTTGCAAGGATATCCTCCATACGCCTTTGGAGACATTCTGTGAACATTATTTATGTGCAGAATGTTATGGTCTTCCCCTGTATGCAGGACTGAACTTAACTCAGCTGACCACATAAAAAAGCCCTCACGAATGGTAAGTATAGGAAATCGTATGAACGCGAGTGCATTTCGTGATTTATGGGCACGAGTGATGTTTTGAAAGTTCTCAAAATTACACAAGCCGTAGGCGAGTGCAATTTGAGAACTTTCAAAACATCACGAGTGACCATAAATCACGAAATGCACGAGCAGGTTCATACGATTTTTTATTTATTATATTCTCAACAAAATTACTCCATCGCGCTACTTTGCACGCCCTACGTACTACAAAAAACACTTCAATGGGTTCCAAAATGCTCACATGTTTTATTTGATCCAATCAAAAATGTAATGTTGTGACAGGTAAATCAAGCGTGAAGTATTTGAAAGTTTCTCAGAAAGAAAAATTAAAAGCGGCAAGAGTACTTAAGCCCGCTAATCTGTTTTCAAATGTTTGATCTCAATCGGCCTCAGGGAATAACATTCTGACTTGCCGACTTTGGTGAACTGCATTGTCCCTGAATCATGTTAAATGTGACTTGACAGTTGTGAAAGTTGTTCACAGTGAAAGCATGGCCGCTTGTTTTCACCTGTTCACACGTTGAAGTCGTTGCAGGAGAAGACCACATTGGTAGACCAAGAAAACTGCTGGAGGCTGCTGACTGTGGAGGTATGCTGATAATGTTTGAAAGCTGTCGCTGTTCCTTCTCGCTACCTTCATCGTAGTCATGAAGAGAGTTTTCACTTGCGTGGCCGGTCGCCTGGATTATCGACTGCATCTCGACGCTTGCTGCTCTGAGTTTCTTCACAACTGTCTTCCTTGCGGTGTGGTAAGTCAATTTCTTCTTGCTTGTTTCCAGAGCTGCGTTCTTGACGACGCTCTTCATCATATTGTCAATGCTGTCCCTTGTTGACGGAGACACTTCACTTTTCCGTCGAGTACCAACTTTGACTGGTGAAACTCTCGGAATCGTAGAATAGAGTACATGTAGTCATGCTCTTTTAAATAGCAGTCGCGGGCTGCCAGCATGGATTTTAAACTCTCAGGTTCGTACTCAAACCCGTCTTTTGTGCGTATTTCTGTGTAGAAGATTTGCAACATTTTATCGCGTTGTTCGTGCTCGTATTCTTCCATTTTTGGGTTTCCTTTTCGTTGAGTCGCCCATGTTTGCCAGACATTTAACCAGGTCAGTGTAGATTTCAACGTGTTTTTGTTTTTCGCATTTTCTTTAAGTTGCTCGACAATGTTTTGGTTTGACAAAGCAAACCGACTGTCAGCCATCTTTTTTATAATTTGGTGTTCAAATTTGGCGCTTCCCCGGTGTTTCCATGGCAACTTCTCCGTATTGCACTCTATAACCTCTATTGCAGTCTATAACCTATTTATGCATTCATCATTGACCAATCAGAAACGCGATATTTTGTCGAGTATATAATAATGAGGCGTATAGCAGAACTAAAACTCAGATGAAATAATTGTCTCTGTGAGTTAACCTATGAAGACCACATAAACCATTTGTGCAGGGCATAGTTGGCCAAGCTGATGTTGCACTTCCTTCCACTTTTAGTACAGCAGCTGACCCCCCTTCGGTCACTTTGGCGCAAGCTATCGAACAGCTTCGTAGGGGAGATATCACTCCAGAAATGGAGCAGATTGGGACTTTGTTTCTTAAGTCCAAAATTAAATGAAAATGGAGTGCCAGCAGCTTCTTAAGGAGGCGCTGGGGAAGGCCTTGGTTCTGGAAGTCCCAGAGGGTGTGGCCCTGGTAATGAAGGCTGATATTGGACAACCATGATTTCGATTGAATAAACTGCGCAGGTACTAATAATATTAAAATTGACATATACAGTATATAATAGGTTACAAAAATGTTAAAAAAGAAAGTAGAATGCATTTTATACCTTTGTTCCAATATGTAGGTGGTTCAAGAGGTGGGGCATTAAGATTGACAGTGAAAGAGCTCAACGAAAACAAAAGGCTCAGCAAATTGGTGAAAACCTTGACTGTGACATCTGGAGAGCAAGATCAAGAAACGTATATGCTGTTCCACCAGTCCAGTACTTCTAGGCTGAATATGCTACTCATTAACAAGACTTCAATAAGGGTTTATCACAAGATTTTAAGCAAGGTCAAAGAATAGTATGGTAGAGAAAAACGAAAGAGGCTTTTCTTTGGAATTAGACATGACACTAAGTTAAAACATTTGCATGAAATGAAACATGACCTGTGAATTTCCTACAAAATGTGTCACAATTTAGCAACAATGAACCACGCCAACGCATCTAAAATCTCACCCAAAACCCGGTCTTTTAGCTCTCATGTCTAGCTTTCTTCAACAGAATCGGTTTCTTGAGAGAAAGACAGGGTTTCAAATTGATTTTTTATCTTCATACTAGATTCATGCTGAACATGAATTAGAATCACGGCGACTGAACATCTGCAGGAAATTATTTATGGAACACGACTTTGGCAAACTTTGGCAAACGCAAAGATGCCGTAAACGGGGTTATCAAATCTCTTCAGTAGGTAATTTCGTCGTCAAAAACCCTTCCACTTACTTATGGTTAAGCTTGTAAATGATTATGCCCTTAATTCATCACAATTCGCTAATAATTATTTGGCTGAGTATAAAGGAATTTAGCTTCGTGTTTTTGTGCATGGTAATTTTCCCTTTCAAACTTTAGTACTGAAATAGCGCCATATTAAATTTGCATTATCATCTGCGAGGAATCCTTGAGCTAAAGCTTAAGATTATCGCTCAAATAGAGTCCTGTAAACAACATTAAAATTGTCGCTTCGTTGAAAGTGAATAAGCTACACTGGGAAACAGTCAAAATAACTCAACTTGCTCCAGAAGGTGGGCTGTAAACAATACCAAATCCTCGCAAACCGCTTTTAAGTCTGACCATCCAGGTTTTCTAACTGTCTTGTGCAAAACCAAGAGTGAAAAGCGCTTTATAATAACCTTCCAAAACCTTCCAACATCTGGTTTCGGTTTTGGGGCTAAAATATGGAACAGTATTCCCTTAGAACTTCGAAAATTACCCAAGCACAGCTTTAAGAGGAAAATGCAAGACCTGTTATTCCATATTTTAATAAAAGAGGATATTTATGTTGGCATTCCTACTCTTATCTCTGAGTTTTCAAAACTGAAAGTTACAACATGATCGTATTTAAATCAATCTATTTAGAGTATAGAAATTTATATTTGTTTTCTTCATATGTTCACTTATTGTCTTTTCTTTCTTTTTTTCCATGTTTGTATGCCCAATCAATGCGCCCTGAACCCTTAGCTCTTTAGCTCTAGAGGAAGGATCCGGCAGTAGTGTCCTGGAATTCCCTTCAGAGAAACTTTCACACCATTAAATGCAACTTTTCTTTTCAAAACATTTTCTTTCGCTTTCATGACATGGCTGTCAAAGCACTGACTATCGGTACGTTGCAAAATTGTGTACTGTTCATGCAAGGCTACAAGCGAGTCAACTTGTGTTCATTTCTGCTTACCGCTGTGATTGGTTTTCTCATTTGCTGAAATCGTGCAACATGTTATTGTTTTGGACTTTCGAAAGACTAATTTTGTTGCGATTTTCGTAACTGCAAAATTAAATAAACAAACAAACAATTAAATCGCGAAATCAACGTGAAAAAAAATGTTCTTGCACACGCCTGTGTTTGAAATATGCCTTTAACATTTTAACCAATAAAACAGAGAAGAGACATCTTGTAAAATCCGACCTGTTACGTTAGAATCACTTGTAAAATGTGTAAAAATTTAAAAAATTATATCAAAGTCTTGGCTAAAACATGCCCAGTCAAGAAAGACCGAAATGCGCTGTATCGTGATGGGGAGTTACTTCTAGAATGCTCTTTCAGTAAGCTGAAGGCCGTACGTGCGTAATGCGCTGACATATTTCAGCCATCTTTTCTATTTAGATATTTTTCCGGATTCCCCCAGTTAACATATTTAAGCGGCCCTGTAGACTCAAACGAGGGCACCAAATAGTTCGCAGCACTGAAAAGATTCAGACCCATGGCGTCCAATGAAAGCAGCCAAATTGAAGAATGCGCCTACGTAGGCGAAGTGGATTTAACCCGTCTGGTGTACCGTTTTGAAAGAGAAAATCCTTGGCAATATTTCAAAGATGGCGTTCCTTTGTCCAGCTCTGTTGAAAGAGGACGAAAAAAAAAAGTGCTAAGATGAAGACAATATATGTACGCAGGAGTTACTTAGGAAAAAATCGCCCTTACGCGAACCTTGCCAGGTTATCTCTGGTGTGTCCCTGGAGCCAAGGGTGTTTGATGAAACATGGTGCGGCTCAGGTTCCGCAAGTCATAAGGCAGCAGAGACAAAAAGTGTCCCAGAAAAGTTATAATGAGCAGAATTATATGCTTTCAAAGCTTTTGGAAGTCAAAATCTGTTTCAGTGGCAAAAGACGTATCACTTCTCGAATACCACCCTTGGGAAAGGTATGCAAAGGTGCCCTTAAAAAGTGTTATGGGATATCAGACAAGTGGAAATTTTGCTTAAAAAATGGATGGCGATGGTGTCTCAGTGGAAGCTGACATGCGAGGCAAACATCATAATAAGCCCAGAAACCTTTTATCGCATTATCGAAGAGCGCAAATGGTAAAAAGATACGTTGAATCTCACGAGTCAATGCAAAAGATGTGGCTTGAGTTTATTGCCAAAAATCCTAGTTTTAAAACAAAACGTTCTGACAGAAATAATAGAGGCCCAGTGATCAGCTATTCGACATTTCGGAACATTTTTAAAGACGATTTAAGAGTCCTATTCAGTTTTAGAAGATCTAGGGAAGATACTTGCCAGGCTGTGACCAACTCAGAAAAAAATAGAAGTCACCGAAGCTGAATTAAGAGGCGATATCACTTCCAGGCAAAGTTGTCAAAAATTACAGCAGACTCTAAGGCATGTATATAGAGGAACGCAAAGCGAGATTTGCTGCACTCAAAGATGACATGCTTATCCTGATGAAAAAACAGAGCATTGAAAAGTAGAGACTTGACAAGTAGAAAAAGTAGACAACTTGACAGCACCATTTCTAATAGAAACGTTAACCTGAAATGTGGTTTCCTTTACTTTTATAGTTGTACAATTGTAACCACATTGTAATTCAGATTAACTGTGATGATGATGGAATTAAACTTCTCTATTATTATTATTATTATTATTATTATTATTATTGTTATTATTATTATTATGCTAGGAAAAGAACTCTTCATGAAATTAATGCGAGTTTTTAAATTCGCTTTATTTTTGTTTACGTTAATTTCCACATTAATTTCCGCGACCTTAATTTCCGTTATTTTCGCCCCAAATTCTCGATACATTCCTGAAGGAATAGCATTGCTTTATCAGGGTGGAGATCCGTCGGTACTAGAAAAGATTCCTACGCTTAACGCCTACGTTAAGCAACAATTTTACAAACATTAATTTTGCATTCCGGATTTTACACTTAGAGTTAAAATAAATTTGTTCACGTTGTCTCAACAAATTTTGTCTTTTTCTGTAATTCGCGTTAATTTCCATCACTTTGAAATTTTAACAGCTCTTTTATGTTCATCTCCTTTATCGGGACATTATCCTTCAATTCCTGTTAAGAAAGAGAGAAACGTTACCAGAGGGAGGGGAAATCCTGTACAATGATGGTGCTAGAGAATGCAGGAAACCAAATAGCGTGAGTACTGTACCTAATGTAAAAAAAATGAGAGAAACAAAATAGTGTTGCAAAGTTTGCTCATTCCAATACAATACAAGACTTTATTGACACTCCCCTGGTGGGGCTTTTCAGTGACAATATCTTTTCCAATTCAGACAGTCCCAAAATTATTTTTTTATTCTTAAAAAACAATTTCTTTTTGTTTTAGGATCGATCCTTACAGAGGAAACATTTCCAATGAATTGACTTGGGCAGCCACCATTAACCACCCAAGAAGGCATGCCAATCTGAGACCATTCGTTTCCAGTCTTAACTCGTCTTGCCCCATAGAATTTCTGATTTCTTTAATGACATCCCAGAAACAGTGAAGTTCCTGTGGGATTACAGTCGTGACTTCCACAGGAACAGCCAAACAATACCATAAATTGTAAATGGTTTGAACCTAGGAGTCATGTCATAAGTAAGTGAATTATGATCATCCGGTCATCATTAAATTTTTCTCATTTGCAAAAAGAATGTAAAGAACACTCTATTGTTTGTATAAGGGCGCTAATGATTATCAACAAAATTGTATTGGTTGTTCATTGATGCTATCGACTGTTTAGCCATGGTTTAAAATTTTACTGAATATATTGTTCACTAAAATGAATGTCCGATCGCACAAAAGAATATTATTTTGATGTTATTAAACTTGCAATGCGTGCAAATGAAAGTTGCTTTGACAAATTTGAATTTTACAAGACATTAATGAAAGTCTTGAAACTTAATTGAATGTTAAAAATTATGCAGATGTCCTTGTGGAATGCCGATTGGTGCAAATGAACATATTTTTGCTTTATTGTCTGACTTTTAGTGCAAATGATTGCGTATTTTCTCTAAATGAACAGCAAAAGGTGTAGTAAATTACTTTTCCAAGTATTATTACCCAATCATGTATTAAAATTAAATTCGACAGAAATTCGACGTCTGAATCAGTGCCAAATTTCTGCCGTACGTTCGACTGGTCTTGTCGCATTATCAGGCAGCAATGCGGCACCGATTCAAACGTCGCATTTCTACCGTGTTGAATCGAATTTATACATTAACATACATTAATGTATGTTAATGTATTGAGCATGCGTAAATCAAAGCTGACCATTTAAAATGGCGTCATGGCACCCGCACGATTCCATCAAAGAAGAAAGCTCATCTGAAGAAGAGAAAATTTCTTCGCAAAAAACTACATGGAAGTACTGCAGGAGAGCTATTGCAGCTCTGATGATGACATCGATGAAGAAGTGCACAGTAAGGAGAATATTTTGGTCACGCGTATATTCGTCCGCCATGTTGGATACTCTAGCTTTATCATATTTTCTGCTGACCGACAGACACTGCAGTATCGACTGTGAATTAAGTGCGGCACAAGTGCGACGTCTGAATCAACAGTCACATTTCTGCCGCACTTAATTGAATTGAATTCGACGTATTGTCCAGCAAGTGATCACAGAGGAGCAATCAGCCCTATGGCGGCAAATTTTTGATAACTTACTATCAAAAGTCTCCGCAGTTCTCGGACAAGTTATGTCTGTAGGAAAGTGGCTAACATCGAATGAGGGTCATCAGAAGAAGAAGAAGAAGAAGAAGAAGAAGAAGAAGAACCTTTATTGATTTCTAACGCTCAGGGTAGCCCCTACAGATGCAAAAAGCTGTCTGTTATCAATGGGAGCCCTGAGCACAACAATGTACTAAAACTACAATATACATATACATTAAACTAATACTGATAATAAAATTAGAAGTTAAACGACTCTCTGGCGATTGTGGTGCAAGGCTTGGGAGAAGAAGGAAAGGGCACAGGTTTCGCAAAAAATGTGGGCCTGTGCTCTCATGGCAACTTAAAAGGTAATCGAGGATCCTCTATAGTTACTCGAGGCGAATTTTAGCACTTCCCTCGTTAGTTCTTTCTTGTGCGAAATCAAACCCACATAGTAAGGTTCCATTCTTCACTATTGCAAAAAACTTTATCCTTTTCTCTTCTTGCTAACGTACGCACTGTATAAATTAGTTTTCGAATGTTGCATTGATACTGTGATGCTGTTTTTGTTTAACAGATGCAGGAGCTAACAACAGCAGTTTCAGAGGAGGAAATCATTAATTTTTTTCATGAACGTTATTGTGCCCCATGTAATGAGATTCCAGAAACCCGCTCTTCATGAAAAGTACGGAGTAGCCACACCATCTAGCCAGCTGTCGTCTCAGGGAAAAGAACATTTTATGAGTCGCCTGGTAGCTAAGCTCAAGTCTTGTGGAGAAATCACCAAAAGAGCAGGTATATAAATGTTTGGGTTTGATGGGCGTTATATCCCCTTCCAGGCATCTTTCCTGAAATTGCTCTACTCTTATGGCGATAACCGCCTCCTGACTGCCAAGTGGTTGTGCAATTTTTAGATGTTTGCCAAGTTTATTTAGTTTAGCTCAGCCTTTTTTTATTTAACATTAGATTTGAGGAAAACGGAACAAAGATTTCTGTCTCCACAATCCCATGCCAAGCTGCTGAAGGGTTGCGTCATGATCAAGAGATCTTTGATTGACAAATCTACATTGTCGCAACTAGATAAAGGTAAAAAGAAGGATAGAAAAGTTGGGGAATTCTGAAGTCTAATTATCATACGCGAACATACTGTATCATGCAAGTGCTCACCATTTTTTGATTTTCTGAGCATTGTTTCAAACGTTTTTTTTTTTTTTTTCGTGATAACAGTGGCATTTCATCTCGGATTGGGTGTCAGGAATAGCATTTGGAATTTATGCGTCAGTGTCCCCAGGCACACCTTCCTCAAGCGACATCATGTCCCTTCACCCTACCGAAAACAAAGTCATCGAAATATCCCACTGCTGTATTTTTATATATTTTTTTTCACTTTTCTTTTGCTTTCATTTATTTCAGCAACAGGAGATAGGCAAGAAGAAACAGAAGTTATGGAGACTGACGTTTCTCGAGAAGAGTGTCTTCCTTCTGAAGCCACTTCCAGTAAATCTGATTCAGATTTATTTGTCATGTCATGTAATAATTACAAGCAAAATTGTTTCATATTATTCCTTGGATCACAGCATTTTGACTCCTGTGCTTTTAATTAACTACTTGAAGGGCAAGGCCCATGCGCAGACTGCCTTGCACTAATTAGTTTAATAATGGCTAATAATGACTGGTACGGAACGCTTTTTTTCTACAGATTTTGAAGGCCTAGGAAGGGAAAAAAGAGCAAACCTTGGAGGGCACTAGGAAAGATTATGAAGCGGAGATGGCAAGGTTGGAGGGAGAAAACAGAGAACTAAAGACAAGGGAATCCAAAGAGAAAGAAGAACGAGAAAAGTTACAAGAACTGCTGAAAACAAAGGAAACAGAGATTTCCTCACATACGGTCCAATCAAAGGACAGTAATAAAGAATCATACGGGTAGAGTTTAGACATGGATTTATAAATATACAAGATGACAGTGTTGACCCACATAATCTAAGGGTATTTTTAAACATAACAATTTATAACTAAGGGGACATCTCAGCATATCAGTGCTTATTTTGACTCACCAGGAGTAATGAGATGGGCAGATTCCTCTTTAATATTTAAAAGCGGAAAACTGCCCAGATCTTTGTGGTCTCGCGCTTGTTGCATTTCACTTGAAAAGGCTAGGCTAACATCACTTTCACTCAACACCAGAGGTTCAAAAAGCTCAGTAGAATTCGAACTTACAATCATGCTTTCATCGACATTATCGTCATACAGTTCACTACTGGCTATTTCGGAACCAGTGCGGGGACTGATTTCAGTCACAGCACTAACTTCTCCTTCTTGCCCATCTTGTTTGCAGAGGTCACTTGTAGGAGGGCTCTCCACTTCATTATAAGTTCTGAAAAGGTCTTCAAAAATTGAACAACTTGAAACCCTCCTTTTTAGCAATAGACTTGCTTAGAAAAATAATCTAAAAAATCCGTGATGTGCTCTCTATTGGTGTGTGAGGGATTTGAGGCAGACTTTGCTCCTCTCTCACGCGCCGGGTCTGTTAAGGCACTAACAAGTTTTCTCTTCATGCACGCCCATCTGATATATACAAATATTTAGGTCGTTCAAGTAACTCAAGGTGCCCCGAAATGGTCTGAATTACTAAAAGTATTTGAAGAGAAACTGAATGTGCACGTATCGTAATAGTAGCCATGAATAGGTTTTGCATGAGGCCTGTTCGGTAAATGCCCTTGTCTTGTTTTAGACATAAATGCCAATAACTGCAAACTGATTTTGGCAACAGTTCAAATACATACCGAGAACTGCGAACATAACGTGTCAATCACCTTCATCCCTGATTCCAAAAGGTACCGGGATTCATAAAAGCTGCACTGCACGTGTGTGATAGAGCATTCATAACAGTCATCCACAGGACATTCAGTTTGGAAGTTCATGCCTTGCCAAAAAGATTCCTTAGCCAAGTGGCAATTTGAAAAGCAGGGTGAAATTGTTAGAATATTAAGAAAAGTATGGCCTATAAAAAAACCTGAAGGTCAGGAGTACGGAGGGTTGATCAAAATCGCTGACCAAAAATCAGAAGTGGAAAATGACAAGTTGAAGGTAGTCTTAACTTCAATGGTCTATTTTTATTGATATGCAATATGCGCAAAGGGCATGCTTGGCAGAATGCCGTTTCTTTCTGGATAGTGAGCTAAGATAACGTTGCTACCTACTATTAAATTCATGTGCGAGGAATGGGTAAAATTCTTGACAGCGTTACAATTACAGTAAGTTAAAGTGTGGTAAAAAACCTTTATACCATGATAACTCACACATCGATTTTTCTCAAAACGTGAGCTCAGGGCAAAATGTTTTGCCCACATGAAATTTGTACCAAACACAATGGGGTTATCAATTTAAGGGCCAAATAGAATGAACTGACACATTAAAATCAACTATACAGGCATGGAAATTTCTCATGTGATTTGATTGATCCGCTTGTAGATTAATTCCTACAAAGCGACCATAGTGTGAGAACAGCGTCACCATCAGGGTTTATAGAAAAAACCTGAGCAAAATCTTGAATCGATCAGCTTTGGTGGCTTTTTTATTTATTGCACACTAAGTTTACAATAGTGAAAAAAATCCGAAATTTGTAGGATTTAAGATAGGAAGCATACGCAGCTGGTTGTTTATTATTAAGTATTATTATTATTATTATTATTATTATTATTATTATTATTATTATTATCCGGTGTACCCTTGTAGCTTTCTTTTCAAGATGCCTTCATATGTATTATTTTTACATACAGACATGTAATATCTGCATCTTGAATAAGACGTGTGTCAGTTCATCTTATTGGAATGCAAATTAGTGTTTCGCCAATGAGAATGTGGATTTCAAGTAACAAGTATTATAGCCCAATCATGTTAAAATCACCAGTTGTGACCAAAATTGTCAACTATTAAAACAACAAAAGTAACGTGATTAACGTAATTTAGAGTTTAACTTATGATTGTGCGGTAAAAGATTGTTCTTTCCGGTTTAATGTTCAGGTTGTGTGCGATAACAAGACTCAAGGAATTTGATTAAAGGTATCTTTATTTGACTTTACTACCAACGATTTCTCTGCCCAGTTCAAGTCTTGCTATGCAGCAAACGCTTTGGGAAGAGCTGCCGCATAAGAAAGCACGTACTTCAATGACTGATGAAGTAAGTGGGAATCCGCTTGTTCCAAATGAGGTAGCCGTCACCAGCGCAAGTCACTCCAAAACTAAAAGGGACGATAAAAACACACATTCAGCAAGAAAACAACAAGACTTGGTGAAGCGGCCAAATGAGAGTATGTTTTTCTGCTACTGATGAAAAAAGTGATAGTCCACCTGTTCCAAACAGAGTAGTTACTGCTACAAGTCATGACTCAAAAAGTGAACGTGAAGAGGACACAAGTTCATAGGATGGTGCATTTCTGAGTGAGATTACCGAGTATGCAGTTCACGGTAAGCTATAAGACATTATCGTTTGTGGTTTGAACAAAAGTCAGAGTGACTAACAATGCATGTGCAATGGGAGTGCTGATACGCTATTTTTGGTTCAAAATTGGATGGGACATTGCAGCGACAAATTGCCCTCAAATTACACTGAGAAAAAACCTCCACTTTAAATTCTACATTGCTAGGTTTAGCCCACAAAAGTCCATATTTTTAGTTTTTCTACTGTTATAATCCCGAGTATGCAGTATTTTGTTGTTGTTATTGTTGTTGTCAGCTTAAGCTCGAGATGAAATAATTGCCAAAATTCACTCCACCATAAACTTTTGTTTCATTGTTTAAAAAAATCGCATGTTCTTTGTTTTATCATATCAATGCCACAGTACGGTTCTTGCTGGGTCATTCAACATCGCTTCTAATCATCTCCATCGTCTAGATAAAAATCTGAACCATTGCCATAAGCGCAATATTGATTGGGACCTTCTACCTTAATCTATATGGCAGGTGAGTTGGAAATATATTTGCACATAATTTTTTTTTCACAAATAGTAATACTTTGCTTACGAATTCCATGTATCTTTCTTCTAGGCAAGCAAACTCTTTGGAAAAGGAATGAAGCAACGAGGCACTTTGATCCTCTTTGGAGTAACATCATCTCCATCGTCTAGATAAAAATCTGAACCATTGCCATAAGCGCAATATTGATTGGGACCTTCTACCTTAATCTATATGCAGGTGAGTTGGAAATATATTTGCACATAATTTTTTTTCACAAATAGTAATACTTTGCTTACGAATTCCATGTATCTTTCTTCTAGGCAAGCAAACTCTTGGGAAAAGGAATGAAGCAACGAGGCACTTTGATCCTCTTTGGAGTCCTTATCCTCGTGGCATTTTGCATGGGACATCCCTGTATGAATGTTCATGTCTTCTGGATGAAACCGGTGATTATGTGGGTGGCCTGTGTCATAACTACAGGTATTTACACATTTTATCTATCAAAAAGAACTAATAACCCTTACAAAACGCCTCAAAAAAATTGTCAAAAAATATTTTAACCTACGATTTTTCAAACTTCTTCCAGTTCACTAACCATACCTGCTAAAACAAGACAACATAAATATACACTGAGGTACCCAACTAACCAACATCTTTATTTATAACCATCCATTCCATTATTGTTTGAAGGGCGTTGTAAATCTACGTCCCACAAACACCTCGTTGAAATACTAAAGCTGGTGGCAGACCATGTGATTGTTCGTGATGTCTCCCCAAAGTCTTTGATTCTACCCCATTGCACATGGGATAAATTTGCTGAGATTCTAGCTGATGGAGGAGGAAGATCGTTGTGCTTGTTTTAAGAGTTAATGTCATTTGTAACTACAATGAACATGTACTCATCAAACAAGATGCAAGTCTCAGATACATGGGAGTATCAGGATTTTCTACAACCGTTTAAAGACAGTCTAAAACAAGAGAGACAGGTAAAACCACATCCTTAAGTTTATGGTGATTATTCTAATATTGAAAACAATTTAATGTTGCATTCCAATTTTATAATCCCTCTTCTTCTTTTCAATGCATCTTAAGAATTCTTTTACTAAAATCTACCATCAATTTAATGTTTACAAAATATCAAATAGATTTTAGGAATAAAGAAAGTAATAATAAGAAAAAAAAGGAAAAAGACAGGAACAAAATGAGAAGAACAAGAAAAATATAAATTATAGCCTGCAGAGCAGGTGTATTTTTAGTGGGTAAGCGGTAAAGGCTACAATATAGGATACAAATACTCTATGCCGCCATCTTGGATGATAAAGCTGACAGAGGGTTGGGGCAAGCCCAAAACGGATTCCGAGGAAGAGGACGATGGATTTAAAAAAGAAGAGGAGAAGGGGAAAAGCCCCTCACCCGCCCCTCCTCTACTAGTCCCAATTCTCTACGAGCTGTGCATTTAAAATAGCGGCCTTCTAACAAGCGTTCGAATAAATGAGTGTTTCTACACCAAAATGCCTGCTCCGCCATATAAATTATTATTATTATTATTATTATTATTATTATTATTATTATTATTATTATTATTATTATTATTATAAGTAAAAACTGAATTTACCTACTCTTACCCTTTACAAGTACATAACCCCTCAACCAATGAAAAATATACATGTAATTATTTACAACCTGAATTAATTGTGCTATTTTCCAATCAACAGTCACCGGCAATGCAAATTTCAATATGCAATGCCATTTGGATTTTCTTCCCGTATTCTGTGGTATTTTCCACCCTCAGGGAATCCATTTTAGCTCCAGACAAATGCGAAATCGTTTTTACATCCTACATCTTTTTGACTCCATATCTACCATGTAATTCTCCACATTTCTTAAAAATAATCAAATCATACCATCGCAAAAAATTCCTATTAGGCAACTTCATCTTGCTTTCCACAATTCAGCCATATTATTTCTTAAATATCTTTGTCATGTTCTTAAATTTTAAAACTCAATACAACCTTTTCAATTAAATTGGAGCTATGATCAAAATGACTTACTGTCATTTCACTTTCCAACACAACTTAATGAGCTGCACTGTTTTTGAAAATATTTCAGTATTTTGCTATAACTCACTTTAATTAAATACTTAATAGTACTATTTAGAAAGCTAAATAACACATTTAACTGACAGTTTATCACAAAGCATAATGCCCTATTACCAACAACATTATTATGCGATTTTTAAATCTCAATCCAAAATGCATTTTACCAGTTGATTTTTTAGCGGACTTGTATATTCATGGCAAGATGACATACCAAATAGAATGCAAATTTTGACCACTGTGATGACGAATATCGTTGTCGATAAGAGTGCAGACAATGCTAAACCACATTCGATTTGTTTTTCACCACAAAATCAACGTCAAAGAAAATGTTCACTATAACTGTCAAAATTTGCGCACGCTAATTGATGCGAGCAGCGTTGTCTAGACTCTTATCAACAACGGAAAATTAGCCAATCAGATTGCGAGATTAGAAAAAATTGTAGTAAAAATACATGTATCCTCTCGTAAATTCATTTTCATGATTTTAACAATAATTTCCTACAGTAACTGCATGCTCTTAGGCGGGAGTAACTATGACTCTCTTAAGGGGGGTTGCATGTTACGTCCTTAGCCTGAGGGAAGTGCCTTCACGAGTTGAGGCAGTTGTATGTGGGGGGACTTTACCATCTTCTCACCCTGTCCACAGTAATCATCGGTCTGTCTCTGGCGGGGGCCGTTAGTACGGGCCTCAGCCCCGAAGCTAAAACTTCCCAGGCCAGCGGGGCTAACCTCCCCGCTGGTCCAATCATCTGGTTCGAGACATATAAGAAGAAGGAACAGGGGCGGCCACCGCTGCCCCCACAGATGATGTACGGCGTGGTGGCACGGCGGCAGACGTGGGATTGCTTTCCGTCTGTCCCGAATGCAAGAGAGCATTCGGGTCAGCGAGGGATCTGTCCCAGCACCGGCGCTGGGTGCACCCCACTGAGCACCATGCAGAGAACGTGCCCACTGCCAGGGTAAAGGCACGGTGGGATCACGAGAAGCTCTTAATCCTGGCACGTGCTGAAATTGTTCTCCAGGCATCAATCAACAATTGGTGCAAATCACCCCTGGCAGGACTCTCGAAGCCATCAAGGGAGTCCGCAAGAGTATGCGTTACCAGGAGCTGCTGGCCTCTTTACAGCCAGAGGCCCAGAGCAGCGACCTTATTGAAAGCAAATCAGTCGGCCCCGACCTGGGGTCTCCGAATGACTTCTCCGATGATACCACTCCCGACCATAGCCCTAATAGATGGGCTGTGGAGGTCCAGACGACCATTGAACAACTTGGCGTCCCTGCTGGTGTTGACATCGATGCCATCAACCCTGGACTAGTGAACAACCATACCAGGGACATACTGGATGCGGAATATGCCAGGTGGTTGCCTCCACTGGCAGGACCTAAGAGGAGGCCACCAAGACGATGATCTGGGACCCCAAGGGTACGGACTGGACTACCAGCAAGCACCGTAAGGGGGAGGCGTAGGACTTCCTACGCCCGAACGCAGCGATCTTTCAGACTATCAAGGAAGCGCTCCGCTAACAATGTCCTTTCCGGTACCTGGGAGGAGCAACCTTCCCCAGTACCGGTGGCTACACAAGAACCGTACTGGCGTGGCGTATTTCAACAGGCATCCATGCATGACGATTGCAGACCTCCACCAAAAGGGCCAGTTGAGTGGGACCTGGTCAATCCCATCACCATCGAGGAAGTGACCAACGCCTGACGGGGCCCCAGGGCCGGATCGCCGATCCCTTAGCGGCTTGAAACGGCTTTGGCGGGAAGAGGTAGCGGCCCACTTCAATGTGTGGCTGCTGGCAGGCTATCCGCCTGCGCCTCTCCGCCGCGGTGAGACAGTCCTGATCGCCAAAGAGCAGGGCGCCACCTCACCCGAGAAGCAACGCCCGATTACATTATCAGACACCATCTTGCTTCCCGGTTTGAAACAACCTGCCGTGGAACAGGTGCCAGAAGGCGTTTATGAAAGGGGTGGCGTGGCTGATTCGATCTGGCTACTGCAAACGATCATTCGCCAATATCAGAGGAGGCTCAATCCGCTCAACATCGCCTTTCTTGACGTTAAGAAGGCCTTTGACTCTGTCAGCCACCAGAGGATGGGAGTGCCACCTCCATTGCTGGGCTATCTGGGCGAACTCTACGGAGACGCCTGGACATGCCTACTCATTGGCCCTGACCACAGCTAGCCTATCAAAGTGGCGAGGGGGGTGAGACAGGGCGATCCTCTCTCTGTCCATCTTTTCAACGCAACTATCGACTGGGCTCTGGATCGTCTTCATCCTGAGCTTGCTGTAATGGTTGGGGAGATGAGAGTGAATGCTGGAGCATTCGCAGACGACATTGCGTTGATCGCAAGGACAACCAGCAGCCTCCAGCACCTGCTCAACGACCTTGCTGCTGAGTTTAGGCTCAGTGCCTTGGAAGTTAGTGCGAGGCTGGATGGAAAGTCAGCCAGTCTGCGGATTGACATTGATGGCAAGAGGAAGATGTGGATTGTCAACCCACATCCCCACTTGCAGGTCTTCGGGCAACCAATTCCTGCAATAGGTGTCGCTGAAGTTCGCTGGGAGTTCCTCTCTCTCCAAAGAGAATGAGGGCGGACATCACTGGCAAGCTTAATGAACATATCCCGAGCCCCCCTTAAGCCCCAGCAGCGGCTGTTCATCCTCAACAACAATCTCATACCAGCCTTATATCACCAGTTGGTACTGACTACGACAACTAAGAAGTACCTAAAGTAGCTTGACAGATCTGTCAGGACGGCTGTTCGATCCTGGTTGAAGTTGCTGTGTAATACGCCCAAGGCCTTTTTCCATGCTAAGATCTTCGATGGAAGCCTTGGAATCGTCACCCTTGAGCATCAGGTCCCGTTGATGAAAATCAAGTGCATCGACGGTTTTTGGGCCAGCAATGACCAGTAATTAGGGAGATGCTGTCAACGGACGGTGCTGAGTCCCTGCTGGCTAAGCAAAGGGAGCCCAGCCGTTACAGGGGGTGGAGATCGCAAGTGGATCCAGCCTTCGAGCTGCACTGGCGATCGACCTCCATTCTTCTGTTGACGGCAGGGGATTGCGCGAGAGCGACCTTGTCCCACAACGACATCAGTGGGTTGCTGAAGGCACAAATCTGTAGTGCGACGCCAGTTATATAGGCAAGGTGAAGGTGCGAGGCAACGTTCTTCCTACAGCAGTCCGTTCTTCCAGGGCACGCACAGGTGTAAGCATCGTTTGTGCGGCTTCCCAGTGACCCGGATCACTTGGGCACATACTTCAAGTTTGCCTTAGGACTCATAACTCGAGAGTTTCCAGACACGATAAGATTGTCTCCCTGCTGCAGTCCGCTGTGGGTAAAGCCGGGTGGTCTTGCATCAGAGAGGCTGCCATTCCAACCGCGGAGGGCCTGCGTAGACCCGACCTAATTTCCATCACGAATCGTGGTCCACTATCGTTCTGGATGTGACGATTGTTGCTGACAGCGCGGTCCTTCACGAGGTGCATGCGCGTAAAGTCCAGTATTATGATGTCCCGGATCGCGCGGAATATCTCTGACAAACCAGTACAATTCTCTAGTGTGTTGCTCAGCTGGAGGGGGCTGATGGCTCGTGCATCAGCTGAGACCTTGTGCTAGCAACAGGGTCGGCAACTCTCAAGTCTCCTGTCCGCGGTCACCTGCGATAGGAGCCTGTGGATCTGGCATCATTTCCACAGAAGCAATTACACGCTCCGTGGATGACGGGCACTATGTGCCCCGACTTTCCGCTGTGCCTTCACGTCGGTATGTAGGGTCAAGCTCCCCATATAAAAGAGCAAAGAACATTTATTTACCACGACATTGTCAGTTAATGTAATCTTTATGTCTTGTCTAGCCTGGGCGCAGTGTATTGTGCTGCCCCTCACTCAAACCCACCACTCAAAACAGAAACATAATTCCTCAGGTTGCAAAGCGAGTAGTTTTTACAGCCTCTACATTAAACAGCCCTTAAAAATTTTGGATCAGCAGGATTGATTACAATTTGAAATCCCCAAAATACTTCACTTGCCCGCTGGACAGTCATTAAAAACACAATATGTACTACTCAATAGTAACACAGATCCCTGCCAGTTAGCTGACATGACTTCCTTTGTATGCTGCTCCTACATACTCTACATTAAACTGTATATAGTATATATTTTAGAATCTCTGTTTTGACATTTCACTTTTCTAGCATGGTAATGTTACCACTACTACTGAGCACACCAGATAGGATAACTTGTTCACACCAGTTCCAAAATTTTTCGACTTAATATTTATAACTTAGTGATTTTTGTTTCAATAATTTATTTACTTTAACATGTTACTGTCAACGTTACACTTATATCCTCAAAATGACACCTTAATGAAATGTTTCAATAGCACATCAAGTAACAGTACTTCCAACTATTACTTTCTGTACAAATAAGTATCACCTTTTTAAAAATACTGCATGTCCATAATACCTGAGGTGCTTCTTCAGTAACCAATTCCACATTCAACCAGACAATAACTTGTATACCTGATTTATTTGCTGTGCAGGTGTATTTCCTTTGCAAGCAAGCTCAACCGCAAAATCGGAAGAGGTGTGGGAGTTTTCAACAAAGTTAGCAGATCTTGGAATGTCCATACAGAACTAGAATATTACAATATGGAAAATGATCAAAGGTAAGATTATGATCCACAGGCTATAATTATTTAACAAATTTACCAAAAAATTCTTTCCAATAGAGTAATACACAGCAAAAAAAACAAGTATTGATCATTCTACCAAATTAATGAAATCATAAAGTGCAAAATAAAATACAGTTGCACCTATATTAAGCGGCCACCCTGGCCTTTGAAAGCTGGCCGCTTAATAGAGGTTGGTCGTTTAATAGAGGTACAATATTAATTGGGTAGAAATGGCAGTCAACATAATTTTATTCCCTCCATTATAGTATATAGCAAAATGCTTGCTGAAAAGTGAACATATTTGAAGATAAATGCAAAAATCATTGAAACAAAATATTAAGTCCCCTGTATTTGTGCATTTTAAGTCTGTGCAAAGTGCGTGCTAGGCTCTGATACTAATCTGTCTGTCTGCCCCAGACTTGTCTTACAGTTAGGTACAAATGATCTTCAAACCATTTCTGCCGTTGAACCTGGCTCTGCTCTTGACAATCTAACTTGTTTGCTATATGAGTCATACAGTGTGCGGATGGTCTGCAATTGCCAGACGACTTTTCGCAGGGATACTCCTCTTTTGAAAACCAAGTGAAGTTATTAACTTAGTATCTTAAGGACGCTCGAGGCAGTTTTTTTGGACATAGGGTGGAAGTTTTGAAATCACAATCTCGCATACAAGATAAACTTCGATCTCCTTTATACTACATCATCATTTCAACATGTGATCAAAGTTTATTTTCTCATCGGTTTCCAAGCAACAGCTATTACCATAGCAACGGAAGCGCATAGCCTCTCATTTTCAACATTGTCGATTATCTAAAAATCTAGTTAGACACCTTATGACGAAACTTTAGGGATTTAAACTACTCAATCCAGACAACTTGTAGGCGAAATTAGAAAAAAATCTGTAAGAGCGTTTTCAAGTAAATAATGAATCAATTTTTACGGGGTGATTTTGTTTATTCCAGCATTTTTCACCAATATCTCTGGCAAAATAAAACTTGACACTTTGTCTTTTCTGTCAAAAGGTCATTGCTAATAGCAAAACATTCTAAATGTACATTGAGCTTCATGGGTGTCTCCGATTTTATGATATTTATGTTTAAAAACAGTTAAAATAAAGCACAAATGAATGAAAAAGTTCCTACCTTGCATAAATCGAGATATCTTTAAAATACCCCAGCAGATTTTTCTGTTAAATTACAAGCGGTTAGAGTAAGAATTCTTTTCGATATTCACACAATTTTTAGGCTCAAGAACCGAAACCGGTGTTAAATAAGGAGGCTGAATCTTGGTCAAGTTTCAGTCGTTATTCGCTTTCTCTGAACAAGAGTTTTATTTTGTTTGTCCCGGTCTATTCCACTCCTATTCACGTGCTGTGAATATTTATGATTACGTGAAGTCATGCAAAAGGTAAAATTTACATAAATATATGCTCCTGCTTCTCAGGTCTTCCATTGTAAATCTTACCTTTTGCACGTCTTCACGTTATGATAAATATTCAAAGCACGTGAATAGTAGTGAAATAGACCGGGACAAACAAAATAAAATTCTTGTTCGCAGAAAGCGAGTAACGACTGAAACTTGACCAAGATTCAGCCTTCTTATCTAACACCAATTTCGGTTCCTGAGCCTAAAACTTGCGTAGATATCGTAAGAATTCTTACTTTAACCACTTGTAATTTAACAGATAAATGAGTGGGGGCATTTTAAAGATATCTTGATTTATGAAAAGTAGGAACTCTTTCATTCATCTGCGCTTTATTTTCACAGTTTTTAAACATAAATATCATAAAATCGGAGACACCCATGAAGCTCAATGTACATTTAGAATGTTTTGCTATCAGGAAAGACCCTTCGACAGAAAAGACAAAGTGTCAAGTTTTATTTTGCCAGAGATATTGGTGAAAAATGCTGGAATAAACAAAATTATTTACTTAAAAACGCTCGTACAGATTTTTTTCTAATTTCGCCTACAAGTTGTATAGATTGAGTAGTTTAAATCCCTAAAGTTTCGTCATAAAGTGTCTGACTAGATTTCGAGATAATCGACAATGTTGAAAATGAGAGGCTATGCGCTTCCGTTGCTATGGCAATAGCTGTCGCTTGGAAACCGATGAGAAAATTAACTTTGATCATATGTTGAAATGATGATGAAGTATGAAGGAGATCGAAGTTTATCTTGTATGCGAGATTGTAATTTCAAAACTTCCACCCTAAGTCCAAAAAAACTGGCTCGAGCCTCCTTAAGGGCGTATTGGACCCGCTCCCTTACGTTGTTTATTGCCGACACTGAGGCCTCTGGAACGGAATGGTGTTCACCTCAACTCCTTAGGTCACTACAATTTTTTTGGTAGCTTGTGAGGGGCAGTTATTAATGCTTGCGGTCTGTACAAGCCAAAAGTTTAATTGATCCACTTCTTCAATTTGCGTCTCTTGCCATTTCGGTCTTAAATCTTCGCCAGGCCAATGTTTTTTGATTCATGCCAAGCTTACTGTTCACAAAGTGTTGTTCGTTGCCTGTGTGGCTTGGTGGACGTGTTCACCAACAGTGCAAAAATCAATTGTATTGTCAGCCAGAGAAATATGTTCAAGTTGTATTTATAACATACCATGCAATTAACAGCCTTGGCATTGTTATTTTTATGCGATCAATTTGCCTTATCAGTGTACAACTAGTGATCACCCCATTAAGGCTGTGTACAACACATTCATCTTGCCTCGCCGGCTTGGCACTTGACATGATTTTTTTTCATAAAACGCCCTTTGCAAGATCTATTCTGTTAGGTTTCCAGACAACAATACCAGGTGGCTATAGTTATTTTAGTGATCCCACATCCTGGGTTGTTGTCTGCTTTCTAGTATTTTATCATCAATTGTATTCTGTACGAAATGCCTCCCAAAAAAAGTGCCGCCCTTGAGACTTCCATGGCTTCAGCAACTTCCAAACGAGCCAAAAGACCACGAGCCTCCACATTGAAGTCTGTTTTCAAGAGGGTTCAAGTCCCTGTTAGCGAAACCTCTTCGACCTGAGGCACTGTTTCGTTGGACGTTTACGCAATTTCAGCGACTGTGTCTTGTATGGTATGTCAAGCCATCAACACTTCCTTTTCGCCAGAAAATATGGCTATTCTACTCGAAAGCAGTCAAGCTCCACAACGCATTTTGCCTGAGTCTCCCAAGGATTCCTCTGGTGCTATTGATGATGCTGTCAGTGCTGAGGTCGTCGATATTATCCAGTACCACTCTCAGGGGAAGCACCCATCTCCTTTAGTTTCATCCGATTCACAACAAGAGACGAATTTCACGAGTATTTCTGTCCCTTTTAGTTCTAAGGTTAGCACTAAATTGAAAGCAAAATTTTTCACCAACCAATATTTATATTTTGGGGCGTTATTATCCTCTTTCCTTCCAGGAAATCAGCTAGAAACTGTGTTTTCAACGAAGGTTGCACTTTAACTGCACCTTATGTTTAATGAGAACATGCCTCAATATAAAAACAAGTTACAACTGTTATCACGTCCTACTTTTCAACTTTTATGTAGGTTTAGAGAATAAAAGCAGCAGTTGTGTGAATATTATAGCTAAAACAAAATGGCATTGAAGGATTCAACCGGAAACAAGGCACAGATGAGCCCTTTGCATTTTCAGGTGCCTGCCAACATGTCTTGTTTCGGACCAACCCGCTCGGGGAAAACAACCTGGATATGCAAGTTACTATGAAATTTACTGGAACACTTCCAAACAAAAAAAACGGAGAAACTATAAAGTGGATTGTATACTGTTACAACTCCAACTACCAACCAGATTTCAAAATTCTGCTGAAAAAACGAGTTGAATTTATGGAAGGTATGCCGGCAGATGTCAAAGCACTTTTTCACAAAAGCAAGTAACCTGGAATTTTGATTCTGAACAATTTGATGAGTCCAATGAACAAGGATAAGCAAGCACTTCACGCAGTCACAATGACGACGCATCACAGCAATATTTGTTTAATTTTTAAGCAGCAGTGTTTACACCCGAAAGGGCAGAAACCTGGTCCAACTGCAACAAAACGCAAGTGTTTAAAATAAAACAACTGTTTAATTGTAAAAAACACAGTCTGTTATTTCTACATCATGTCTGTTAACAACTTATTTACACTCATCACAATATTCTCTAACGGAGTACCTCCTGCTACAATTATTTCTCAAAAAGATCGAATCGTACATAGCGCTATGTCAATTTTGGTTAACGTAATTAACAATGCTTAATTCAAAATTTGAATTTGCATAGTCCATACACCATTTTTGCTTCTGTCGTGCACAAAGTTATAGTCTGCAGGCCTTCGCACGTTAACCCACATCCCAAGGGTGTTTCCCAATGCGTACACATTTTGCTCTATCCTAGTCACTTTTTTCTTTGAAAACGTCTCTGCAACCCTCTTCTGAAGTTGAAGATTCTGCTCTCTTGGAAAATGCATCAGGCATTGAAATGCACATCTCTTCTTTAAGCACAAGTTCAACAAACGGTTGAAAACCCATTTATTTTTATTTATTTATTCACCACGGCATACAATGATAGAAAGTTATAGTGGATAATAAACTAGGATCTTACATAAGTTTAGAGTGAATAATAGTAGTAAAAGAAGAAGTAAGAAGTGGCGAGGAGACCTCAAGAAACCCCTGGGCTTATACTGAGAGGTCTCCTCTAAGATATGTTAGGACTGTAAGACTAGTAAAGATATTGTATTTAGATTTTTTAACATACGGTGGTAAGACTAAAAAACATAACAGAGTCGGACCTTTCATACAATTACTTGGAAGATTTTGAAGCAAGCTGCGCCATTTAATCCGTCTTTGAATCGTTGCAATCTGTGCTTGTGGGAGAAGTATTTCATTGTTTATAGATCAGACCTTACGACCCTGAACAAACGCAATGAACTGGTGACTTCATGTAGGCATTGGAACATATTTCTCCTAAGCAAATTTAAACCACCCGTTGCCACGCAGTAGCATCTAATTGAATTCAAATACTGCCGCGCGCGCTTATATCAGCGTACATTGTAACAGTATTTTAACAGTTTTGGCTATTTTATCTGAGGAGCGCCGCACATGTTGTGTGTTACAAAACTACATAGCAATAAAATGCCAAGCCATGCAGCAAGAAAATGTCATCAAACTTGTTTGATGTCACCATGCGTAGCTACGACGGGGCCGAAACATTCAAGCTTGTTGGCGCTTACCTTCTCAACAACATCCAGGAAAAGTTTGGCAACGCATGTAATTTTGGCTTGTATAGAGATGACAGCCTCGGAGTAACGAAAGCATCACCCAGGCAAACTGAAATGATCAAGAAAGAATTATGCAACATCTTCGGCAGGTTTGGACTTAAAATTACAATCGAGGCCAACAAACAAATAGTCAACTTCCTCGACGTCACGCTCAACCTCACAAACGGTAAATACATGCGTTATACGAAACCAGGAAAAATCCCACTCTACGTTCACAAGAAATCTAACCATCCACCACGCATAATCAAAAATATCCCAAAGTCCATCAACAGACGGCTGTCTGAAATTTCATTTGATGTACATTCATTTAACGAAGCAGCACCTCTTTACCAGAACGCCCTTGATGAGACCGGGTACAACCACCGCCTTACGTTTTCACCACCTACCACGC
>NW_028145568.1:712500-722500 GCF_977016875.1 Pavona decussata
TATTTCACCAACGACGGGGACATTGATTGAGAAATGGATTTCTGTAAGTGACATAACAAGACTACCCATGGAAAGAGAAAAGAGAAAACGAAAAGCTCCAACAAAATGTTCGCGAAAAGAAAAAAAAAAGCCCACCGCGGATTACGGATTGGCAGATTTTGAACATTAAGCCAATTGTACTGTTTGGAACAGCACACATATTTGTAATGGGGAAAAACAACCGAGCCACAGCCGTAACACACATGAATCAGCATTCTTCTCGTTTGCATGCCCTGATGTGTGTCACGGTTATCAGTTTTAACAAGTCAACCGGAAGAAAAACTACAGGTAACTGAAATCACATTTTCACATCAGAACTCCGTAGTATATTACATAAGGGACAGCCATTATCAATTATCATTATCAATGTTTATTTGCCCATAAAACCACAAGATTATGGATACCTCCATAATGACATTTATCTAGAGGCTAGCGTTTGGCTGTTCTGATGGACAAAATTTGAAATATATGTGTTCATCAATAATAAAGTTAATCACCTTAAACTCCGTGGTTTTATCTCTGTTGTACAAAGACAGTACAGGACATATGTTCGTCCTCATTACTTTGTATCCTTCGAGGAGACTTCAGGGAATTTTCCCGCCTCCATCATTAATCATTTTGCCTTCAATACTGTTCTTCTTCTTTTGCATACGACTGGGCCTGTTTTCACTTCCACCTGCGCTAGCGATACTTCAATTTAGATGATTAATTTGTCACTAATGTTGTTTTAGACAATAAAAAGCCACTCGCGTGGCCAGACTACTCCAGCTTGGATATCTCACTTCTGTTCAGGGTTGTATCCTGGTAAACAAATGGTGACTAGCAATTAAAAGTCCATGCTGGCATCTACATAAAGATACTTTGTATGATAACAAGGATGAAGTCTATGATAATTATTCCTTATGGAGCAGGAACTTTCAAGAAACCATTGTGGGCTTAATGGAGAGAGCCCCTTTTACAATATTTACACTGCATTATTTATTTAGATAATTTTTTTCTTAAAGGTGTGAATTGAATTGGCGCTTTTAACAGCTGTTGGAAGATTGTTCCATATTTGAAACCCTTAAATATGACAGTTTATTGTTTATAATTGCTTTGAGGATAATCCCACATGGATTTCTAATAATGACCTCCTGCTATGACAATGGCAGATGCTGTTAGTTGTGGTAGAGATCTAGAGTATTTTGGTCGCCTGGTGCGAGAGGATGAAACCACTATGCTGTTGCGATTTCTAGAGCAACGGGCTGATGGTTTTTATGAGTTCAAGCAAAGAAGAGTTGAAAGAAGAGCACCTAGAAAAACATCTTGTATTCATGCCAAATGTTATTGTAAACTGAAAAAGGGTTGGTCAATTTGAGATTCCCCAAGAGAAAGAAGTAAGGAAAAGGCATACAGAACTTTGGAAGAATATACATTTGAGAGAAAAAGGTAAAAGAATAATTTTAGTGATAATAAATATTAAATGGTGCAAAATAATTCAGAAACCAAACTGATTTCTGAGTGTTTGATCTGGCCCAGAAAGTTTTTTTGGGTAACCCGCGTCATGTAAATAAACAGTGTGCATTTAGTTGACCTTTTTTGGGTCTAGTTCATGCTTTTTGCCCGAGTTTCTATCCACATGTACTTGCAGAAATGTTTTTAAGTTACTTTAACAAAGGGGGGTGATTAGGTACGCGGATCAAGGGATTTGGCTAGAAAAACGGCTCGGATTTCGGATTTTAAGGATATTTGTACGGATTGGCAGATTTTGAACATTAAGCCGATTGTACTGTTTGGAACAGCACACATATTTGCAATCGGGAAGAACAACCGAGCCACAGCCGTAACACACATGAATCAGCATTCTTCTCGATTGCATGCCCTGATATGTGTCACGGTTATCGGTATTAACAAGTCAACCGGAAACAAAACTACAGGTAACTGAAATAACATTTTCACACCAGAACTCCGCAGTATGTTACATAAGGGACAGCCATATCCACTTGTGTAGGGGTATGCCCGGAAATGGCCAAGCTAAAACTCAAGTAATGTGAAACACTTAAGATTACTGCCCTACCCTTAACTGGTCAGTGTTGAAATCTTAGATGCAAATGCTGTTAACTTAAGGCACCTGTTTTGATAAAACCTAATGTTGTTGCTAAGGTTGTTTCTTGAGCAGAACTATATTTATAATTTGAAGCATAAAATGTACATAATTATATACTGTCACCCCCTCCTCACACCACCATGTGACCACCACCCCTCCCTGAAAGTAAGCCCTCCCATTAATAATACTATCAAAAAGTCTTTGGACAAATATAAGCACATTCTGCTAGATATTGAATTTTTACTATTTGGTTCCAGCCTCTGAAAGGAGACGGTTGTCAGAGCAAAATCAAACACATCCTGGAATATCTTTTAGGGATAAAGAAATTCCAGTATATGTTTGCAGGGGATTATCAGCCAACTGTGCGTTTACGTTTCACTGGTGATGGCCAAAAAACAAAGATAGGAACAGTCATGGCTGTGTGTTCTGTTCTAAAGGAAGCAGTGTATAAACCTGACCACGAGTACACAGCATGCCTGTACAATGGCAAGTTTCCACATTGCATATCCTTCAGACATTTGACTCTTTACTGTCCTGCTTTTATTTCTTGCAGTGTGCCAAGTTTTCTGGACAGTGTATACGTGTATTTTGTGCATAATTATCTGTGGATTATATAATGTATAGACTATATACCCACAACTGTCAAAGAGATTGTTTTCTTTTAGAACAACGATAAATATTGCCTACAGCTGTACCTGTCTATGTTAACTGTTTTTAATTACTAAGTTTTGTGACGTTTTGTTTCAGAAAGGAAGGACATGAAGAACTGACATCGTGTATGAAATGTGTTTCGAGAAATGAGAGACCTTGAAAGAACGGGCCTAGAGTTTGATGGCTACCATTTTTACATTGAGTGGTAAGTATCTGTTACATATTTGCCTTGCAATAACCATATTTCATTTGGCCTTAATTCTCAAATGTCCCACAGTGGTAGTCAGCAGGCAACAGGCAGCAGAATAATGTATTTATTAACAATAGCCGCCAGTAGATTGCAAGAAGGTTGTACATATCACAGCTTATAACAGTTTTGTTGATGTTATATATGCATACATGAAGAGTCCTAACAAAACTGATACTGGAATTCTTACTGTTCCCATTTACCAGGTTAGTGCGCAGTGACTGAAACTTCCTGGCTATTTTGCTAGGGCTTTCAGTTGCCTGTGTAACAAGGAACAAATTCTGGACTTTTTGAGTAAGTTCTGTCTTATAATAGTAATGTCACAAAGGAAAAAACCCCAAGACGAAGAACCCAAAAGGAGGAAGTTATGACAAATTGGATTAGGCAGTCTACAAGTATTTTCTTAATGTGCGAGGCCAGAACATCCTGGTTAGTGGTCCAACTCTTAAAGAGAAAGTGATGTCTTATGCCAGTCATCTACAGATATCTTTGATAATCTTCTCCTTGTTTTTTAACCACGTGGATATCGTATTCAGAGCCACATTACATTTTGAAGCCGCTACCTTCTTAGACAGGTTTTTTTTCAATTTCTTCAAGGGCTTTGTATTTCCAATGCAAAGACTTTATGGACACTGTTTTGGTGGCTGTGACATTGCTAAGATTTTGTATAAAACTCAATGTAAAACGCATCAAGAAAGTACATTTAGCACAGCCAACTGAAATTTAAAAACCAAATCAGTGCGTCTGAAGAACAAACGTCAACTTTAGTTAAAAGTGTCAAAGTAAACACTGTAGACAACCGGGAGGCAAGTTTGCTGTTCCTTTTATCAGTTCACAAGAAAGCGACAGTACTGACAGGAACCAAAACATGCGGTGGACAAATATGCAGTTTGCGTAATGCCCGGTGAGGAAATTGTTGGACATTTAAAGAAGGGTAAAACTGGACACTTTGCAAAGGCAGTCTTTCACTTTTTGAAGGTTGATGAAAGGTTTATGTGCTGCTATAGTGAAAGACAAAGCTGTCAACCTTGAGGATGGGGAAGGCATGCAAGTACCATGCACTCTTCATTTCAGGGAGACAAAAAAATTTATTGATGTATTGCGACAACAGCTTTGAAAAACAAATAAAGGAATTTTCGTTTTGTAATCCAAAGCAGTCATTGTACCTTTCAGACTAATGACAGATTTGTGGCTTGCTTGTTGATTAAAATGGGAGAAAACAGCTTACATGCAAGTGTCAATTTCTTTAAAGGTGAGAATTAACTGACATCTGCACCTAGTGGTTTTGAAATTTTTCGCAGGTTCGAGTTATGGAGGATCAATTTGTCCCACGGGAGCCAAAAATTGGTTCGAGTTAACAGGGGTTTTGAGAAATTAGGGCTGAAATTATAGAGCTTGAGTGAAGCAAATCAAAGGGAAACCGAGGGTTCGAGAAATCAAGATTCCACTGTAACTGTTCAAAAGCATTTATTTTTTTCAGTTGCAGAGTGAGGAATAAAAGGATCAGGGCTCATTAAAAGTGGAAAACGTGTGCAACAGAAAAAAATAAGCTTTTTCGCTTCATTTAGTACTTACAATGTCATAGCACGACTATTTGGAGCTGTTAATGTTTCGCTCATCGTTATTCACTAGGAGAAAGCCAAATTAAAACAATACTGTAGAAAAAAAATTATCAATGTTTAGTTGCCCATAAAACCACAAGATTATGGATACCTCCATAATGACATTTATCTAGAGGCTAGCGTTTGGCTGTTCTGAAGGACGGAATTTGGAATATATGTGTTCATCAATAATCAAGTTAATCACCTTAAACTCCGTGGTTTTATCTCTGTTGTACAAAGACAGGTAACTGAAATAACATTTTCACATCAGAACTCCGCAGTATATTACATAAGGGACAGCCATTATCATTTATCATTATCAATGTTTATTTGCCCATAAAACCACAAGATTATGGATACCTCCATAATGACATTTATCTAGAGGCTAGCGTTTGGTTGTTCTGATGGACAAAATTTGAAATATATGTGTTCATCAATAATATAGTTAATCACCTTAAACTCCGTGGTTTTATCTCTGTTGTACAAAGACAGTACAGGACATATGTTCGTCCTCATTACTTTGTATCCTTCGAGGAGACTTCAGGGAATTTTCCCGCCTCCATCATTAATCATTTTTCCTTCAGTACTGTTCTTCTTCTTTTGCATACGACTGGGCCTGTTTTCACTTCCACCTGCGCTAGCGATACTTCAATTTAGATGATTAATTTGTCACTAATGTTGTTTTAGACAATAAAAAGCCACTCGCGTGGCCAGACTACTCCAGCTTGGATATCTCACTTCTGTTCAGGGTTGTATCCTGGTAAACAAATGGTGACTAGCAATTAAAAGTCCACGCTGGCATCTACATAAAGATACTTTGTATGATAACAAGGATGAAGTCTATGATAATTATTCCTTATGGAGCAGGAACTTTCAAGAAACCATTGTGGGCTTAATGGAGAGAGACCCCTTTTACAATATTTACACTGCATTATTTATTTAGATAATTTTTTTCTTAAAGGTGTGAATTGAATTGGCGCTTTTAACAGCTGTTGGAAGATTGTTCCATATTTGAAACCCTTAAATATGACAGTTTATTGTTTATAATTGCTTTGAGGATAATCCCACATGGATTTCTAATAATGACCTCCTGCTATGACAATGGCAGATGCTGTTAGTTGTGGTAGAGATCTAGAGTATTTTGGTCGCCTGGTGCGAGAGGATGAAACCACTATGCTGTTGCGATTTCTAGAGCAACGGGCTGATGGTTTTTATGAGTTCAAGCAAAGAAGAGTTGAAAGAAGAGCACCTAGAAAAACATCTTGTATTCATGCCAAATGTTATTGTAAACTGAAAAAGGGTTGGTCAATTTGAGATTCCCCAAGAGAAAGAAGTAAGGAAAAGGCATACAGAACTTTGGAAGAATATACATTTGAGAGAAAAAGGTAAAAGAATAATTTTAGTGATAATAAATATTTAATGGTGCAAAATAATTCAGAAACCAAACTGATTTCTGAGTGTTTGATCTGGCCCAGAAAGTTTTTTTGGGTAACCCGCGTCATGTAAATAAACAGTGTGCATTTAGTTGACCTTTTTTGGGTCTAGTTCATGCTTTTTGCCCGAGTTTCTATCCACATGTACTTGCAGAAATGTTTTTAAGTTACTTTAACAAAGGGGGGTGATTAGGTACGCGGATCAAGGGATTTGGCTAGAAAAACGGCTCGGATTTCGGATTTTAAGGATATTTGTACGGATTGGCAGATTTTGAACATTAAGCCGATTGTACTGTTTGGAACAGCACACATATTTGCAATCGGGAAGAACAACCGAGCCACAGCCGTAACACACATGAATCAGCATTCTTCTCGATTGCATGCCCTGATATGTGTCACGGTTATCGGTATTAACAAGTCAACCGGAAACAAAACTACAGGTAACTGAAATAACATTTTCACACCAGAACTCCGCAGTATGTTACATAAGGGACAGCCATATCCACTTGTGTAGGGGTATGCCCGGAAATGGCCAAGCTAAAACTCAAGTAATGTGAAACACTTAAGATTACTGCCCTACCCTTAACTGGTCAGTGTTGAAATCTTAGATGCAAATGCTGTTAACTTAAGGCACCTGTTTTGATAAAACCTAATGTTGTTGCTAAGGTTGTTTCTTGAGCAGAACTATATTTATAATTTGAAGCATAAAATGTACATAATTATATACTGTCACCCCCTCCTCACACCACCATGTGACCACCACCCCTCCCTGAAAGTAAGCCCTCCCATTAATAATACTATCAAAAAGTCTTTGGACAAATATAAGCACATTCTGCTAGATATTGAATTTTTACTATTTGGTTCCAGCCTCTGAAAGGAGACGGTTGTCAGAGCAAAATCAAACACATCCTGGAATATCTTTTAGGGATAAAGAAATTCCAGTATATGTTTGCAGGGGATTATCAGCCAACTGTGCGTTTACGTTTCACTGGTGATGGCCAAAAAACAAAGATAGGAACAGTCATGGCTGTGTGTTCTGTTCTAAAGGAAGCAGTGTATAAACCTGACCACGAGTACACAGCATGCCTGTACAATGGCAAGTTTCCACATTGCATATCCTTCAGACATTTGACTCTTTACTGTCCTGCTTTTATTTCTTGCAGTGTGCCAAGTTTTCTGGACAGTGTATACGTGTATTTTGTGCATAATTATCTGTGGATTATATAATGTATAGACTATATACCCACAACTGTCAAAGAGATTGTTTTCTTTTAGAACAACGATAAATATTGCCTACAGCTGTACCTGTCTATGTTAACTGTTTTTAATTACTAAGTTTTGTGACGTTTTGTTTCAGAAAGGAAGGACATGAAGAACGGACATCGTGTATGAAATGTGTTTCGAGAAATGAGAGACCTTGAAAGAACGGGCCTAGAGTTTGATGGCTACCATTTTTACATTGAGTGGTAAGTATCTGTTACATATTAGCCTTGCAATAACGATATTTGATATGGCCCTAATTCTCAAATGTCCCACAGTGGTAGTCAGCAGGCAACAGGCAGCAGAATAATGTATTTATTAACAATAGCCGCCAGTAGATTGCAAGAAGGTTGTACATATCACAGCTTATAACAGTTTTGATGATGTTATATATGCATACATGAAGAGTCCTAACAAAACTGATACTGGAATTCTTACTGTTCCCATTTACCAGGTTAGTGCGCAGTGACTGAAACTTCCTGGCTATTTTGCTGGGGCTTTCAGTTGCCTGTGTAACAAGGAACAAATTCTGGACTTTTTGAGTAAGTTCTGTCTTATAATAGTAATGTCACAAAGGAAAAAAACCCCAAGACGAAGAACCCAAAAGGAGGAAGTTATGACAAATTGGATTAGGCAGTCTACAAGTATTTTCTTAATGTGCGAGGCCAGAACATCCTGGTTAGTGGTCCAACGCTTAAAGAGAAAGTGATGTCTTATGCCAGTCATCTACAGATATCTTTGATAATCTTCTCCTTGTTTTTTAACCACGTGGATATCGTATTCAGAGCCACATTACAATTTGAAGCCGCTACCTTCTTAGACAGGTTTTTTTTCAATTTCTTCAAGGGCTTTGTATTTTCAATGCAAAGACTTTATGGACACTGTTTTGGTGGCTGTGACATTGCTAAGATTTTGTATAAAACTCAATGTAAAACGCATCAAGAAAGTACATTTAGCACAGCCAACTGAAATTTAAAAACCAAATCAGTGCGTCTAAAGAACAAACGTCAACTTTAGTTAAAAGTGTCAAAGTAAACACTGTAGACAACCGGGAGGCAAGTTTGCTGTTCCTTTTATCAGTTCACAAGAAAGCACCAGTACTGACAGCACTGGGATAGCTACTCATCATGAAAGAACCAATTCATTGTTTTCATTCCAAATGGCCTTGTACATCAAAGGATATCATGAATACAAAGATATCTGGACACCTACAATGGAACAAGTGCTCAAAGCCTTTCTGCAACCAAAACATGCGGTGGACAAATATGCAGTTTGCGTAATGCCTGGTGAGGAAATTGTTGGACATTTAAAGAAGGGTAAAACTGGACACTTTGCAAAGGCAGTCTTTCACTTTTTGAAGGCCGATGAAAGGTTCATGTGCTGCTATAGTGAAAGGCAAAGCTGTTAACCTTGGGGATGGCAAAGGCATGCAAGTCAGAGCTGTCTCCAGGTTGAAGAGTCTCAAAATCCACACTCCTTTGATCTTCAGCTCTGAAATCTAAGATTTGACTACTATTATCAGTGGCACTCATAGAATCAGTTTTTATGTTGTTTTCTTGCACTTTTTTCCCAGATGAAGCGTTTAACAGTTGACTGCGCTTTCAATGCTCGATCTCAACTTTTCTTGATGTTGCTTTTCCAGTATACCTTTCACAGGGACAGTGGACGAGCCGGTAAGACTTTTCCGAACAATAGCATCATTTCAAATGCGTCAGCCTAAGTACTCTTTCTGCCTGCTTCGTGGCAGTCGCCTGCCAGTTTTGCCGCCATTTTGTTTTTCACCTTAGAAGTCTGGTACCGAGTTTTGTTTAGCGCATGCTCCATACACGCACGGAAGAACGGGACATGTTCACAAATTACGCAGATGGATTTATTGAGAAACAAGTCATGTGTAGTCCTCAAGGAAAGCCACTGGATTAGTGGGATATAAAAGATGTATACCATTTTGTAGAGGCAAATTTTTCCATGGAAGTTGCTGTAAAATTGAAAGGTACTGTTCAGGGCTTTTTGTTAACTTTTTGGCAAGCGATCCTCTTTTCATGCTATTTTGTTGTGTGAGTGATTGTATTTATAAATTTCATCCACAAAATGGTATTGTCCAATTAATCCCTATTAAAGACCTAAGACCTTTTGCCTGTGTTATCCCTTGGTAATAAACAACCAAAAGAAGTATGTAAAACAAGTGGTCAGGACGGTTTGGTCAAAGAGGACTGTATCATTAACGATGCAACTGGTGCAGGAACCATCAACATCTGGGATGACTTGCTGTCAAAGCTCACAACTGGAAACAACTACAACTTCACCAATCTAACTGTGAAAAATGTGTTTCCGCTGTTCTATGCTCCTCTTTTCATGAGCGAATATGTTTTTGCTCTTTTATAGTACTTTCACGAGCGAATATGTTTAAGCTGTTTTTGTTATTTTTTGTCGAGCAAGTGTGTTTGCGCTGTTCATGGTTCTTTCACGAGCGAATATGTTTACGCTGTTTTATGTTATTTTTCTCGAGCGAATGTGTTTACGCTGTTTATGGTACTTTCACGAGCGAATATGTTTAAACTTTTTTGTTATTTTTTCTCGAGCGAATGTGTTTGCGCTGTTTTTTGGTACTTACATGAGCGAAAATGTTTACGCTGTTTTGTTATTTTTTCTCAAGCGAATGTGTTTGTGCTGTTTATGGTACTTT
>NW_028145568.1:727500-850000 GCF_977016875.1 Pavona decussata
TGATTTCATGCATTTCTGCAGTGAGATTGCAGGATGTTCGTTTATCACGTATATGAGAATCTAGCAGATCCACGTCTTTACAAAGTTGATCAATGTTGTCTCTCGCTTTCGAGAGCTTTGGCCTCTTGCAAGTGTTTTCAGCTCTTTCGCTTCGTGACTGAAAGACAAGTATTATGTTCTTCGAGCTGACATGTATCTCCATTGTTTTGTGGCAAAGCTTGCATCCGGTAGATATTAAAAGCTAAGACAGTCAGTTACAATCATGGGAGTCTCTAGGATGCTTCAGTGATTTCTTCTGATAAGTGTTTACTTATTAATACGAGTAGGTGTTACAGAATTCGGTGATGATACAACACTGTTCGATGTTTACATTTTTCTCATCCAGTTCTGATCGTAGTAGTCGATTGGTTCTGGGTATTTCCCTTGCTTTGAAAGCCTCTGCTATCTCTACCTTGATTTCTGTCAGTTTATCTGAAGCGTTTTGGAACTTTTGCAACTGCTTATAGCATTTGTCCCGACAAACAAACAGATCTTGATTCTCTGAGTATCGACTCACGTACACATTTTATGCGGAGCGAATGATCTGCGCAACATCACAAGAACTTCTTCCGAAAACACAAATTTTATCCTTCTTAGTCGAAGCGGACGAACATATGAAACATCTTGAACTGCAGTCAACCAGTTTTTTTCGAGTCACATCCATAGGAAAGCACTGAGATGACTGGCGCTTTTCGCAAAACTCGAGGAAAACCCCAATGAGATTTACGCGGGAAACGTCAAGATATCGAGCCGTGATTGGTTTCATGGCAAACAATAGCCTCACACCTGATTGGTGGAATAGCTAATTATCACGTGCAAACACCATGCGCCCATAACAAAGGGAAAGGAATGTGGTTCGAAGTTTAGCAGCCATTAGTGGGGGGGAGCGTTGCGTGACCACACTAAAAACGGCTGCGAGGGAGACTAATATCTACATGACCTGTCAAATTAAGTCATGTCAAAAAAAAAATGCCACATGCTATGGGCTCAACAATTTTCAAATGCCATTCTTGCTGAGCCACCAAAAGGGTTAAATCAGCAACCAAGAACATATCTGCCAGACTTCCTGCTCAAATTGATGGAGAACCTCGTTGGCTAACAGCATTCACTGATCTAATACTTATCCTAATGAAAAAACAATATTTCTCAAGATGCACAAAATGACGAAATTGCTGCAGCTTTCCTGCAACTGGATAACATCTCTTTAAAAATAAACATGCAATCCAATCGTATTCTTTCAGTATTAGACGATTAATCCACCTAGTAGAAACTGAAACACTACTGTACATATTTAACAAGTTTTTATAACTTCTGATTTATTATTACTTGAATTCCTCTTTATTCATTAAAAACTTGACAGTTGTTGCACTTTGATGTACATTGATCAGACATACACATATGTACCTGTACAGTTATCACTCTGTTCAGATTAAACAAAATATTTTACCAATGTCACAACTTTATTCATAAATTTAGTGAAACCATTTTTTTAACAAAGGTATTATAGTATAAACAATGTGCACTTTCTTTTAGAATTTTTCAGACAAAATTTGTAACCTATAAATTAGTCTATGTTCCTGTTTACTTTACATTTACAAGTTTTTTAATAATTGAAAATAACCGCAGAACGTTAATCTGTATTCCTGTTAACTTTCTGTTTCTTTCAAGGTTTCTTGTAATTTAACACAGAAATAAGAGGACATAAATCTTACGGCAGTTATCACTCTGTTCCTCTTCAACAAACACTGCAATCAATTTTATAACCATTTGGTAATTGATTGTATTATTTTCTTTTGACTCTTTTCTCTAGCTGAAACCGACTTTAGAACTGAAAAGTTTCAGTCCATGTGAATAATTGTAGTGTAGCGATATTCAACTTTCTTGGATGTAGAGTGTAGATTTGCATATTGCGTTGCATGACTTCATATAATGATTTGGCTCTTCTTTGTTGACAATCTTTTCTTTGATGGACAGGTTAGAGGAGAAAATTCAAGGAAAAAGAAGCTGCATATACTAAAGTCTCCCCTCAAAATGACTTTCAGAGACCGACAACATGTATGACTTAAAATGGTAAGGAATCATAAATTAACAACCCCATTTAACTATCATAAATAAATGCTTTATAGTGATATGCTGAGGTTTATTTGAAAGCATATTTGAGGACGAGGTAGGAGGCATTATCTAGAGACACTTCTTTCACTCGGTAAAAGAAATTATCAGCTTTCATTGGGTAGTTTCAAAATTCACTCATACCATAATCACCAAGAAGAGCTTCAAGACAGGCAATGCTGAGTGCATTTGATTTTTGTCACTTGACTTTGCGGCAATGGGTTGACTTGGTTTGAAAGGAGAAAATGCCTGGGAAGCAATAGCACTGTCTCTAACATATAAAATATTAACAGTAATTTGATGTTTGCAACACAACACTTCCACTTAGGTTGCCTCTCTTTTTGTTTGCAGCCATGCATGTGGTGTTAATCACCAAGGATATACAAAGTCGATATTTAACATTCACTTTTTTTTCTGCAGAACATAACAGTCAGTTGTGTAAAGAGGGATCAAGTTTGTTACATTAGTCCAGTACCAGCTGCCTTCCCAAGACCAAACATGTCATTTAGAGGACTCAAAAAGGAAATGCATTTATTAGCCATCTGTTTAACATACACTTCCGCAGAAAGATCCTTTTTAATTTAACATGGAAAAAAAAGAAGTGGACTAGCTTAAAAGGAACCTGGACCATGACATTCCTGTCCATAGGGATTTCTACCGGCTTCATGAATCCAAAATTGAAATCAACAAAGTAAGCGTCCTATCTCATGCACACAAAAAGGCCTCGTGCGTCAAAGATATCATCGGGTGCCAAAAGATGGAAACCAGCGATTAGATGCCTGAGCCCATGCTTTAGACATGTACTATGCACGGCAGGTACTTGCCGTTCTGCAAGCAATGGTCAAAAAGGCACATGAATCTTCATTTCATATTCCTCTAATTCTTGTGTCTTCTGACATCTTTTCTGTCCAGTGGACAGTGACCAGCTTTTACTAGCACCCGTGCTAGAAACTATTTATAATTCCATTAAAAGAAATGTGACTATCTTTTCGTATCCATCCATCACCGGAGACATTTTCATCTTTCCGATGATGACTGCTATAATAATTCTCTTAACCATTTGGTTACCAAATCCACCTTTTGGCATATTACATGACTGTCTGTGTGGTACAAACAAGCCTTTTGGCATATTTTAGAGAGTTCTCTTTGCAATAGCAAAATTTTGCAACTGGGGCCTCAAGAAATGTTATTTTGACACATTCCAACGTGTCCACAGGATTCAAGCGAGAATTTTCTATATACTGTGAAAGGCAAGCTCTTAGTTTGCATGTTGAATTTTTGCGTTAAACATTGCAGTTTGTTGTTTGAGTGAAGTGTCACAATTTTGAAGAATGCTTCTAGTTAAAGACTCAGGATATAGGAAAGATTTAATGGCAAAAGGTAAGACTAAATATCGTGAACGTGCTGCATAGCTGGATATTCCATTGTGTAGGTAAGCAATCGAGCATTGGACATTTTCACAAAATGTGCTTGCTCCTTTAAGGAGTCTCTTTTGATCAATGCTTGAAAAATAAAATGAACGTATCGTCATTTCCCTACATTAAGCGTTTGCATGTTTGCAGTGTATAAATTTTGATTTCTTGCCTAACAAATGCTAGTTGTTGTAGAAGAGTTTTCTGCATGTTTATCTAGTCCTGAGGCAAATCTGCTAACTCAGCTTACAGTTTTCAGTTTTTGCTTTTTTGGAGTCATTAAAATAAATTATGGCTTGTAACTATGAATCACTGGAAGAACAAATTCTCAATATGCTTTTTGATGATCAAGAGGAAAAGAAGCAGTACAATGGTTTCAATTGTGTAAAAGCAGAGGAAATCGAAAGAGAGTTTGAAGAAGATGACTCGAACTTTGCAGATTTATTACTCGATGAAGACTGCTTTGAGCGATATTAGCCTGAATGATACTGCATGGTCGAACGACGATGATAGAAGTCAAAGTTACTCCCATTCACGGAACAGGTGGGCCTGTCAGTTCACTTGCACGTGCCGAAAAAGCGCTTGATTATTTCAAGTATTTATTATTAGCAGACTCGATCACTACAATTGTGAACAATACGAACAACAATATGACGGAGACAATTCTTGATTTTGAAGACGAGAGAAAACTGGTTGCATAACAATGCAGTAGAAATTATGGCTTTCCTCGGCGTTCTTGTTTTGCATGGGAATGGTAAAGCTACCGGAAGTCTCTATATACTTTAGCGCTGACCCAAGAATTCACCAGGTGGCAGTGGCATCAGTATTCTCAAGAAAGGGCTTGCTCCAACTTTAAGTATTTGCATGTGACTTCACCAACTGAAGTACCACCCAGAAAGCATCCTGATTACAAACTACAGAATCAAACCTCTAACTGACACTATCACGAACATTTCAACAAATGTATAATCCGCACTGCAAACAGTCTATTGATGAAGAAATGGTGAAATATAAGGCTAGGGTTAAGTTTTTACAGTACACGCCAATGAAAACTTGCAAAAGGGGAATTAAAATTTGGTTTGGTTGTGATGTGCACAATGGCTACCTCAGAAAGTTTAAAATTTACACGGGTGACGCACATGAAAATCAGATATCAGCTGGGAAAGGTCAGACGCAAACACTGCAGCAGGGTTTTGATGCGTGATGCTACTTATCTTACTCATCGTCTTGCAGGAAAAAAATTACTTCATTTTCATGGACAACTTTTTTTACAGGCATTTACCTTTCTCTCTCTTCTCAGAGCAAAAATATATTGTGAGACGATGCGTGAAAATCCCAAGGGATTTCCTTCTTCATTGAAAGGAGTGAAACTCGCAAACCAGGGGGACTCCAAATTCGCCAGACATGGAAATTTAATTGGCATCATATGGCAAGATAAAGCAAAAGCAAAAAATGTTGCCCCACTAAGCACCCAATTCAGGCCAAACCAATTTTCTAGGGTCAAGCGAAAATGAAGACGTGGCACGCGTAGTGGAGGTCATGAAGCAATAACAATAAACAACCGAAGGCCAATAAAAAATGTAACAAATCCATGGGCGATGTGGATTCTCATGATCAAGCCCGATACATATACCTACAATTCTCATCTAATCATCCTTGCCACATTTTCACAGGTATCGTTAAGACAGAGACAATACAGTACAGTTGACTTTCTTCTACAGTTGATGACCCCAACATTATACAGACGTTTTACCCTTTTGCCGAGTAAGGTTGCCTACAGGTGATGACTATGCACACTTACTTTTGCCATTGTGTCAGTCCCTTTGATATCAGTAACTTAAACTATCTTAAAGTATTAAAGTTCCTGAATTGTTGCTGCTAAGCCATATTATCTTTCTTACATCCGCACATTACAGGCTTTGCCCTGAGTCTCAATATATTTAGTTGTTTTGCTTCTCGTCAGAAGACCGTGATATGACACAATTGAAGCTGTTGCTGGATATATTAGATAATACACTTTACTTCGATTGGACAGAGGACAGCCACCAAGAACTGATTTTTTCATTATGTAATTATTTCCTTGTGGACCAGGACTATTGCTTTCCATTATTCTATCGCTCACTCCGACATGATTACGCTCCTTAGCATGAACGGTACTCATACCTGCCTCCTGTTTTCTTCACGACACAAGTCAACTACGATGTCCTTGCATCACACTTATTAGAGTATTTTAACAAATTTAACAGACACATTTTTGTACCACAATCTGTTTTATTTTGTGCTCGTACTTTGGATGAGTTCCTTTCCCGAGTGCATACCTTTTCACCAACCGTCACTACCACAAGACGGAATCATGCTCCTTATATTTGGTCTTGCGCCTGAGAAGGAACAACCTGTGCCACCTTTTATGCAAGATAACTTTAGAGTCTATTTTGTTTTGCTCCTTGTCTTTTTTTCTTCTTAAGTGCTGATAACTTTCACATAATTCTTTTTCCAATTTATATACAGGTTGTTTCTTCTTTTTTCTTATTTCATGTGACTTATTTTGTATGAACGTTTGGATGTTTGAAATATTTCGGCATACAGTAATCATATTTCATCTTGTGTTCGTCTACACTTTGGATATGAATTGATGTTATTAAGCAAAGCCAACGAACGACACACTAAATATTTCAACTTTAATATTCAAACCTAAACTGATTTTCTACAAGGCGTTTGTTATACACCATATTTCTTGCGTGATATTTCACGAAAACAAGAGGTGCAGAGGCCAATCAAATTGACAAATTACTCTGTATAAGAAAATAATTTAAAAGCAAACTCGTTTTCCATATTATTAACAGAAGAACAAAGGTTGAAATTTTTGATGAATGTGCTTTTGAATACAAAGAAAGAGAACAGAGCTCATCAATGAAAATCATTGATATTAACAAGATGCCTGCTATACTGGCATTACGCGTGATGCTGGGGCTGATGCATTTATTGCAACTGTATGCTTTGCCGATTGATAAAACTATCCAACTATCTGCATGCAAATTTCACAAGTTTAAAGATTATAATGTAGCGGCTCAGTGCAACAGAACAATTTAGTTACAAACTGGAACATACATGCCTGTGTACATAATTTACGTACACCATTACAACGCCTAAAATGTGCACGAATTGTATGAAATTCGTCGTCAGTTTTCAAATAGCGCGAACAATATGAAACAAATTTTGACAGTGCAACTCAAAAATACTTAACTGGAACAGGCCAACTTACTCGAATAGGAAAGGCTCTTCAGAGAGTACCACAATTTCGCACGCACTGATGTAGTGAGCTTTCCCCGAAGTAACCCAGCCACTGCCATCCCGAACGCATTCACTTTAGAGAATTCGTGAATCATAGTGGTGGAAGACGCACCTTCTACGGATGTCCATTATCCGCGGCTTATCTATAATCTACCCAAGTAACCATAGACAAGAAGAAGCCGATTTCGACAGCATTCGTTTGGTGAGCCAAATGAATAACACCTTTATTTTCTTTTGATGACAGAGCAAATTCTTCTTTTATTGCATAAGTGAATACAATGCAAATTGGAAGGAGAATCTAGCAAATGATCAGGAGTAAGTTAGAGCTTTTTCCCATGCAGCACTTCATTTGTACAATTACCAACTTCAATAGCAACAATATTATATGCAACCATTTCTGCATATTTACTATAGCCAACTCATTCTAAATAGAAATGATATTATTAACATAATTTCAGAATATTATAATATTATTTTCAACTTAGCTACTTCAAAAAATGATAATACTTCCACCCATGCAAAATTTATCCTATTGCTTTCAAATTTGTAAGGAATGATTCCAGCACGGTAGCATTGGTTGCAGCAGTAATTTTTACTCAATACCTACAGAGAACTGTATACCAGGAATAGTATATATTGTATGATTTGCAGGCTAATTAGAATATTTACATTCCCCCTCTTTTGTTCGTTTTATTCTCCCTAGTGGTAGATTTTAATGCTGCCATCGTGGTTTGTAAATGCAGGTTAATGCATAAAAAAACCGAGGTTAGTGGGAGTGGGTGTTAGTTTATTGTGTCGAGAGTGGGAATACAATTTGGTCACTAGCACATACGTTAACTAAATAATGCTTTCTTTCACAGTTCAGAATCTCCTAGTCAAGCATTTTTGATAGCAGTGCATTACTTATACCTACGCTTAAAGGACACGTCACCTACAAAGTGGTCTGAATTTACGTTGAGTTATGATGACATGTGCAATGTAGGAAAAATGTTGATTGCTAGGCAAAAATTGCCTCTGGAAGCACCCTACGACAGACTCTGGCTAGAAGTTAACAAAGTGATTGATCTGCTTCATATAAGAAACCACATAGATCTGAAATGCAAGGAAATCTTGAATCCCAATAAATTGAAACAACTGTATCCTCAGCTAAACGCGCCTGTTGCGGAACATACTTTTATCTGGGCTTTGCGTTTCAAGAAAATTCTAGGTGCTATGCCTAAATCTCATTTTTTATTTTTTTATCATAGAATGGTGATAAGGAGGAATCGTTATACAGAAAAATGGTACAAAGCAAACACAATTCCTGTCTTGCCAAAATTGCGCTCAGTAAAGAGTTCTTAATGTTGAGATTTTATATTTTTATTTGTACTCGATAATTTATTACAATACAAATGCAATTAAAAAAATACATTGAAAATAAATGGAACCCCTACTGCTCTTTTCCGGTAACTTATCGTGCTCGGTAAATGGTTGTTGTGACAAAAGTTTTTAACAGAGGTCAATTTTAAATCCTATAACTCAATGAAAACATTGGCCAAGTCCCAAGCATGTAAGAACTGTGTAATGTGCAGATCAACTCGAAACTTCAACACCCCCCCCCCTCCCCCCTTCCTGAGCAAACACCGGGCATTTGAACTTTTGAAGATTGGATCGTTCAAATTTTGCCCCCCTCTGCCAAAAAAAAAAAGTTAAAATATATTTATCTTGCCTGATAAGTTACCGGGTCTTTCAAGAAACTGGTCCCTAGTAAAACTAATAATACCTGGAGTGCTTTACTCAGTTTAAAAATGGAATTTTATCGTTTGATATGTAACTGCTGTTGCATTGTACTTCAGTACCTGTAGAGTGGAAAATAAAAACATTTTTAAATAAACGTACACACCATTCTGTATTTAAAAGCGACGAAGAGAAAAGCCATGATTATTTACTTCAAATTTACTGTAAATTCTGAATTGAAATAAAATTGCCTGAAATTGTTTCTAAAAAAACTGAATGAAGTTCGAGAAGGTGTTCCGGATTTGAGTGATCGTTTATTTTAAGTCACGTCGAGTTCTGAAGAATTGTTTGAGCTCAATTTGTGGTTATGAGCTAATAAAATCTGAAAATAGTGCAGTGTGTTTGTTCTTAGGCTTTATTTCCACCATTCCACGCAATAAAACGCTAACACGCTTTTTGGTTTTCATTTTTTTCAATCACAAATGCGACAAATCCACATCCAGAACATATCTGCAATTTAAAGATTGCGGAATTTCACACGAAACACCAGGAGGATGAAAATTCGCTTCACGTCGCAAAACAAATTTCTAGTACAACACTTACCGCAGATTTAGGTCCTCGATGGATGTAACTTTGTTGCTTATGTAGTGGAATCCTCCGGAAAACTTCGCTTTTCTTGTATTCTTACAGTTGAAAAAAAACGGCAGAAAAGTGATTGTTGAAATTAAGTTAAGTGTTTAAGACATGAAGATCACTACAGTAGTGCTTGTGCTCGAAGGTTCAAATTTGCATCTCAATAATTCATACCAACGCTCGCTATAACTTTCCAATAAAGATTCCGATATGTTTCTAATATTTATATATTTCCTGCCCTACCATCCCGCCCCATTCCGGAATCGCCATGTCACTTTGATGCCGTAGGTGAATTAACCGGAGGCAATAATATTTACTGTTTTCTGCCACTATGACAGGTACACTTATGGAATGCCCGTTTTCGCCCGTTTTCGTCGATTGATAAAACTATCCTTGCTAATGGAATAGTTTGAGTCACGACTAGCGCGTTACGTTGTTTTCCATGTGTCACGCTACTCAGACTATCAGCGGAAATTTGTCAAATTCCATTACAATAACGTAAGCTTCTGAATGACCTCTTTTCTGTCTCGCGTCGTGGCCTAATACTGTACAAATACAAAGCACGATTCCTTCACTAAGAACTCACCAATTACGTGTCGGGTGCTTCTTAGAAGTTATTCTTTCGATTTACCGCTTCAAAATGGTGAAATTTCCCTTTGAAAACGGCACACTTGAGTCCAGAATATGTTAAAACAATATGGCGCGACTTAATCCGTCTTTAATAAATATATCAAATGATCCATTGACGTCACACAGGTAGGGGTGAGTGGGTCCCCTCCCTCGCGATATAAGCGACATGAATGGATTTTGATTGGCCTGCTGTTGTTGAAGACAATCAGAACAATACATCCCGAGTAGGAGAGGGGAGAGTTTAAACCCCCCCTCCCCCCTCCCCCCTAGCAAACACCGGGCATTTGAACTTTTGAAGATTGGATCGTTCAAATTTTGCCCCCTTTGGGCAAAAAAAATATTAAAATATATTTATCGTGCCTTATAAGTTACCGGGTCTTTCAAGAAGGTGGTTTCTAGTAAAATTAATAATACCTGGAGTGCTTTAGTTAGTTTTAAATTCCCCCTGTTTTTCAGTTGGATTCTCGAAACCGGTACGGTAAGCTTCTATGTAACCGCCGTCATCTTTGTTTATAAAAGTTAGCGTTATCTGGGGATAGTGTCTACACAACTGAGGGAAGTAGGAATGGTTCTTAGTATAGTCCGTTTTCCCGCCGCCCCATAACTGCGCTCCCCTCCCCTCTGTAGTTTATACACTCTCCCCAGTTCGCGCTCGATTTTAGAAACCAAGATGGCGGCAGCTCCCTCGAAGCCTACCGGTTGATCATGGGCAAAAGGTGGATGGTAGTACATTTGTTAAAGTTCCAGTTGCAAATGAGTGCAGTATGCTCCTTTCTACAGTGGAGAAATTTAACAACAATATGTCCAAAGTTGGGAGGTTATCACAAAGCAATGAAAGGTAACTCTACAATCAGTACATATGGTGATTTTCCCTCAAATTTATCTGGGGAAATTTAGATTTATTGTCCTTTCTCTTAGCATGCCTTATTAGACCCCTTGGAGGCAACAAAATCCTGTTTTCTGTAGTACACTTGTATTGATGAGTTGTGAATTCCCTGTGTGAATGAGACAAATCCAAAAATAAGTTACTTAGTCATAAAAATCAGTTGAATAGTTTCTTTAATAGCAGTCCCTTAAACGTACACTGGCACCTCCCGCTGTTTATCTGTTGAGGCTAAATTCCCTAAGAGGTACCAAAACTGCAACCAATCAAGGATTGGTTTCACCTCTGTAAAACTTTTATAACACCACCTAACAGCCTAGGCATATGTATAAACATCTATTTTTTTTTTCAGTTATACTGTTTACATGACAGTTGGAATGTGTAGTGGTGAAGTTTGGAATATGGGAGTCCTTGCAAGCACCAGTTTGGCTTGGATTGCAATTGAAGAATCATTGCTTCTTTCTCATTATGAGCCTCTTCGAAATAAAGCGAGCAAAGAAAATCCAAACTTTATGTAGTTTAATAATGGATAACGTTAAATGAGTCGAAAAACATGTACAAGTATCAGAAAGGGTAACTTATCAGCAAAGTTCACTTGTGGTTTTTTTAAGTCTTTCAAGATTGCGTCTTTGTGCAAAGACCTTGTTGCACATTTCACACTTGTATATGCTTAATTTTGTTTGCGTGCCTTTTCAATTTAGACTCGTTGTAAAAGGTTTTGTTGCAATCTTGACAAACACATTTTTTTGCATCCTTTTACGTTTTTTTGTACAGTATTTGTCCATAGCGAAGGACTTTCTGCATGTCGTATACTCCATCATATCAAGCAATCCAATGTCCCCTAAGTCCTCTCTGTATTACTCTGCTTTCTGCTTCCAGTCCTGTTTAATATACAAAAGTTATGTCTTTAAATATTAAATATCAACATAATAATTGACACTAGAATTTCTTTTAATTATTAATGAGAGCTTTCTCTCATGCAACAACTAACAATGCATTTACATAATGATGTCAGGTAACATGTGTATATATTCTAATAGCATTACAACCAACGAGGGTGATGGTCTTCATAACAATTTAATTATAACTTCTGTGCACTCATTTATTATGCATTAAAATTTTTGAACTCTTAAGCACATTGGCTGAATGTCATAACCAGACAATAGATTCACAATACAGAAACTACTGTGAGAGTTAACCTTAGGCAAAGTACGTATGTACCATTAGTTGCGGAATCCCATTAAAAGAGCAATTAAATTTATATGAAGTGAGCATTTTACCAGAATAAAAAAGGTTTTGAAGGAGCTAAAAATTGTGGGGTAAAAATATTTGCATCTCTAAGGGGTGTGGGGTTTGGCAGTAGATAACAACTGGACTGACCTTATCTTTCCATATAAGTTGGTACCTAAAAGGTACCACAATCTCACTTGTGGGCTTGGCTTAAAAATTATACCCCTGCAAAGAAACCAATTATTGGAAATTTTAATAAAAGTTCCTGTCACAAATTCACTCTAAACTGGACAACTCGTACACAATAAAAGGTACGATGACCACCTCTGTAATTTTTATATGGGAATATCTCCCTAAGCCAAACACATTTCAATTGTATAAAGCAAAACAACGGAAAGAGAAATCAGAATGATCTGGAATTTTTAGAGGAGTGGTTGTCAATATGAAAACCCTTCTGTGGTGGAGGGACAACTCAATGCATTATTATGTAATTTCACAACATTTTCATAACATTGTGAAGTGTGATTCGTTGCACCGCATCTTTGATCAGCTTGTGTGCTTGTGTGTTTTATTTGAAAAAGAGGATGGTGGCTTCCATCTCTGAAATTTGGCGTACAGGTATTTACAGATCTGTCAACATCATACTTTTTAGGGAAATTTACACAAAGAGGAAAGGATTTTTGCTGTATGCACTCTGTGTTTTCCCCTCGAAAGACCAAGTAGAAACTAAACTTCTCTCGCTCATTACTCGATCGCGAACGCTTCAGTCCTGATCTCTTAAATTTTGCGTGGTTATCAAAAGAGCAGAGGATTAAAACTAGATTAAGCGGTAAACGCGAAGAGCTTACGATCGTTTTAAATACTGCACTTAGACGAACGTTTTAAATACTGAAATCTCCATTCTAGTATATGATGGACGAAAAACAGTTGCGCGAAAAGTGGTGAGGGAACTTTCTGAGTTACTTGAATTGACACGATTCTCTTCATCGAAAAAAGCAAGCCACTAATCTAAAATTTTAGAGTAAATTTGAGGGCGTCCCTGTCCCATTTGAAGTAATCCCGCACATGTGGTTATAAAAAGTGCAGAGGATTAAAAGCTACGAACTTGTGTATCGTGTTGAATACTGAAATCACCATAATCTCCATTCGAGCATTTGATAAAGAAAAATGGATTACCCAAAAGTGCTAAGGGAACTTTCTGAGTTAACTAGAAAAAGGCAAGCGAGTTTAATTTGATGTGAGTTCCGCTAGAGAGTCTAGCGCTCTAGTGAAAATATGCTGATGTAACCTAATCATTAAAAAAAATCATATCTTTTGCTTGGATTGTAGAAAAATTACGTTTTTTGCATGAAAATAAAGGCCAACTAAGATTTTAGAGAGAAATTAAGAATTTCTTTTCGCTCGAAACATTTCAACTCATGAAATTAGTGTAAACGTGGCACATCCGGTAGAGTTTTCGATTCGCTGCATGTTCACCACTAACAAGCACCATTTGATCGCATACAATTGTTAACTTTGAAAATTGATAATTCTCTTGCCATGAATCCGAGAACGGTACATTTTTTCATATTTCAAACTTTATTTATTGCAATTACTCATAACTTCAAAGCAATGTAAATTTTATCGTTTCTTTCCCTCCAAAAATTGACACAGATCCATAGTTGCCTTTTTTACAAATCCTAGTACGGTAGTTTTAGATATATTGAACAATTAATTCCTTTTAGTTTTCGATAACCGATATATGTAGATAGTAACGTTTCTGAAAAACTGAAAGCGTTTAGTTTCTTTCTTGTATTTGCACGGATCTAATTATGTTTGTCTGAGAATACGCGTGAAAATAATGTCAGTGACAGAATCTATTCAAGCGCTATGTACAATCTCTAAAGTGCCTATGAAGTGAAACATTTTTTGTAACAGATTGATAGTTAAGTGGTTTCTTTGTAAAACGTTCTCAAACATGCGACGTTCTCAAACGTTGAAAATAGCGCAGTAAATTGTGAGCCTACATATGTAGAAATGATTGTATTACAATGCAACATACACCAAAAATACGAGAGAGTCGTTTGTATGGACAGTTATTAATTACTTTTCCTGATTTTGCTGCTCTCATGTAGAAAAGAAAGATTTCAAGCAGCAAAAAGCTGTTCGAACAAGTCAATTTTGCAAACCTTTTATGCTGTTTTCCCTGGATCTTCCCCAGGGATCTCCTTGCGCAATGCATCAATTCATGTATGCAGAAATTACAACAGAAACAGTACAATTCACTGCAATAAAGCGCACAGAAAGAATCGCAGATAAAATTGCACATCCAAACGGAATGTAGTAAAGCTGCTGGCAGAGATTTTTTTTGGAGGAATACCAACTTGACAAGCAAATGTCCTGAAATGATATGCGATGCTTACCTCCATCAGGAATGGTGTAACAATTTGTAAACAATCATCATAGGCGTAACCTGTTTGAGTTCAAAGCTGGTTTGTACTGCACAGCGCACCGATCCGGTATTGCTAGGATCTTGCTGGATGAGAAGAAATTCTTTTCTTGTTTTTTTTGAAGACAATTATAATCTTCCATGCGTTCATCACATCCAGAATTCCTTTGAGTCACAATAGTTCATTGTTCAAAGACCACCTGCCAATCAAAGTTGACTTCAACACACCCATGCGCGAAATAGGATCGCATACATCGCGCATGAAAGACATAACGCAGAGTGTGGGGTCTGGTACTTCCCCGTACTTGAGTGGAGGAGTAAAACAAGCAATGTACGTAAGTTTAGTGGTAGCAAAATGAGCCAATTGGTATTTGGTACATCTGTAAAGATTATTGCAGGCCGGGAACAGATGATTCTTGTTAACGTTTATTTAGAAAACAGAGAAAAGTGAAGTGTAGTTTACCCGTAGCTTAATGCGCACTTGATAGACATATCTGCGGATTACAACGCGTTTAATATTGATGTTGACAAATGTTAAACATTTTCAGAAGAATCCCGAGAGAACACGTTGTGCAAAGATGATATTCCTTGCAGCAGCACTATTTTTAGTGCTGCTCAAGACGCTTTTTGCTGAGCAAGAGAGACTCGCCTCTCCCATTCAAGAAGTGGGCGATAGAGAAGGGTGAGTCATTTTGTAATTTTAAAAAATGTTGTTTACAATTTGTAATTGACATGACTGAGATACAGAAAAGAGATATACAAATTACTGAAATGAATTTTCTCTGCATCAATTACAGGGATCCAGTAGAGCACGAGGAGGATGCTCCCTGATAAGAGGGAGCATCGGGTGTAAATATACGGTTTTTTTACTGAAAGGTAAGAGTGCATAGTGCAAATTAGGAAACAAAGGCCAGGGTAGTCTGTTTACATTACTCCTATTTTTCCTTGGGATTCACGAACGGTACGCAATCTCCGTAATCTTGGTTTGTAAAATCGAGCTCGATCTGTGGAGATTCTCTAATCTACAGAATTGTGCGGGAGTGTGGTCATATGAGGGAGGGAAAGCGAAAACATAGGGGTTCTAAAGCGATGACAGCACGAATTACCGGTAATCTCACAGCAAGTTCTAAAAGTGGATACTTCTGGCGTATAAAGTGACGATGTTTTGATTTTAATCGTTTGTATTGTAGGCTTGCAGGCCTGATAATTATCAAAATTCTTGATACGCCTTTCAACTGATAACATTCAAAGAGAATCGAAACTGCATTATTGCATAGGAGCAAGACTAGAAACTCGCAAGAAGGAATTTTACTAGCACTCAAGATACTCTTGGGGTGGGGTAATATCCTATATAAAACGAGAATCGTTCATTTTAGGCAGCGCTATAATAATTTTATCTGTTCGGTGATGCTATTTTCGAAATTAGTGGGGGCATTTTTGTATATTTCTCGAAAACCTTCGGTATTATTTCCTTTCCGAAAGTCTTACATTGCATTTTTTCGGGACCAGAAACAACATTTTTATCTCACGAAAGTTAGCAGTGAAAACTCCCTTTGGAAAAATGTAGGGGTATTAAGAACTTTCCGAACAGATAATTTACAGGAACTATCTGCTTGATGCCCAGGGGGGTACTCCCAAAAAAATTGGGTATGGGTGTGCTCCCCTCTTCCCTAAACCCTTACCTTATTTATGAGTAAAATCTGCGATTTTCCCTACATTATTTATGACCTGAAGTAGCTTGTTTTAAAACAAAACATTGAACCAAGGACTAGAGTGCTAAAATCTATACCTTATTTATTACCAAAATGGTAGCAAAATGGCTAAAAACGATATCCTATTTATTACCAAAACAGCAGAAAAACCATACCCTTTTGCCCCGCGCATATTTATATAGCCAACTCAAGTGAGTTAAGGCTTGACCAGTCGACTCAAAATACCCCCCACGACGCTCACGGGTTCACGCGTGCAGATTTACACTCGCAATCCAAGATGGCGACCCCCTCGCTGTCAGTCGCATCCCGTTTTACGTGTAACTTTGTATAGCAGCGAGACGATACGAATTTTTTTTACAGCTTTTTTGCGAGGAAATGTTGGGTTACTGGCTTTTCAACGAGAGGTAGGTTTCGTTTTCTTCTGTTCTTCTCGTGAATGTAAATTATCGTGCCTGATCTGATGTTCGGTCGTGAAGCACGGAAGGCACTTCGGGCGACCGCTTTGAGTTTCATCAAATACATATTTATACTAAGAGCCTTTTTTTAGCGTAGAGAAGAATCATATTTAGATGCTGATTTTTTACCAAGCATTCTGATTTGCTCATTTATTAGGTGTTCCCTAAACCCTTACCTTATTTATGACTAAAATCTGCGATTTTCCCTACATTATTTATGACCTGAAGTAGCTTGTTCTAAAACAAAACATTGAACCAAGGACTAGAGTGCTAAAATCTATACCCTATTTATTACCAAAATGGTGGCAAAATGGCTAAAAACGATACGCTATTTATTACCAAAACAGCAGAAAACCGTACCCTTTTGCGCCGCACATATCTATATAGCCAATATAAGGGATTACCCACCCACTTTTCAAAACATTTTCTTTCGCTTTCATGACATGGCTGTCAAACCACTGACTATCAGGTAAGTCACAAAATTGTGTACTGTTCATGCAAGGCTGCAAGCGAGTCAACTCATGTTCATTTCTGCTTGCGCTGTGATTGGTTTTCTCATTGGCTGAAATCGTTCAATATGTTATTGTTTTAGATTTTCGAAAGACTAATTTTGTTGCAATTTTCGTAACAGCAAAATTAAATAAACAAACAAACAATTAAATCGCTAAATCAACGCAAAAAAAAATGTTCTTGCAGAAATAAACGACGCGAAGTTTTTTGTCTGGTTCAAAAAGTGCACCCCTCTGTGCTTGAAATATGCCTTTATACATTTCTTATGCATTAAAGATTTGAACAAATAAAACAGAGAAGAGACATCTTGTAAAATCCGACCTGTGTAGTATCACGTTAGAATCACTTGTAAAATGTGTAAAAATTTAAAAAATTATCTCAAAGTCTTGGCTAAAACATACCCAATCAAGAAAGACCGAGATGCGGTGTATCATGATGGGGAGTTACTTCTAGAATGCTCTTTTGTTATGCTGAAGGTCATACGTGCGCAATGCGCTGACATATTTCAGCCATCTTTACTATTTAGATATTTTTCCGGTTTCCCCCGGTTAATATATTTAAGTGTCCCTGTAGACTCAAACAAAGGCACCAAATAATTCGCTGCACTAAAAACATTCAGACCTATGGCGTCCAAAGAAAGCAGCCAAACTGGAGAATGCGCCTACGTAGGCGAACTGGATTTAACCCGTCTGGTGTACCGTTTTGAAAGAGAAAATCCTTGGCAATATTTCCAAGATGGTGTTTTTTTGTCCAGCTCTGTTGAAAGAGGACGAAAAAGAACAAGTGCTATGATGAAGAAAATATATGTACGCAGGAGTTACAGAGTTCAAGTAAGAAAAAATCGTCCTTACGCGAACCTTGCCAGGTTATCTCTGGTGTGTCCCTGCAGCCAAGGGTGTTTGATGAAACATGGTGCGGCTCAGGTTCGGCAAGTCATAAGGCAGCAGAGACAAAAAGTGTTCCAAAAAAGTTATAATGAGCAGAATTATATGCTTTCAAAGCTTTTGGAAGTCAAAATCTGTTTCAGTGGCAAAAGACGTATCACTTATCGAATATCACCCTTGGGAAAGGTATGCAAAGGTGCCTTCAAAAAGTGTTATGGGATATCAGACAAGAAAGTGGAAATTTTGCTTAAAAAATGGACGGCGATGGTGTCTCAGTGGAAGTTGACATTCGAGGCAAACATCATAATATGACCAGAAACCTTTCATCGCATTATCGAAGAGCACAAACGGCAAAAAGATACTTTGAATCTCACAAGTCAATGCAATAAATGTGGCTTGGGTTCATTGCTAGAAATTCTAGTTTTAAAACAAAACGTTCTGACAGAAAGAATAGAGGCCCAGTGATAAGCTATTCTACATTTTGGAACATTTTTAAACAGGATTTAAGAGTCCTATTCAGTTTTAGAAGATCTAGGGAAGATACTTGCCAGGTCTGTGACCCACTCAGAAAAAAATAGAACACACTGAAGCTGAATTAAGAGGCGACATCATTTCCAGGCAAAGTCGTCAAAAATTACAGCAGACTCTAAGGCAATATATAGAGGAACATCAAGAACATAAACAGGAGAACAAAGCGAGATTTGCTGCACTCAAACATGACATGCTCATCCTGACGAAACAACAGAGCATTGAAAAGTAGAGACTTGACAAGTAGAAAAAGTAGACAATGACAGCACCATTTCTAATAGAAACGTTAACCTGAAAAGTGTTTCCTGGAAGATATAAACTCTTCATGAAATTAATGCGATTTTTTCAATTCGTGTTAATTTTGTTTATGTTAATTTCCACATTAATTTCCGCGACCTTAATTTCCGCCCCAAATTCTCGATACATTCCCCAAGGAATAGGATATCTTTATCAGGGTGGAGATCCGCCGGTACCATACGCTTAATCCCTACGTTAAGTGACAATTTTACGAACATTAATTTTGCATTCCGGATTTTACACTAAGAGTTAAAATAAATTTATTCATGTTAAACAACTCATTGGAATTAGAAATTAGACTATACTGACTAACTGGAATAAAAGGGTTAGCGAGGCCAAGCAGTCAGGTATTTAAAGTATTAAATAAGTATGTCAAAGGGAGGCAACATTCAAATAAACAAAGAACGAGGAGCAACTTTGGTCTCTCACGCAAACTTTTCTTTTTATGCCTACTTTAAGATGGCGGGGAACATCTGACATTCAAAACTAAGCTTCCTTACTGTTTCTATCTGGAGTTGAAAAGGTAACAACGAATTACTGGTCAATGAGGCATAGGAAACGAAAAGAGTTCATATATTACCAAGATGCCACGAGAAGCACGCTAAAAAGGCCGGTTTGATAGAGGAAAAAGGCGTCTCGGTAATGTAAATAAACAGACACAGTATGGAATGGGATTGCAATTAATCATAATCATCATTATTATCATCGTCATCGTCGTCACCATCTTCACATACATGTAAAAAGAAAGAAAAGTTTATCTTTTCCAGCTCGCAGTATACGAATGCCTTTTCCACATTATTTTCTTTCATAATTAACGGTTAATTTCCTTATTTTAATCTTAGTTGCATGCTGTCCTCGCCGATTCAAGAGGGGCGGGGATATGTGCATTCGCAAGCAAAGATATTGAGGGGGGAAGTCATCCTGTAGTATGAAGGGGAGGTGATTTCACTGGAGGAGGCCGGAGAAAGAGAGAAACGTTACCAGAGGGAGGGGAAATCCTGTACAATGATGGTGCTAGAGAGTACAGGAAACCAAATAGCGTGAGTACTGTACTTAATGTAAAAAGAAAAATGAGAGAAACAAACTAGTGTTGCAAAGTTTGCTCATTACAATACAATACAATACTTTATTGACACTCCCCTGGTGGGGCTCTTCAGTGACAATATCTTTTCCAATTCAGACAGTCCCAAAATTATTTTTTATTCTTAAAAAACAATTTCTTTTTGTTTTAGGATCGATCCTTACAGAGGAAACACTTCCAATGAATTGACTTGGGCAGCCACCATTAACCAATCAAGAAGGCTTGCCAATCTGAGACCATTCATTTCCAGTCTTAACTCGTCTTTCCCCATAGTATTTCTGATTGCTTTAATGACATCCCAGAAACGGTGGAGTTCCTGTGGGATTACAGTCGTGACTTCCACTGGAACAGCCAAACAATACCATAAATTGTAAATGGTTTGAACCTAAATTTTTTTCATTTGCGAAAAGAATGTAAAGAACACTCTTTTGCTTGTATAAGGGCGCTAATGATTATCAACAAAATTGTATTGGTTGTTCATTGATGCTATTGACTGTTTAGCCATGGTTTAAAATTTTATTGAATATATTGTTCACTAAAATGAATGTCCAATCACGCAAAAGAATATTATTTTGATGTTATTAAATTTACAATGCGTGCAATTGAAAGTTGCTTTGACGAATTTGAATTTCACATTAATGAAAGTCTTGAAACTTAATTGAATGTTAACAATTATGCAGATATCCTTGTGGAATGCCGATTGGTGCAAATGAACATATTTTTGCATTATTGTCTGACTTTTAGTGCAAATGATTGCGTATTTTCTCTAAATGAACAGCAAAAGGTGTAGTAAATTACTTTTCTAAGTATTATTACCCAATCATGTAAGCTTGTACTCTTTGAAATTGTTCACAGACGCATGCTCATATGGTTGCACATTCGACTTGAGGTTGATGGAGGAGCTTCTCCATCTGAATGGAGTGCTACAAGGAATTTTACCCTTATGTTTGGCACCTTCGCAGGTATGTGTTAGTCGCTGCATACACAAGGATATGTTGTTTAATGGAAGTGGTAATCTGAGTCACCTTTCTGTAAAAAGTCATCATTTCATACACTGTACATCATAGGTTTGATTACAGAGTCATTATGACGCACTCTGGTCTGTATCCTAAGATACAAGCCAACCAAAGAGGCAGCAGAAATTTTAAGGTAGGCATAGAAGGGCTTATTATAAATATTATAGATTTATTGTATTGTGTAAGGGAGTGAGAAGGGTACTAGCTCTGTTTTGGCTTCTTCACAGAACATTAAGATCCATGTCTCTAAACTAATGAAAAAGACATAAGGGCTTCAAATAAACTCTAAATAAGCTGCAAAAGAAAAACTATTAGAAAAAAGAAATTCCAGATTTTTTCTTCTTTTCACATAAACATATACTATGAAAACAGAACTTCCTGTTGTTTCTTGCTCTTAGTAAGTACAAAAGAGCAGTTGCTGGAATTCCATGCAATGTGAGAAGGGCCATACCATCATGTACCTGAATGGAACAGCTGGTAGACGTTAATGAGAAGAGATAATAAATTCATTGTTTTTGGTAACCCAATTTGAGAATTGTTCTGGTTCAAAGGTAAACCAAGAAAATCCAGTGCATGATTGTGACTTCCCTGTCCACTCGTATAGAATCTTTCTTTTCCCTGCTCATTTTGTTCATATGCCAAGACTGATTGCCTATTTGAGGCTGATGAGTTGTTGTTATTTGAACTTGTGAACGTAAACTGCATGACTTGATACTTTCAACAAGAACTTACTAACTTCTTTATACATCTTTTATTGACAGAGAACTGATGTCAGAGCGTATTGACGTTTTAAGCCGGTACCACATACATGTGGCACTCAAAGGCTCACAATTCGACAATGAAGGTACTGTGAGATAAATGTATCTACGCTTCTGCAACAATTCCAGACTTTCATTATCACTTTGGGCCTGCAAATAACATCTATTTTGTAACAAGGCACTAGACTTGTTTTCAGTAATTAAATGGTAACACATTTTGCCTGTGGTGAATGAGCATATTAAAAAAACATAACATTTTCCATTTTATTGTTGCTAGAGCGAATAGGAAAAGACAAAAACAAACCTTAATGTTAATTCAGCTTGTGCTGTACAGTCAACTCTCACTAAGACTGACACCTTTGAGACCAGTACTATGTGTCCGTCTTTAAGAGAAGTCCATCTTATAGAGAGTCAAATAAGGGGAGTACAGTCAACTCTCCCTGAGACGGACACCTTTGGGACAAGTCCTATGTGTCCGTCTTAGAGAGAAGTCCGTCTCATAGAGTCAAATAAGGGAAGTAAAGAAAAGCAGGGACCAACTCTAGGTGTCTGTTTTACAGGCGTCCGTGTAATGGAGGTGTCCATTAAGAGAGAGTTGACTGTAAAGAAAAACAGGGACCAAATGCAGGTATCCGTTTTACAGGTTATAATTTCTTTCAATTTTATATTTCCTTCAAAAGCTTGTTATCAGAGTTCCCATAACTGGAAACAAAACATATATAACAGCAAATAAACATAGGTAACGGCTGGCGATATCACTTATATTTTATAAATTTCCCTTGTAGATTTTGATATTTCAGTGGTCTTAGATGTTGCTTTGCAAATAAACAGGCTAAAGACCTAATTATGAATTCCTGGGCCAAAACTTCACATTTTGAACTTGATATACAATATCTTATTACGTAGTGTGTGGAAAATAAATTTAGAAAAGTTTTCTGACAAACTTTAGCGTATTAGCGTAGCGGAAAAAGTCATTGCTTCAAAAACAATGAAATCACCTAATTTAATTGATTTCTTATTCTAAGTTTGAAATGTGAACTTTGCACTCTTCAAAATCGCAAAATCATCATGCCGAAAAGAAAAAAAATAATGAAATTAAAAGATAATAATAATTATAATAGTAATATTAAAAATAATATCAAGTTGGTATTCACTATAGTCATAATAGAATGCACCCCACCCCGCTCGAAGCGCTGTTGAAGTGAGCTCTTGTCTGGGGCAATGGGAAGCAAGAAGACTCAATAATTAGAGTCATGAAAGTGTACTCACGCTAAAGAAACTTGAAAGAGGCAAAGACTTCTTTCCATGAACACTTTGTCACTGGCCTCAACACAAGGTCGTTCTTCTTTATAAAAATGATAACCTTCTTGGATGTTGCCAAACATGGAATATCCATAGTTCAGTTTACAATCTTTACATTGAAGTGATAGCTTCATGGCAGTCCTCGCACTCTCCCCCGAAAACACAGTCACTGTGCAGACTTTGTTCTGTGCTACAAGCAAGGATTCACAATTGCAACAGTTGGTGACTGGTGGAATGAGGATTTCGATTTCTCTAACTTCATTGCACGAACTTCGCGGCAGATCAGCTGTGCAAAACAGAAGGACATTAGCCAGCTGTTCGATGTCAATATCCCCAACCAGACCTAACTTGAAGTAATAGGCCAGCAACGTATCTTTTGTTACCTTTGGAATAGCTGAAGGGAAGGCACATATGATTTCTGCTAGCCAAATAGCATTTGACAATTTTGCTTGCACAACCATAAGAATATCTTTTTTGTCAAGCGCCAAGCATAAATCGTGTAAATCTCAAATCGGAAGATTTCTTAACCTCTGCAATCCTTCTTTGATGTCACAACTCTTTCTTTTTCTTTCGGCGACACCAGATACATGTAGGAACGCTTTTTCGGATGGCGAAGCCATGACACAGTCATGTCCAATATAGACAAACTGATACGGTCTGAAAAAACAGCCTCACAATCCGTAGGGATTGTAAAGACAATTTTTGGTCCATATGCAGTCTGACAATTGCATCTCATTACCTGAGCGACGGGTGAACTTTTTGACAATCCGTACGGTTTGTATAGATCGTAAAGGCACTTTTCAGTTCCTATACGTCCCATAAAACGTATACAGTCTGACAATTGCATCTCATTACCTGACAAGACGAGTGAACGGTTTGACGATCTGTATGGTTTGTACAGATCGTAAATTTAAACGTTCTAAATTTGAAAGGCAAGAAACTGCGTATAACCTAAGAGACTCTGATAATAAGCTCAATGTTCCATTGCCGCCCACAAACTACTATAAGAATAGCTTCAGCTATAGTGGCGCCACCCTTTGGAACAGTCTTCCGTGTGACATAAGACAAGCAGAGTCCTTTGGGCTATTTTAGCGCTTAATTAAAGAAGTACCTTGAGGCACAGCATTTGTGGAAAGCAGCTTCAGTGAGGTTTAGGTTTCAAGTATAGTTTTTACAATTGTATCTTATCGATTCAATGCATGTTGATACTGATATATATTTCAATGTTTTATTTGTAGCTGATGAATTGTCCGTGGATAAATAAAGATTATCCAAAGGCACTTTTCGGTCCGTAATACAGCCTGACAATTGCATCTCATTACCTGAGCAACGGGTGAATGGTTTGATGATCCGTACGGTTTGTACAGATCATAAAGACACTTTTTGGTTCGTATACGGTCTATAATCAGAATGTAAGTTGAAAAGTAAACAAAATATAAACTAGGGGCTGATGCTGTAAAATACAACAACTATGTTTTCTTCGTTCTTTAGTGTGAAAAACCAAATGATGCATTTCTTACAAAACAAAACATTACAATCGGCTGGAGTTAGGGAACATGTTTTCCTGACGACTAATGCAGAATACTATAGAGTAAAATTAGTATTTTATGGAAAAAGTAGACTGTACAGTAGTACTGGTCAATAAGTTTAGTGACATTTGGTGGCTCCTAAAGGAGCCGTTGTGAGAGATCATTTTGTAATGACTCTCTTTTACTTCGGTAACCCACTCAGGTACAGAAATTTGTTGTAGTCTACATCATAGTAGAACCACAGATGGCTTTTCTGCTCGCCATTGTTGAGGACAAAATCGACTTGTCTTGCCCTCTTTTCTACTTTAACTGTTGATTCCGCCCAGTGCTACGCCAGCATTATCCATCTTCTGATAAGGCTTGGCTCACAACCGTTACTGATGAGAAAGAGAACCACCTTGAAGGTTTAGGTATCACCCATGCATAGGTTTTTTCCAGAATATGAGCCGCATTTCCTTTGGCCCCGATTTTAATGGAGAGAATGCGTCCCAGTCAATTACTCTGGTCAACTGCCTTCTTTCCTCTACTACTGCTGCTCGTGACAGTAAACGAGTTTCTTTCATATCCTGAAGACACCTTACAGAAACCTCTGAATTTCCATTCTTTTTCATTTTTCTTTCCTTTTATTTAATAAGCAAAGGACTCGCGTTGCCTGGTTGTCAATAATAAGTTGTTACAGTTGACATCAAACACCTCCTATGTCTTAAAATGATTTCTAATTTCATCTCACCTTTCTATCGGTCAAGTTCAATTCCTTCCCCACATTGAAAACAGGGAGAGCTTCAGTTTTCACTTGTGACCAAACGCGCAACAACAAAACATAATTTCAATCCTCCAAAATGGCAAATCGACTAAACCGTCTTGTTCTGGACCTGCAGACTTGCTACAAGTACGATTTAGACTGGTCCCGGTTATCAGTAAAGCTCCGTGAGGTATGTTCTGAACTTTAATTTTCTTTTTTGCTTTTCGTAAGCTGTCTTGTTGAAGCAATATCTTTCGTTGTTTCTGAGGTAAACAATAAATCGGTGAAAGCGGGCATTATGTTATAACTTTAGCTTGGCTCGTGCTTGGTTGTCATGGCCTTGGTTTTGATTTTCGTAACACGATATGTATGTTATTTCGACAGATATGTCAACTTTTCGGAAAAGAAATGAAGGAGCGAGAAACAACTGTCCTCCTTGGGTTCCTCATGGTAATTTCCTTTTCCTTGGGGCACGCCAGTCTTTCCCTGAACAACTTTTAGACAGAACCGATCATCACGTGGATGGCCATCGTGCTTCCAACAGGTAAGGCTTCTTTAAATACTTGTCGCAGGCTCTTGTCACCATTTAAGAAACTAGTTTCCTTTAAAGATTGCGCCTGGTTCTCGGTCAGTGGGGACAAACCCAAAAATGGGTGAGCAACTGAGATAAACAGGGAAGGTTTCGTACAAAATTCAGTTCCTCGAGTTCCCGGGCTCAAGTTAGAAGTTACATTTTTTTCGACCCAGGTGTATGCACACATGCATGACTTACTCCAGCACCCATCAATGCAGAACCTAGGTAAGACATTACTGAACTCTTTAATTAAGCCATTTGCCAATAATAAAATATTCATATTTAATACAATCTATCAGTAAATTACCTAATCAAGTATTTAGCTTTGTAAAAACCGAAATACAGTTTATCTTCAAAATTTTAATTTACACTTCTGACAGGCAAATATGTCAATGTTTCCCAGTCTGTAATTATATAACTAAATAAGTTATTCGCTTTCATTGCAGTTACTTTATCCTTTCAACAGACACCATTTGTTATGACGATGCCTGCCATTTGAAAAAATTTGCCCAGAACACCAAACGTAGCCACCTGACCCCCACAGCGATGAGGATATGGGATATGGAAATTGTGTGTGACCGATTTCATTTCCTAAATCATGTGGATAAATGGTGTAGAAAAAACTGCAACCCACACAATACACAAAATCTAAAGGTAATAAACTAGCACAATTCAATTGCTCTATAACAGAACTTCTGTTATCTACTTTTTTATGTAGATAAATCAGTCAAGACAATCAACTATTTGACATTGTGCTGTTCCAATGAAACAACTGGTTTTTAGCCTAGTGATCACAAATAATCAACCCCTCAATCACTTTTGGTGGTTTTTTTTTTTAACCTCTATGTTATATTTTGAAAATCCCTCTCCCTTTTGGTTACATGTAGTTTATTTCAATATTGATATATTTAAACAACAATATCTTACACTATCATCTCCTTGATTAATGTTTCTATTTCATCAACAGAATATCAACTCCGAAGTGTGCGAACAACTATTCTCCTGGTTGTCAAGATATGCCAAAATTACAAACCATATGAACTGGTGGAGGTTCATGTTTTTAATGCTTTTCCTTTTGGACAACCAGAGCAATGATGTAGATCAAAAGAAAACTCAGTGGTCATCACATTTGTGGATTAAACGCTTTATTTCCCCATTACTCAAATTTGACCTATTAGATTTAAGACAACACGTTCAAAAAAGTACATGTACAACATTTTGCCAATATCATTAATTAATCACAACACGATCATACTCGGTTTTTAACCCCTGGAAACAATGAGAACTGTACCAACAGTGACTTAGATATCGCTTTTCCATCCTTTACTGCCAGTCACGTCACTTATTTCAGTTGTTAATCCTAACCAGGTAATTTTGACTGAATATACAGCTGTATATCTTTCAACTGAAGCCAATAGACAGACCATTAAAGTTAAAAATAATAGATATTTCTTGACTGCCATATCAGTGACTTGGTCTTATACCCTTAGCTTACGCACTTACAACTGCGAAAATCAAGGACCCAACTTTCCTTTAATTATTCTAAAATTCCAACCGACCATGCTAAACTGTATAGGCCTCTCACCAAGTATCATACGGACATCCAAGGACTGTATACGGACCGAAAAGTGCCTTTACGGTCTGTACAAACCGTACAAGCCCCTCTCTCAGATAAGACGTGGAAATATTTTAAGTGTCCCTAATAAGATACGGGCTGAAAGGAGTCTTTACAATCTGTACAGACCAGGCAGTTTGCTCAGCTCTTTCATCAAGTGTGCGGCAGGCCTTAAGGATTCTGTAATTGTGAAGCCAGCCGCATAGTTGAGCAAAGAGCTGGGCAAACTGCCTCGCGACGCGATTAGCTCAGTCGTTTCATCACGTGTGCAGTTGTGTTTTCTTGAGTTTTTCGCCTTGCGAGTCTGACGAAAATATCTGTCGCGTTGGATATTTGAGATTTCGCCTCGCGAGGTGAAATTCTCACGAAAACTCAACCACACGCTTGAGGAAACGCTGTGCTTCGCGATGTCTCGTAAGGCAGTGCAGTTTGCTCAGCTCTTTCCTCAAGTGTGCGGCAGGCTTTTAGGAGGCAAACATTGCAAGGAAGAAATGTAAGGCGCAAAGTACCTTCTTCGTCAAGACAAAGAAAGAAAAAATAAAATGCCTGCAACTTAGGCCTGGTTCATATGTCGAATTTCTGCTGTGTCGAATTCAATTAAACTAATTAAATTCGACAGAAATTCGAAGTCTGAATGAGCTGCTGAATTTCTGCGAACGTTCGACTGGTCTTGTCACATTATCAGGCAGCAATGCGGCACCGCTTCAAACGTTGCATTTCTGCAGTGTTGAATCAAATTCACACATTTACATACATTATGTTAATGTATGAGCATGCGTAAATCAAGGCTGACCATCAATAATGGCGTCATGGCACACGCGCGATTCCATCGAAGAAGAAAGCTCATCTAAAGTAGAGAAAATCTTCGCAGAAAACTACATGGAAGTACTGCAGGAGAGCTATTGCAGCTCTGATGATGACGTTGATGAAGAAGTGCACAGTAAGGAGAATATTTTGGTCACGCGTATATTCATCCACCATGATGGAAACTCTAGCTTTATAATAGGTATAAGTATAAAGTTCTGACAGTGTTGTATTCCCAGACAATCGGGGATTTCACTATTTCCATTCCGTCCCAGATTTTGCCAAGATGGGAAAAAGTGAAATCCGCGATCCTCTGGGATTTAGCCCACAGATAAAAACTAGACTTTGTTACAATACCAAAGTGTGTAAATGTTACTTATTTCTTTCTTTCTTCCTTTCGTTCTCTCTTTCTTGTTTGTTTTTTTGTTTTGTTTTTGGTTCTCTGTGTTGTTAACAAGCTTATATTTGTTTGTTCACCTGTTCCTTTCTGTTTCTAATTTTCCAAAAGGGAGTTCTTCTATCCAAAAGGAGGTATGCCAAGAACAAAGGTGGACCACTTTATTTCGTTGCTTAATATTGACAAAGAATGTGACTTTTTCAAGCGTTTTAGTCTCCAGATGACCAGCATTCAATTAGATACTCTTCTGATGGCACTGGAAACTGCGGTGGAAATCCTGTCCTCATTCCAAGGGCTGTGTCGATTGTTGGCAAGAACATCAACGCAGCAAGTGAAGAAATCTGGGCCCTTAAATGTGATCAACTTATAGATGCCAGAGGCCGCTTAGCAGATCCGCGCAATCACAGTATATGCTGGATAGGGTATCTGGTCAAGGACCCAGGGAGCAAAATCGCGAACGAAGATCGAAGTGCAGATGTGCATCTTCCCTTGACAATGAAGTATTTTGACCTTCCTTGCCACTTGTTGTGGGGAGATAGTGACTCAAACATTCCCGTCTGAAATTAAGCGTAAAACACGTTTTAACAACCACTTTTTTGTCGCTTAAGTATTCAGACTGGGAAAATGCAGAAAGGAAAATTAGAAGGGAGCAGCACCAGCACCAACACATCAACCCAAACACTCTCCGTCACAAGCACTTCACTTGATGGTGTCATAATGGACTTTTTCACAGGCATAAGGCCCCACCTACGCCCATTTATCCAACTTTCACCCGCCCCGTACACCCCACCCCATATGCATCATGTCCACCCCACCCCGTACGCATCACGTCCTCAAACGACATCCACTACCACCCACGCCACTCCAGGTCCATCAACCACTTCTACTACCACCCACTCCACCCCATCTTCACCTATCCGTTTCCTTTCCCATTATCACACACTAGTCACTTTCACTCCCATCATGCCACCTGCAATGTCGCCTCTCCCTCCCCCTGGCCCCATCCCCAAGAAACGTCGCCGGACATCACCCTGCCCTTCTATTATCTACCCTAACCCTAACCCTCCTCCTTGCCGTATAGAGCCTCGCCCCAACATGTCCACCATCACCCACCTTCCCATTATCTACCCAAGACCTACCCCTCCTCTTTTCATTCTTTCAAGTTCAGCCCTACGACCATTTACCCAAGCCCACCCTATGCGCCATCCCATCCCAAGATCATCTACTCCTCCTCTTCGCCATATACAGCCTTGCCCCACGGCTTCCACAATCACAGGCCCCACCAATACTGCCCCTATGCCCGCATCACCTGGGATGCATTCGACCCCCCACACCTCACAACCATTCCCCAGCACCTATTCGCTGGTTTGGAGTACCCATTACAGCGCATTCACCGTCACAAGCACCTACTTGTCACAACACACACTTCAATCCAAATGTCGTTTATTCTTGACGCATATGCTGTCGACCCTCCCCCCAACAAGATCAAGAACAGTGGGGACCCACACCCAGCCACGACGCACTCGCCGCCATTCCATTGAGATGTTACCTGTTGTGGCCGACAAATGTATATAAACGTGCTCTAAGATGTTGAGTTTACAAGAAAAGAACAAGAAAAGGAAGAAAAAAAGGTAAAAAAAAGAAAAACAAGAAAAAGTTGAGTTGATAGAATTCACTGAACACAGTTGAAGTGATGTAACATGTGAACGTATATAGAATTGTAAATATTGTTATAATTTATTGCATAATTTATTGTACATACAGCCATGTAGATAAAATTGTAAATATTTTAACTTCTTTGGAAATAGTCAAATGTCTTCGTTTCTGTGCCATAAGTCTCGGCCCCTGTTCATTCTAGTTAGGGATAAAACACGAGCTGGGGTAACCAACCCCTGGGGAGTGCCCCACTTGAAAGCAACAGGTGTGCCATATATTCCTGGCTACAATGAGTCAAGCTGCTCACTTGATGAAACCCCCTGAATTACCTTTGATACTACCATTTAAGTATCAGGTATCAGGATAATACTCTCAATGATTCCATCGAAGTGAGGGGGGGTGGGGACCAGGAAACCAATCTATCTACACCATGCCTGAAACTTGATAGACACACCAATATTGCCCTTCTGAATTCAACGGTGTTGTCAAATTCACTAAATTGATGCTGAGTCAGCATTTTTTAAGCGTTGAATTATGAGCCATTAGGAAAAGTTGCTCCCTCATTATCATGTTTTCTCTTATTCAAAGGTAATAGTGAAAACGGTCACTGCTCAGAAATGATAATAGCTGGAGACCTGTAACTTGTATAGATGAATGAAAAGGACACGTACATTCCATAGATTATTTCATTATAACTAAGTAACATTAAAAAGTGGTTACCAATACCAAGAAGACAGTTAGATTTTATGGGTGATTTCCCTACAATTTTGGAGAAAATCACTTAAATCTCCAAGGAATTGCCGGGTTAAGCAAAAACATCAAACGAGAGTCACTTTAAAATGTACATTCTACCACATACTCCTTTTTTGGAAGTAAAGGTGAAATAACTTATGTTTAATGTTTACTAAGATAATAAAGATATGTTTAGGTCATGGGTGATTTCCCTACACAAAAAAACCTAAATTAACAAACTTTGCTTTGACGTATCTTGATAATGCTACACTAAAAAAATGTAAAAAAAAATTCTCTACCTTCCAGTTGATAGGGTTAAGGTATGTTGTATTTCGCTTTTCTTAACCTTTCAACCCTGTGCGATAAGAATTATTAAACATAAGCAAGAGCACTAGTCAAACATTTTGCTTAGTCTTCCCGTTATTCATATTGATGTAACTCTTTGTATTTTTCTCTTTTTTTTTTATGTACCTTTTCAGCAGCCTATGCTTTGATACATTGTTAATTCTGTGTGAAAACGGTTTTGCGTAAGGTTATAGTTTTAAGAAGATTGAGGTGTTTGAATCAAAGGTGGTTTTCTGGTGCTTGGCAAGAAAAAGTTGGGTTTTTGAAGGACATAAAATTAGCTAAGTTTAGACATTCCAAAAGGAGCCATGCTGTCTAGATATCAATTTGAAAATTTCAGAACTACTAAACTAGTCTTTGATCAATACAAAAACAATAAAAATGTCTCAAAAGCAATTCATTTGAATTTTTAACAAATTTTTGAAGTTTGTAAGGTTTGACAGTTGCAACTGGCACGATTTTTGTAGTTAACTAAGAGTTTAAATTTCTTAGAAATGACGCCATCAAGAGCACAAAAAAACCACACCACTTTGTTAACAGGACATCAAACTTTCTACCAAAACTAATTTATCGACGTGAAATACGTTTTCAAGGTGTTCTAGCCTTTACAAAACAATGTACGAAAAAGGTCGATTATGGGTGATTTCCCTACAATTTTTGTATTTAAACGTTAATAAAAGGCTATAAGTAGGAGGTTAGCACTACAAAATTTGCCAGTTTGTTTCTTAAGATGTTTTGCCTACGTTAGTATAAGCAACAAGTCCAAAAGCCGAACATGAAAGTGTTTTTCAACGTCAAACTCATGGCTGATTTCCTGACATCATTTTCAGAACCACTGGAAAGACAAAGATAATTTTATTTTTATAAGTTTAAAATAACGAAACCCAATCTTTTGGCATGTTGTTCTCGTTCATGTATACAACTCTATAGTTTTTTTTTTTAAGCTTTACCTCTTATTACTGAGGAGATATTACAATTAAAAAATGATTTCTAGGTGTCACAGAAATGAAACCGACTTTTCTGAATTTGTGTCTAGTACAAGACTTGCAACTTTTCTGGACTTTTGTCAAAATTCGAAAAACGAGCTTTAGAAAATACGGGGTTATCCCGGGGTATTACCAAGGTGTTGCTCAGTACAGAAGACAACTTAAAATTCCGAAAACCTCAGGATTTTAGGGTTTTTCCTGTCCAATTCCCCATTTTTGGGTGGTTTCCTGACACTTTTAGCTTGTGAAGTTAAAAAACAAGAAAATACAAAATTCCCCGGAAAATTCACACATCTCATTCGAAAGAGAAGCTTTAAAGCTACAAATGCTGAAAGTTTCAGCTTCAGAAACCCAACTGGTGATTTTTTACAAATTTTCGAAAAAACCGGATTTAAGAGTAGGGGACTTTGTGGACCGGGAACCTAATTATTACAATTAATATTACCAAATTTCCTTACAAAAAAATGCGAATCTGAAGGGTTCGCTTGTTCTAAAAAATTGCATTGATTATCTAAGTATGCAAAGGTTAATTTTAGAAGAAAAACGTTCTTCTGGTCTAATGAATTTTTAGGCTCAATATGCGAGCTATCGAAAGAATATGAGACAGAAGTCGACACGAATAAAGCTATAAATAATGATTATCAAGTTGAAACTATGTTAACCAAAATACACTTTACTGAACCTTCAGTTTTTAAGAACGGATTGCAAGACCTCAAGATTATCCGCAGATGGCAGTCAGGAGGCAGTGATCGCCATAAGAGGGGAGCAATTTCAGGAAAGATGCCTGGAAGGGGATATAACGCCCATCAAACCCAAAGATTTATATACCTGCTCTTTTAGTGATTTCTCTGCAACAGACTCGACCTTAGCTACCAGGCGACTCATAAAATGTTCTTTTCCCTGAGAGGACGGCTGGCTAGATGGTGTAGCTACTCCGTACTTTGCATGAAGGTTTCTGAAATCTCATTACATGGGGCACAATAACGTTCATGAAAAAATTAATGATTGCCTCCTCTGAAACTGCTGTTGTTCGCTTCTGCATCTGTTGAACAAAAACAGCATCACAGTATCAATGCAACATTCGAAAACTAATTTATACAGTGCATACGTTAGCAAGAAGAGTAAAGGACACTAAAAGTTTTTTGCAATAGTAAAGAATGGAACCTTAGTATGTGGGCTTGATTTCGCACAAGAAAGAACTAACAAGGAAAGTGCTAAAATTCGCCTGGACTAGCTATAGACGACCCTCGATTACCTTTAAAGTTGCCATGAGAGCAATGGCCCACATTTATGTGAAACGTGTGCCCTTTCCTTCTTCTCCCAAGCCTTGCACCACAATCGCCAGACAGTTGTTTAACTTCTGACGACCCTCGTTCGATGTTAGCCACTTTCCTACAGACATAACTTGTCTGAGAACTGCGCAGACTTTAGATAGTAAGTTAAATTTGCTGCCATAGGGCTGATTGCTCTTCTGTGATCACTTACTGGACACTTGCAAATAAAATGAAAATTATTCGGGACAGCAACCTGCAAAAAGAAATTTGAAAGTTGACAAGAGAAATTATTTGACAAGGTTTCGAACAGAAATGTCCAGAGGAGTGCTGCCTTTGTAAGGACAATACAATGACGGAACACACTATCCTGTCACTGTAAAGTTGTGTGTTCCCACACATGATGTGATAAGGCAGCAGACTACGTGATCTGTCATGTATTGAGATCGTATATTTTATAAAATCAAGTGAAAATGCCATTTTCACGGGTGCGATGCTCTGAACGCCTTGGTTCGCACAAATATTCTCGAGCCTTGATATTTCCTGCGTATGGCTACATTTAGTTCAGATATCACTGCCATAGACAACGTTAATTATGTTTCATCCTGTCAACTTCATACAAGTACCTCTGTCTTTCTGGCTTGGATAACCAGTCCAGAACATGGTTATTAATGGAAAAGAGGGGACAGCACTTGGGGCTCCAGTCCGGCAGTTAATGTTAGTGCCATCGTTAAAAAATCTCTTGCCGCTTCCCCTACATCCTGGGGCCTAGGTCATCTATCACAAATCCCATCAGTCTGACTTGCGACGTTTCGAGTAACCTATAAGAGACAAATTAAATTAATAATGACAGAACATTGAGATGTGATGATTCTATTATACCACTGATGAAAAGTTGATTTAAACTAGTGGACAAGGAAAAAAATTCAGTAATACGCGTGTTACAATATTTATACTTCACAGACTTGTCCGAAACCAGAAACTGCACTTGAAAATTCTATGAGATGGCCCAGGGTAACAAAAGAAAGAGAAGCAAGGAATTTATATTTGGAGATTCTTTCCTTGTAGCAGCTTTTACACTGCTAGGAAGACGTTAAATAAGAAACTTTCCCTTTTGTAGGGAGGTGTACAAGAAACCCTAATGACAAAAGGACATATTTAAGAAGGAGCTTCTATAATGCTTGTAAATACTTGACCTGTGTTCCCATGTCAACTGGCGGAATATAAAGGAACATCAGGCCTGGAATGTGAGAACGAATCTTACTCTAGCTGCCAAGGGGAGAAATGACAGGAAAAACATACTTATACTGCTTGGTCAAGATACGTTTCCCATAAAAAGAAGTCCATTTCATCTCTGGCCCATTCACACGGAAGAGACTGATGATAGCCTCTTAAGTTGTACTGTGCTTTAGGATTCATGAACTGGTATGGTTTATTGTTATCACTCACCTTGTCATAATGAATAATAATCAGGCTCATCACAACAGTATAAAATGAGGACAGGAAGTTTCCATTTTCCACAGTGTCATCATGAGCTGTTAAACTATATCGATTTATTCCGGCATTTCTTAAAACATCTAAACTCTGCGATAGGGTGTCGCCTTTATCAGCAGCATTGAACATATTGCGAGTTCCACCATATCTCCAAAAAAATAAATCGGATCGATGAAGTTAAAGTCTTTCTGAACTCAGAAAAGCCTACACTCTAAAATGAAAAAAAATTAGTAGTGTACGACTAATATTTACCGAGATATCAGCAAAAGTTTCCATCCACATTGTAACTGAAAACATGTTTTGAGCTTAATTTCCGACGGGAATGTTTGAATCACTATTCCGAGTTCCACCATATCTCCCAAAAAAATAAATCAGATTGATAACGTTAAAGTCTTTCTGAACTTGGAAAAGCCTACACTCTAAAATAAAAAAATTAGCAGTGTACGACTAATGTTTACCAAGATATCAGCAAAAGTTTACATCCACATTACAACTTAAAACGTGTTTTACGCTTAATTTTCGACCGGAATATTTCAAGAATATTAATTGGATTGATAACGTTAAAGTATTCCTGAACTTGGAAAAGCCTACACTCTACAATAAAAAAAAAATTAGCAGTCTACTACAAGTATTGACAGAGATATCAGCGAAAGTTTACATCATTGTGGTAACTTAAAACGTGTTTTACGCTTAATTTTTGACCGGAATATTTCGATTACTTGTGCGCTTTCCATTAAAACTCCTACAATATAGATCAGACTTACAATGTTAAACTATCCCTGTATTTGAAAAACTTTTCACTGTGCAATAAAAGAAAATCAGCTCTGTACAGCAAATATTTCATTAGACATTACTCAAAAATCACTCAATGTAAGGAAATCACCCAAAAATGTCGGGAATTCACTTAAAGTGTAAGGAAATCACCTAAAGTGTAGGGGATTCACCTAAAGTGTAGGGAGGTCATGTCGTCCGCAATGAACCCTAACTCACTTAAAATCATTCTTACAATGTTAAACTATTCCTGTATTCGGAAAACTATTTACTGTGCAATGAAAAACAAAGCAGCACTGTACGGCAAAGGTAGTTAATGATAAACTAAAGCACTATAAAAGCTTCTGAAACACGAGCCTCTCCCTCTTGTTTTGTTTGTTTCGGCAATCAAGAGTTTCCTCGTGGATTGCTACAAGCTACAACTTTGCTTGAATTTCATCTTGCGCTGTGTTTAGCTTTGTGTTCAGCTTCAATGGTGAGTTTTCAAAATTTGTTTACATAGTTACTTCTTAACGTAATTGAAACGCAATGACTAAATGTACTTTGAGGCCAAATGTTAACTTACACAATTGTTTAGCTGCAATGACTTAAATGTTTCCCGTTTCCTTTTAGATTCTTCGAATTTTCATCAATCTATTTGTTCATCTTCATTAATTATCAACGGATTAAGGTATGTTTCATTCCTTATTCTATTTAAGCATATTTCCTTTAGTTTCGAACGATATCGAATATTGCAAAATGCTACACATTTTACATTTTTAAAGACACGGTGACAAATTCTTCCAGTTTTCAGCAAACCTGAAATTCCGTTTATGCTTGCGGCGCAACACAAATCTTTCCATATTTGAATTCTACACTTCATTAGCTTTACATAGAGACCAAAATGGAATTCATAGGACATATATTTATTGAGATACGAATTTTTGAGCTTTTACCTCGGTTTCGATAACGAACTAGATTAACTAATTGCAGTGACTTCTGCATACGCAGTTTGAATTTGAAAGTGTTTTCCTCCAAAGCACATGGATAAATCAACTTTAATTGAACACTACAATATCTATAGAAGTAATTGAGTAAATGAAACGTTTCTTTGACGGCGAATTGGTCGAAAAATAATTTTTGGACCTTTCAAAACAGCAGGCGCTTACATTTTTAAAGACACAGGGACAAATTCTTCCAGTTTTCCGCAAACCTGAAATTCCATTTACACTTGTGGCGCTACAAAAATCTTTCAATATTTGAATTTTACACTTCTTTAGCTTTTCATAGAGACCAAAATCGAATTGATAGGACATATATTTATCGAGATACGAATTTTGGAGTTTTTAACTTCGGTTTTCATAACAACCAGATTAGCTAATTGCAGTGAACCCTAATGCGCACTTGAATTTTAAAGTGTTTTTCTCCAAAGCACATGGTTAAATAAACTTTAATTGAAAACTACAATATCATTGGCTTGGTTATTTTTCCAGAGGAAAATGTCAGACACCACCGAGACCTTGGCAGAATCTTATCAAAATTTAAGGCTGGCTAAGGAGCAGTGACTTCTGGCCTCCCCTCGGCCAGATTCTTTGGCCTTGGCCCCTAGGCCAGACAATGCAGTCGCGCCGATGAAAATTGAGGAAAGGGAACACAGGGATAGAAGCGAGAGTAGAAGGCGCCATGAAGAAAGAAATGAGCGGGAGAGGCGACTGGAGACTGAGGAACACAGGGAAAGGGAACGAGGGAGGGATAGAAATGAGAGTAGGAGGCGCCGTGAAGAAAGCAATGAGCGGGAGAGGCTATACCGGATAAGAAGATGGGAGGAGAGAGAGGAGAGAGAGGAAAGAGAGAGGAGAAGAAGACGCGATGAAAGAAAAGAAAGATATGAGAGAGAGAGAACTGAAGAACGAGACAGAAGAGAAAGGGAGCGGAATCAACATGGTAAGAACATCTAGATTTGATTTAATTTGTACGGAAGTATTTGCATTCATGTTATTCTCTTTTAGTGCAATGCTACATTTGTGGGCAAATGGGCCACAAGAAGGCGGAATGCTGAAATTCACGGAAAAGACGCAAGCCGCAGACCTCCAGAAACACATACATCTTCAATGGGCAAAACATTACTTTTAGAAATAAATTAAAGAAGGGGTAAAAATAAAAAAAAATTAACAAAGAGGTGGCTTTGAAAAATGCTACAATAAAGTAAAGAACATGTCCCGCCCAAAAAGCAAGTAAAGCAATCTGTGGACTGCAAAACGCTGAAACTGTGAAAAAACAAGTAAAGTAATTGGTGGATCCTGAAAGGATGCCAACAACGAGTCGTTCTCCTGGGTTATCAGTAGAGAGGTACGATCGTTGGTGCAGATAACTTGGAGAGAATGGGACAGAAATCAACGTGGTAAGAACATCTAGTTTCCTTGTATTTGTATTCTTTTTTCTGCTTGGCAACAATGAGTCCAGTTGATGAGTGGATGATACCCTCTGGTAGATATCCTGTATACAATTGTTTAATTACCATTGCACACAAGATATCTAACACAGACTAATAATGGAGTAAAGAACTTCGTGGGGACCAGGAAACCTGAAAAAAAACCAACAAATAACGACTGACGATGACTATACATATTGTGCATTTTAACTGATGTTGCAATTTCCCAACAGGTAAACGAGAAAATGTGATAACGAGGAAAGTGTTTAACATATAACAGATGCCAAGAAGAAACTGCACAGACATTTTATAAGGCAAACGCCATAACAAAAATGCAAGTGAAAAAAAAAACAAAATTATTATATTAAAGAGAAAATAATAAAGAAATAAAAAAAAGGACAAACATTCACTTGACTGCAATAAGTATTATAAAGTACACTTATTCCTATTACTAATAAGGGGTAAAAAGTGGAAAAAAAGCATATAACACCTCCAGAATAAAGTTAATTAAATTTTAGATTTTGCCCCCAAACCATGGGTGAACCATCAGAAGGTAGGCAAATCACCCACTAACTTTTGTGTCAATTAAAAAGTTAAAAATATGAGGTTAAACAGATATTAACCCATGAATCGTTTCAGTGCTTTGCTCTGATACGCTCTGTGCAAAAATGTTTTCAAAAAACTTAATCGGGATTTTTTTACCAACTTTTTTCTGTACAGTGGTAACGCATGACTTTTCGTGACCACTACATGATGATCCTTTCCAGCAAGTCCTCAATTGGTATGTACACGCATTTTCTAGCTCTAATAATTAATTATATTTTTGTCCTTATTTGACTAAACTCAAGCAATTCAAGTGTTGGAAAAGGTTTATAAGGTTCCAGAGGACCCTTAGAGTACATTTACTACCAACAAATAGCAGTTGCTATGCCGTAAAAAGACGTTAAAAGTTAAGGGTGCTCTGTGCCATATGAACTGTTAGCATAAGTGCTTGTAGAGTAGCTTACAAAACTTTTTATGGGGTTTCATGCCCTTAGTAACTCGAAGCACATAGAAAGGAACTCCCCAGAAAAAGTTTTGGACTAAGACAGTAGTTATGACGTCATTTATGTTCAAAATTGAACCGTTAATAACTCTGTTAATTATTAAATTAACTTCAATGAAACTGTTGATGTTTGTCCACCTTGCTGCAAAGATTAATCGTGCCAACACTCAAAGCAATCGGATGAAAACAAGCAGAGTTATTAACAGTTTAGTTTAATTCCAATATGGCGGATAATATAAGTAGGTGCTAGTATCCTATTACCACGTTGACCTGAAATCGAGGAAAAACTTTGAAGGCTTATAAAACAAAGGCATTTTAACGGATTTTATTCAAATTCGAGAATTAGGTCCTCCTATGTAAGAACTCTTCATAAACTGGTACCTGCTTCACCTTACTAACCTTAACTTTATGTAAGATGCACCGAAATAAATCCACTAACCAAGGTGGTTCTTTTAGGAAAAAACAAGAAAACAAAGATAAAACCAACATGGATGCTCTGCTGCAACTTTGCTAGAAGGCCACAGAAAACGACCTTGAAGCCATAGCCGCTCTTGGCCTCAGTAATGCTGACATCAGACAGCCAGACGATAACGAAGAATTTAGCGTGGAAGGCTTGCACCAGGACTACATAACAGCCTGCAAACATTACGATGTGGGGGTGGAGCTAGGAAGAGAATTGCAGACGGAATCGAGCAAAACTATGCTAAGCCTGGTGGATTTTGCTTTTCGGACCAAATTTAATAAAAGGGCCAGCATCAAATTAAAGGCTGACACAACCCTAAAAGTTGTGCAGTCTGCCATCCAAGACATCCAATCTTGGATGGAGAAGCATTACGTTGTCGAGATCACCCATATTAGAAACCTAGCCAGCATTATCCAAAATGCCTTAGATGGTAACGACCAGGCATGAAACGTCTTGGCGATGACGTCCAACCCAGAGATCGACTTTCCTCGCCAAAAATCTTCGCCCTCAGGTCAGGACTTAACCCTGACCTACATGACCGCAAAGGAGTTAGAGCTGGTTGGTCACATCATGGATGACAGCGGTTTAACCACCATCAACCATGGTGTGAAGAGGTATGCAAAGTGACTCAATCGTCAAAGACCTAACAACGAGCTTGAGCTACCATTTCATCCAGATGACGCTTGCCATTCCTTGGAGAGGGCCATCCAAGAGCTAAAGAAAGTCTCCATTAACGCAGAGCTGAAATACCGCAAGCTGAACCAAAGAGGAACAGCCAGGGCGGTAGATGACATCCAAGACGAGGTCAAACACCCAAATTTTAATCCTGACAATGAACATGACACCTCATCGGGGTCAGAAAGCGACACCACCTCATCTGAGTCCACTAGTGAGGACGGTTCATCACGTTGAGCAACAAAAAAAAAAGAAAAAAAACCTGACCCTAAACATGGCCTTTAACCAACAACATCAAAACAACGAAAACCCGACCCAGCTACTCCTGGCCCCTCTTCCTCTAAGAGAAGAAAGAGCCTCTCAAGGAGAAACTTCGGAGCAATTCCTGGCCCTTCCACCTCGAAGGGAAACAGGGTACACTACACAAACCGAAGGTGTGCCCTCTGTCTCAAAGAGGTCGTTAATATTAGGCGACATGTTATCGAAGTGCACACCAGGAAGAACGAGAGAATCTCCATGGCTCGTGCTGACGCTCTTATTCAGATGTCGATCCATGGAGACAAAACTCGTGGAACTCGGAGAATAGAGAAGAAGGGAGACAAGAAAATAGAATTTGCAGGTCGGCGCAAGGAAATCTGCCCTTTGTGTGACAGAGTTCAGCAGTATCTAAGTACACACCTCCGTCGGTATCACCGACTGGACGACTCAGAGCAGTACAAAACCGCAATTCGTATCGCCAGGCCATACCAGGGAGTACACAGCGAAATCCAATGGGATTTTCATCTAAATGCCATCACCAACAAGACAAGGCGGACCCAAGGAGCAGAGTGAGATGAATCTGACTTTGTACCTTCAAAACAAGCAAAAGACGACAACACGCCTCATCCTATCAAACAGCTGCTTGCGGAACTCCAAAGCAGCGATAGTGATGAGGACTACAAGCGTCCTCAAGAAAAAGAATTGGAAAATATTATACCTCCATCCCCAGAAAAAATCCCTTTGTCAAGAACCCTTCCCCTAACAAGGAGCAATGACATCGCACAACAGGAAGGTGAAACCTCCAATGCAGAGCTCCTTGCAGATGATCACCATCAAGAATCGGCAGGGAGCAGTGACGACGAAGAGGATGTAGAGGAAGAGGATGAAGAGGAAGACGAAGACTGGAGCAAAAGACCGGACTACAATTTGAAAAACATTAACTAACTGCATCAGAGAGGCAATTTCTGTCTGTGTTCTTCTGCTTCTGATATGTTTTGTCGAGTGCAAAGGAGAGCGTTTTCTTTTTCCTCTAATCCTTTTTCAGTCTGAACCAACTCGTCTTGGAACTTGGTTTGCACGGTGTTAAGGAGGGTGTGGAATAAATGCAAGCCTATTTTGAGATGCATTACTTTGTTTTTCAGTTGGAGCCTGTGTACTGAAAATACTTAATAACTGGGGCTTGTGTAACAGTAGTTTTGGAGACTGGAAGGCAAATTGGGGTGATCCATCTTTGTACGGTCGAGTTCCTTACTTCTAACTTTCTTTAATGAGATTGAATCTTCCAACTTATCTTTAGTAATGTTATAGTGTGTTTTTGGATAGTACAGGAGAAAACCAATAATTGTTGCTGTTAGCGCTCATTCCTTAGTAAGCTGTACAGAAGGCGTTGACATATTGGGCAGATGCGACTGCCAAGCAGCAAATGTTCGCTGCATCATCATCATCATCATCATCATCATCGTCATTATCGTCAAATGTCAACTTTTCCTTTAACATGCGTTTTGGACTACTTCCGTTTTCTGACAACTTGTTTAAAAGAACCCCGCACATTTTTTCCTGTATGTAAAAGTGGCACTTGTTTGCTGATACGGTTGTAGTAGTTGGTTTGTTTGTACTTTTGCTTTATCAGCTTGTCATTCACATCTGTTTGGATCTTTTGTTTTAACAACGAACTGCTGGTAAGGTGAAGAAGTTCTCGACGAAGCTTTCCAATTTATCAATACGGTACTCTTCCGCCAAAAGGGGGCTCCTGTAGCGTTTGGCCAATAGACTACCGTTGCGTAGCCAAGAGGCTTTTTCATAACTTTTCGATGAGGAAACAGGTTTGAAAGCTGATCCAATACGACGGAGTTTTGGATCAAAATTTTTCGTTCAGGTATCCTGGTTTGCTGCAATTTCTGCCTGCATCACATGTTCGTCTCGTGTATTTGCTATAATTTGGTTGCAGGTCTCTTCAAGTTGTTTCAATAACCTTTGTCTTCTTTCTTCTCCTTCTGATATTCGCTGTCAAGTGCGAAAGGGGCGTTCTCTTTCTCCTCTAAACCCCTCTCAGAGGAAGAAAACATATTAGACAGATGCCACTGCCAAGCAGCAAAATCAATCCATATCCGAGAAGGTTTGAGTAGTTCTTTGGGGCGTTCATCGTTCCATATTCTTCTATTCTTCGTCATCATTTATCATCGTCATTATAATCGTCATCATTATCATCAAAACGGCACTTTATAAATTGATGAACGGATAATTACAAGATACATCTTTTTAGTATTAAATCATGATTGGTTTCTTGACTTATTTTGAAATGTACAGAAGAAAACAAATCAAAATATACAGAATACAATCTAAATACTGTAAGAAGCCACCAAATAAAAGCTAACACGTATGTTATAAATTTTTATATGAACAGTAGAACAACTTACTAATTATTAAAGCAGTTATAATTTTTCTGAATTTTTACCTATTAACTAAATGCTTAACAGGATTTAATTGATATAAGCTACTTGTATATTTTAATATTAAGTTAGCTATTTGTTCATCGAAAGTTGCATGTGAATAAGCCCCAATTTTTTTCCAGAAAGGGATTAAGTATTGGTATTAATTCAATGTCGTACAGAGAGTTGATATAGATCTTGTTTCTGCGAGTAGCATTGGATCTGTTTTATGGACTAAAAATGCTGGATGTTATTTGGGATTATTTTGGATGAAGTTGGTTCAACTGTTGTGGGTGATGTGCCCGTCTACTTGTCTTGGGGTTGCACTACCGATGTGGTTTCGGCCACCTAAGCAAATGGTTTCTTGTACTTATGAAGATGTTTACGATTTCTTGTGTACAGTTTGCCATTTCAGTCCGTAGTTTATATGAGGAAATGTCAATTTTTCCTTTAACATGGGTTTTGAACCACCTCCGTTTTCTGACAACTTGTTTAAAGGAACTGCGCAAATTTTTTCCTTACTGTAAAAGTGGCACTTGTTTGATGATATGGTTGTAGCAGTTGGTTTGTTTGTACTTCTGCTTTATCAACTTTTTTTCACATTTGCTTGGATCTTTTGTTTTAACAACGAACTGCTGGTTGGAAGCAGTGTTCTTGTTTGCAGTTATCTTGTTCAGCGACCGAAGATTTTTTGTGTCTGCTGCTGTTTGTCTGAATGCCTTTTGGACTACTTCCGTTTTCTGACAACCTGTTTAAAAGAACCGCGCACATTTTTTCCTGTTTATAAAAGTGGCACTTGTTTGCTGATATGGTTGTAGCAGTTGGTTTGTTTGTACTTCTGCTTTATCAACTTTTTTTCACATTTGCTTGGATCTTTTGTTTTAACAACGAACTGCTGGTGGGAAGCAGTGTTCTTGTTTGCAGTTATCTTGTTCAGCGACCGAAGATTTTTTGTGTCTTCTGCTGTCGAAAGAAATACAACATCTTTTGGAAGGGTTTTCACGATTGACAAAAAGACGATGACACACTCCAAACGCAAACTAAAAGACCTACCGTTTGGGAAGTTTATTTTGGTGTTTTATAATGTGTGCCTCTATAACCGGACTACAATTTGAAAAACATTAACTAACTGCATCAGAGAGGCAATTTCTGTCTGTTTTCTTCTCCTTCTGATATGTTTTGTCGAGTGCAAAGGAGAGCGTTTTCTTTTTCCTCTAATCCTTTTTCAGTCTGAACCAACTCGTCTTGGAACTTGGTTTGCACGGTGTTAAGGAGGGTGTGTTAATAAATGCAAGCCTATTTTGAGGTGCATTACTTTGTTTTTCAGTTTGAGCCTGTGTACTGAAAATACTTAATAACTGGGGCTTGTGTAAAAGCCGTTTTGGAGACTGCAAGGCAAATTGGGGTGATTCATCTTTGTACGGTCGAGTTCCTTACTTTTAACTTTCTTTAATGAGATTGAATCTTCCAACTTATCTTTAGTAATGTTATATTGTCTTTTTGGATAGTACAGGAGAAAACCAATAATTGTTGCTGTTAGCACTCATCCTTAGTAAGCTGTACAGAAGGCGTCGACATATTGCGCAGATGCGACTGCCAAGCAGCAAATGTTCGCTGCATCATCATCATCATCATCGTCATTATCGTCAAATGTCAACTTTTCCTTTAACATGCGTTTTGGACTACTTCCGTTTTCTGACAACTTGTTTAAAAGAACCGCGCACATTATTTCCTGTTTGTAAAAGTGGCACTTGTTTGTTGATACGGTTGTAGTAGTTGGTTTGTTTGTACTTTTGCTTTATCAGCTTGTCATTCACATCTGTTTGGATCTTTGGTTTTAACAACGAACTGCTGGTGGGGTGAAGAAGTTCTCGACGAAGCTTTCCAATTTATCAATACGGTACTCTTCCGCCAAAAGGGGGCTCCTGTAGCGTTTGGCCAATAGACTACCGTTGCGTAGCCAAGAGGTTGCTTCATAACTTTTCGACGATAAAACGGGTTTGAAAGCTGATCCAATACGACGGAGTTTTGGATCAAAATTTTTCGTTCAGGTATCCTGGTTTGCTGCAATTTCTGCCTGCATCACATGTTCGTCTTGTGTATTTGCTATAATTTGGTTGCAGGTCTCCTCAAGTTGTTTCAATAGCCTTTGTCTTCTTTCTTCTCCTTCTGATATCCGCTGTCGAGTGCGAAGGGGGCGTTCTCTTTCTCCTCTAATCCCCTCTCAGAGGAAGAAAACATATTAGGCAGATGCCACTGCCAAGCAGCAAAATCAATCCATATCCGAGAAGGTTTGAGTAGTTCTTTGGGGCGTTCATCGTTCCATATTCTTCTATATTTTTTTATATTCTTCCATATCTTACTATATTCTGCTATATCCTTTATATTCTAAAAATCGTTCTTCTTGGTAACTTGCAATAAATTTGTAAAGACGCAACGCAAAATGGAATCTATTTGTTAATTATTGTTGTTGATGCATTAATGTTCAACACTTACCCTTTGGGAATCTGATTTTGGTCTTTTATAATTTTTGCCTCTATAAGTGGACTACAATTCGAAAAAACATCAGTTAACTCCTTGGCTGTAGTTTGCAATTAAAGCAAATAACACTTGTCAAAATTATTCGTCCTTGTAACTTGCAATAAATCTGTGCATTATCATGTGTTTCTGTTAGCGCTCATTCCTTAGTAAGCTGTACAGAAGGTGTCGACATATTGGGCAGATGTGACTGTCAAGCAGCAAATGTTCACTGCATCATCAACATCATCGTCATCATTCATGATGCCTGTTCAGTAAATAACCGCAAACTGATTTTGGCAACAGTTCAAATACATACTGAGAACTGCGAACATAACGTGTCAATCAACGTCATCCCTGATTCCAAAAGGTACCGGGATTCATAAAAGCTGCGCTGCACACGTGTGATAGAGCATTCATAACAGTCATCCATGGGACATTTAGTTTGGAAGTTTATGCCTCGCCAAAAAGATTCCTACGCCAAGTGGCATTTTGAAAAGCAGGGTGAAATTGTTAGAATATTAAGAAAAGTATGGTCTACAAAATAACCTGATGGTCAGGAGTACGGAGGGTTGATCAAAATCGCAGTCCAAAAATCAGAAGTGGAAAATGACAAATTGAAGGTAGTCTTAACTTCTATGGTCTATTTGTGACCATACACGGGAAAACGTACTTTAACGCTTATCCGTTAAACGGGCAAAACCGTTAACCATCCGTTAGCTGCCCGTTAGAAAGCTCTTTCAAAAGCGTTAGAGGCGTTAACAAAACCGTTAGCTTTAAACGTTTAGCGTTAGAACGAAAAGTTTACCCGTTAGCCGAAGTTCTGTATCCGTTAGCCGTTAGAATTAGAGCGTTAGAGCGGACAGCGTAGGCGTTAATACAAAATTTGTATCCGTTAGAACGCCTGACAGAGGCGTTAGAAAAAATTACCTTCCGTTAAACGGGTAAATCAACTGTTTACTATCTGCCGTTAGAATTGCGTGAGTTTCACTGCTCCGTACTTAAAGAAAGATTTCGCCGAAGCGACCTTTTTAGGTCATGAAGCAGACGAGCGAGCGAAATTCTCGTTCGCAGGCGTATCCTTAAAACAAATTCATTATAACTTCTGCGAAAGAAACTGACCGTGAGTGAGCGACATAGTCGCAAGAGGGAAAAAGACGAATCGAATGATTTTATTGTACGTCTAGCGAAAGTTTTGACGATTGGTTTGTGCTGTTGACTGATAATGTTGTTTATGTCGTAATTCAAGTGGTAAGTCTTTGTCAAGTCAGGTCGCGACTTTGATTTCGTGTGCTCTTTCGAGCGGAAAGTTGTTTACATAAATATGTCCAGCACGAACGCTTTTTGCTATAAAGTGGTTGTTGTCTTGTATTTGGTTTAAGCTTTCATGGCGATAAACCCTCTTTAGCTTGACGACATCCTGAAATTGGCATCGGAATAAATTATTCTGATATTGAACAGGAATTAAGCCGTCAAACTCCTCGGTGGAATCATTTGACATCCGTGACTATATAAAATGAAATTTTAAACATTACTTTCATTCAAGTCTTTTATATTTCTGATAGCAGTATAAACGAAGCAAGCAGAGCGTGTGAATGCGCAAGTTCACGTCAACTCCGTCGTAAACAAAATGTAAAATAATGTTGACGCTAAAAATAGACGCGGCAAGAAATTGTGTGAACAGTTTGTTTTTATTTTGCGCTCGTTGACTATGTTTACATGAAAATATTTCAAGCTTTTATGCCTATACCGATCCGGCCATTTCGCTCCACGACAACCTAAAAATTAATTTGCTTCAGACTTTATTCAGATCTTGTCAAACGCTCCTCAGTGAAAACATTTGACATTCGCGACTATGCAAAATGAAATTTAAATTTTCGTGTGTGGTTTTTTATACTTCACATCGTGCAACGTGATTGTGAGATATTCAGCAGTTCGTGAAAATCTTGTCGGTACACTAGACTGTATCTACCGTTTCTAACGCTCATGCAAGTCGTTAATTTAAGCGTTAGATTTTTTCTCGGCCGTTTAACGCCTCCAGCTAAGCGTTAGAACAGGTTGCGTAAGCGTTAGAAAGTTTTCATGAGCCGTTAGACAGAATTAGTTAGGCGTTAGAGCGTTAGTGTTAAACGTTAGAACGCTCAAATGATCCGTTTGCCATGACCAGTTTGCCGTTAGACCGTTAGGACAAACCGTTAGAACGCTTTCAAGGCCGTTAACTACCCGTTAACTACCTGTTAGTTTTTAGCCGTTTAACGGATAAGCGTTAAAGTACGTTTTCCCGTGTACGGTCACATTTTTATTTATATACAATATGCGCAAAATGCATGCTTGGCAGAATGCGGTTTCTTTCTGGATAGTGAGCTAAGATAACGTTGCTACCTTCTAGTAAATTCATGTGCGAGGAATTGGTGACAGCGTTACAAGTGTGGTAAAGAAACCTTCATACCATGATAACTCACACATCGATTTTCTTAAAACCTGAGCTCAGGGCAAAATGTTTTGCCCACATCAAATTTGTACCAAACACAATGAGGTTATCAATTCAAGGGCCAAATAGGATGAACTGACACATTAAAATCAACTATACAGTCATGGAAATTGCTCACGTGATTTCATTGATCCACTGGTAGATTAATTCCTACAAACCGACCATGGTGTGAGAACAGCGTCACCAACAGGGTTTATAGGAAAAACCTGAGCAAAATCCTAAATCGATCAGCTTTGGTGGCTTTTTTATTTATTGCACACTAAGTTTACAAGAGTGAAAAAATCCAAAATTTGTCGGATTTAAGATAGGAAGCATACGCAGCTGGTTGCTGTTTATTATTGTTGTTGTTATTATTATTATTATTATTATCATTATCATTATCATTATCATTATCATTATCATTATCATTATCATTATTATTATCCGGCGTATCCTTGTAGCTTTCTTTTCAAGACGCCTTCATATGTATTATTTTTACATAAATAAGGCATCTTAAATAAGGTGTGTCAGTTCATCTTATCGGAACGCAAATTAGTGTTTCGCCAATGAGAATGTGGATTTCAAGTAACAAGTATTATAGCCCAATCATGTTAAAATCACCAGTTGTGACAAAAAATGTCAACTATTAAACAACAAAAGTAACGTGATTAACGTACTTTCGAGTTTGACTTATGATTGTGCAGTAAATGATTCTTCTTTCCGTTTTCATGTTCAGGTTGTGTGCGATAACAAGACTCAAGGAATTTGATGAAAGGTATCTTTATTTGACTTTACTACCAACGATTTCTCTGCCCAGTTCAAGTCTTGCTATGCAGCAAACACTTTTGTTAAGTGCTATGAGGAAATACTATGCCGTAGAAGCGCAGAATCAATTATTCAGGAGAACAGTTTGCCAAAAGAAGACCTGGAAGAGCTGCCGCATAAGAAAGCACGTACTTCAACAACTGATGAAGTAAGTGGGAATCCGCTTGTTCCAACGAGGAAACCGTCACCAGTGCAAGTCACTCCGAAAGTAAAAGTGACAGCAAGGACACTAAATTCAGCAAGAAAAGAACGAGACTTGGTGAAGCAACCGAATAAGAGAGTACGTTCTTCTGCTACTGATGAAAAAAGTGAGAGTTCACCTGTTCCAGACAGAGTAGTTACTGGTACAAGTCATGACTCAAAAAGTGAAAATGAAGAGGACACAAGTTCATAGGATGGTGCATTTCTGAGTGAGATTACCGAGTATGCGGTTCACGGTAAGTTATAAGACATTATCGTTTGTGGTTTGAACAAAAGTCAGAGTGACTAACAATGCATGTCGAATTGAAGTGCTGATATGCTATTTTAGTTCAAAATTTGATGGGATATTGCAGCGACAAATCGCCCTCAAATCGCACTGAGAAAACACCTCCATGGTACATTCTTCATTGCTAGGTTTAGCCCACTTAAGTCCATATTTTTAGTTTTTCTGCTATGTTATGAACCCAAATATGCAGTATTTTGTTGCTGTTGTTATTGTTGTTGTTAGCTTAAGCTCACGATGAAATAATTGCCCAAATTCACTCTACCGTGAACTTTTGTTTCAACGCTTAAGAATGCTGAAGGCGCCAAAGTATATTTTATTTCATAGTTTTCATACCCAAGACTTGCAAGACTTGGGGATAATCCATGAGTTGCAAACATAATCCGGTCATTCTCTAAAGAACCCTGAATGTGGGATTATAGAAAAAATGAAAAAAAAAAACAAGAGAGAAACAGTGAAAATATCACCTGTCGAGGTAGTTAAATTTCATCACTTGACTACCTTACCCTGCCTTCTTACCATTTGTTCTCGAGGTTAAATTGGTCAACCTAAAGTACACGCAATTGTTTGACTTTTTTGTACTGCAAACATGAGGTGGCTTATGAATAATGTGTTATTTGTTGTAGGAATGCATAGAGTACTGGCGACATCACTTGTTTCGCCTCAACCAGACAGTCATGTACAATACTTTCAACAACATTCCAGTGGACAAGACCTGGAGTCCAATGGAGTCCAGTTGTGCAATAGAACCGTTAGTACAGTCGAGTCTACTTGAATCATCGGAAGTCTAGTCATAAGATGAAACCGGAAGTGTAAACAATACAATGAGGAGGGTTGGAAAGTCGTCCGATGTACTCTATTGGATCCATTGGAAATACATCAATTCAAATGGAATCTCCGGAAGTCTAGTCGTGCCATGAGCCAAAACTAGCCCACTACACATGTAACATAACTCGTTCTTAAAGCAGTGAATCGATACAAGCATACTACACACCTAACGTAACTGGTTCTAAAAACCGTGAGTCAATACAAGCATGCTACAGTTGTAACCTAACTCGTTCTTTAAGCCGTGAGTCGATACAGGCACGCTAAAGACTAAGTCGAGACTAGCACACTACACATAGGTAACATAACCCATTCCTAAAGCGATGAATCGAAACAAGCGCGCTACACATGACTTAACTCGTTCTTAAGTCATGATACCATACAAGCAAGCTACGTGCATGAAATACGACTAGTTTTCTTTTTAAGCGCCCTGTGTCCCCCAAGCCAGAAGTCGAGACTGGCCACTCCACATAATAGCTGAATCGAACAATCACACTACACATGTAAAATAAGTCCTATTTAAAATTCATAACTGGTTTGTCAATGATCGGTAAGGGTACAAATTCAAGTTGTTAAAACAGCGGCTTTCGCTGTGGGGTATCATTATTTTTTATCAGCCAGTATTTCTATTCTTTGGATACCTGAGATTGGTATGAAATGCAAATCGTGAATAGACCCTTCTCACTCGGCGGCCATGTTGAGTCTCAGGAGAATAAAAAGCTTTGTTTTTTGCAAGGCAACCCTCGCACTGAATTCGCCTGTGATTCAACATGGTTGCGAGTGAGTGCAAAGGTTGCAGGAGCATGGGTACAGCAATTGATCTGTGCACATTCATGAAGTTGTCATCAACGAGACCATCAACGATTGTTTGTATCAGCCATACTTGTTGATACCATTTCGCTTTGTAAAAATGTTGCTTTTCAAAATGATTACCTACGCTTATTTTGATTGAATTTTGTATTTCACACTGTAGGGTTTTTTTTAACGTTAGTAGTTTTGCTGCTATCATTAAAAAAGTTTGTTTATGGAAGCAGGAAGATTCGCCCGTAAATGGCATGGAGTCTTTTATCGCCATGTGCAAAAATATCAGTTTCTTAGACCCGGAATTAATGTCTGCGATGACCAAACAAGCAGCTGTGGTGCACAACCGTTCCCAAAGCCAAATAACACCAGTTTAAATGTATCCTTGTCGCCAATAGGTTTGGCCAAAAATATCCTCTGGTATTCTTGTGGCCAAGCTTTTAAAGTAAAAAATGCATCACCGTTGATGGTTTCAAACAAGTTCCTTCCTTCCGTCATAACTTCGTGTTTGCTAAGCAAACGGAACTTCCTACAATACTCATTCAAAGTTGCCATTTCAATGGATACCTCACGAGCGTGTGCATGATTGTTGTCTTATAACGTTTCATTGTTTAAAAAATCGCATGTTCTTTGTTTTATCATATCAATGCCACAGTACAGTTCTTGCTGGGTCACTCAACATGGCTTCTAATCATCTCCATCATCTAGATAAAAATCTGAGCCATTGCCATAAACGCGATATTGATTGGGACGTTCTACCTCAATCTATATGGCAGGTTAGTTGGAAATAAATTTTCACATAAATGTTTTTTTTTTTTTTTTTTTCACAAATAGTAATACATTGCTTACGAATTCCATGTATCATTCTTCTAGGCAAGCAAACTCTTGGGAAAAGGAATGAAGCAACGAGACACTTCAATCCTCTTTGGAGACCTTATCCTCGTGGCATTTAGCATGGGACATGCCTGTATGAAATGTTCATGCCTTCTGGACGAAACCGGTGATTCTGTGGGTGGCCTGTGTCATAACTACAGGTATTTACACATTTTATCTATCAAAAAGAACTACTAACCCTCACAAAACGCCTCAAAACAATTGTCAAAAAATATTTTAACCTACGATTTTTCAAACTTCTTCCAGTTCACAAACCATACCTGCTAAAAGAAGACAACATAAATATACACTTAGGTACCCAACTACCCAACATCTTTATTTACAACCATCTATTGCATTATTGTTTGAAGGGCGTTGTAAATCTATGTCCCACAAACACCTCGTCGAAATCCTAGAGCTGGTGGCAGACCGTGTGATTGTTTGTGATGTCTCACCAAAGTCTATGATTCTATCCCATTGCACATGGGATAAATTTGGTGAGATTCTAGCTGATGGGGGAGGAAGATCGCTTGGCTTGTTTGATGAGTAAATGTCATTTGTAACTACAATGAACATGTACTCATCAAACAAGATGCAAGTCTCAGATACACGGGAGTATCAGGATTTTCTACAACCGTTTACAGGAAAAGTCTACAACAAGAGAGTCAGGTAAAACCACATCCTTAAGTTTATGGTGATTATTGTAATATTGAACACAATTTAATGTTGCATTCCAATTTTATACTCCCCCTTTTTCTTTTCAATGCATCTTAAGAGTTCTGCCACTAAAATCTACCATCAATTTATTGTTTACAAAATATCACATAGATTTTAGGAATAAAGAAAGTAATAATAAGAATAAAAAAGGAAAAAGACAGGAACAAAATGAGAAGAACAAGAAAAATATAAATTATAGCCTGCAGAGCAGGCATATTTTTAGTGGGCAAGCGTTAAAGGCTAGGATACAGGAAACAAATACTCTATGCCGCCATCTTGGATGATAAAGCTGACAGAGGGTTGGGGCAAGCCCAAAAAGGATTCCGAGGAAGAGATTTAACAAAGAAGAGGGGAAGGGGAAATGCCCCTCATCTACTAGTCCCAATTCTCTACAAGCTGTGCATTTAAAATAGCGGCCTCTTAACAAGCGTTCAAATAAATGAGTGTTCCTACACCAAAATGCCTGCTCCGCCATATAAATTATTATTATTATTATTATTATTATTATTACTCCCTCAACAAATGAAAAATATACATGTTATTATTTACGACCTGAATTAATTGTGCTATTTTCCAATCAACAGTCACCAGCAATGCAAATTTCAATATGCAAAGAACCTCATCTAACTTTGTGGGCTTTACACAACCATACACAGCATTCTCAGTGACAGAGGATGCCTCAAACAATGCCAAGGGATTTTCTTCCCGTATTCTGTGGTATTTTCTAAAACCAGTATTTGCCACCCTCAGAGAACCCATTTTAGCTCCAGACGAATGCGAAATCGGGACCACATTTAAAGAGAAATTGGGTAAGTTTTTACATCCTACAACATCTTTTTGATTCCATATCTACCATGTAATTCTCTACATTTCTTAAAAATAATCAAGTCATACCATTGCAAAAAAATTCCAATTAGACAACTTCATCTTGCTTTCCACAATTCAGCCACATTATTTCTTAAATATATTTGTTGTGTTTTTAAATTTTAAAACTCAATACAACCTGTTACCGCCATAAAATCGACAGACTTTATTTTGATTGCTTACATCTTAATGACATTTCGTGTAATCGGACATGATTTTGTTTTTTGTTTTTTGTACCCGGATGAGAGCACATGGCATGGTTTTTGGAGAAATGTACTACGGATTGAAAGTTTTTTTACAGCTGGTGTAAAAATGCTTGTAGTCATTATGTGGAGAACGTTAAACGGACATTAGGACTTTGTTTGTTTTGTCATCTTTAAGCTATTATCTGATTTTCGTGTTGATTAAATGTTGTTGATTAAGTTATTAATAGGGCGATTCATAGGGTTCATTGTTTTACATAGAACATTCTAGAACATTCCAGAAGGACTCAAAATATCTTGTAATCAAACCTTTTCCGGTACGCGTGAGTTTTATTGACAGATGAGTTGTTGTGCACTCTAGGTTTTAGTTGATCGACAGAGAAATACAGATCGTGTAAAAATCATACTTGTGAGTCTTCAGTGTCACTGGGAATTAGGGACAGGGAAACTAGGAAAATTCCCCACACTGAATGGTGGCGACCCTGCCAGGACAGTATTGGATCAGCCTTTACAGACTTCTTCACACAGACTTCAACGTGGACAATAGCTGACAATAGGTACACTGTAAATTCCTTTCTTGCGTAATAAGCTGAGTAGCAAAATCATCAGAAATATGGCTTTCACAGAGGACAAATTTAACAAGCAACTAGAGGTAGCTAAACTCAAACTCGAGGAAATAAGGAAACTGTCGTTGAGTGAGCATATGGAGGATATTTCACTAGCTCATGACCAAATTGGAGCATTAATCACGACGCATGAGAAATCGAAGGAAGGGACAGTTGAATATTTGATAGAGTCAGATAAGGACTTAGAGTACATCAAAATGTGGCAAACAGAAAACAAGGGGGCCTTCCAGCCGTTTCGAGATGCTCATCTCGACATTAAAAAAAAATTAGACGAATTTATTAGGGCAGAACACCAAGCGCAAAAGATAAATGAAGAGCAAACAAGGCTCAAATTACGTCAACAAAAGGAAATCGAGAACGCGGTAATGGAACAGCCACAACGGGAAGAAGAATGGTATCTCCGAAAACTGGACTTCGAAAAACAAATTGGGCAAAGTCATGCGGAACACGCTAAAGGGGCGGATTTCGGAAAACCTGACAAATCATCGCCACAGTCAGTAAAATTGCAAAAATACACCATTACACCCTTCAATGGAGACTACAAAGATTCGCTACGGTTTTGGAACCAATTCTCGGTAGAAGTAGAGGGCTCGACAATATCGGAAATTAGCAAATTTAATTACTTACTGGAGCTCGTGAAGGGGAAACCTAAAGATGATATCTTAGGACTTCCACATAGCGAAGATGGTTACAAGGAGGCCAAGCGGATCCTAGAGCCGACCTATGGGAAGGACACCAAGGTGCAAAGGGCACTCATCAAGGAACTCGAAGATCTCGCCGGAATCACAAGTATCCACAGGCTCAGCAATATCCACGACTTCTACAACAAGCGATGTTTAATCAAGTTGCTGTCCCGCCAGAGGATCAAGTTGCCCTTCGTTTTCTGTGGCGTCAATCACCTGGATCTGAAGCAGAAGTCTATCAACACCAGCATCACATCTTTGGAGCCAAGTGCGCACCAACTTGTTCTAACTATGCGCTTCTCAGAAGTGCAGAAGAAAATAAACTGCAGCCCTTGCAGTAAAGCGAAACTTCTACATGGATGACTTTTTCAAGTCCGTGGAATCGAGCAGCGAAGCTCTGGAACTGCAACAGCAACTGGTTGCAATGCTGAAGTTTGCAGCATTTAACTTGACCAAATGGATCTCAAATGAAAAGGAAATGATCGAGCGTATAACAGTATCAGAGAGAGCTCCCTCTGTAAAGGTGGTTGAAGAAGAAACTGTCATGCCTGTGGAACGTGCTCTTGGTGTCATTTGGGACACTAACTCTGACTGTTTTGTCTACAAGGTGGTTAAAAGGGACTTGGCAGACACGCAATGCAAAATTTTGAGTCTGATAGCATCATTGTTCGATCCAATTGGGCTCCTGGCTCCATTCCTGGTGCGAGCAAAAATCTTTCTTCGACAAGTGTGGCAGTTTGGTATTGGCTGGGACGATGCACCACCAGCAGAATTCCTCATAGAGTGGTCCAAATGGCAGGAGGAACTGGAGGGGCTTTCAGAATTCTTTGTTCCCCGGTTTTATCGTCATGTTGTGGACACTCCATCTGTTATTGAGCTCCATGTATTTGGAGATGCCAGTGAACTGGCATTCTGCTTAGTAGCTTACTTTAGATTCAGCTATGCTAGTGGAGCTGTGAGATGTGCCTTTGTTACAGCTAAGATGCAAGTAGCACCCAAGAAGCCATTGAGCATTCCTAAGCTTGAACTGCAGGCCGTAGTATTCAGTGCGAAGTTATCTGCTGTAGTAATCAAGGAGCATGATTACAACATTGATTCTAAATACCTTTGGACTGACATTAGCACTGTATTTCAGTGGATTCGTGGAGAGTCAAAGTGCTACCCTGCATTTATCGGTAATCAAATTGGTGAGATTCTGGACATGACGGAACCCAGTCAATGGAACCACTGTCCAGGTCCATTAAACCTGCAGATGATGGTAGCAGGGGACTTCCGGTTAGGTCAATCGGGTCAGAGAGCAGGTGGCTAAATGGTCCTGCCTTCCTGCATCTCCCTGAAGAGAAGCGGCCAAAGGGGAATTTACAACTTGAAGCCTCCAACCAACCCATGAATGACCTGCAAACCCAAGACATGGCAGTAAATTGGACTGGTGCAGTGCAAGATTCAAGGCGTAAATTCATTTCCTTGGATAAGTAGTCATCCTTGACGCGACTCCTCAGAGTAACTGCCAGCAGTTTTTGGTTTATTTACAACTGCAGACGCGCAGCGGCTGAACATCGAATTCGTCAGTTGTCAGTTGAAGAGTTGGAGCAAGCTCAGAAATTCTGGAACCGCAAGGCTCAAGCAGAGTCCTTTCCCCAAGAAGTTGCCACTCTCAAGAAAATTCTACCCATTTCAAGCAAGAGCAAATTGGTTTCTCTTTCACCCTTCTTGGACGAAGAAGGAATGGTTCGTGTTGGTCGGATTGAGAGAGCCAATATACCATATTCTGGCCACCACCCTTTGGTGTTGTCACCTGAGCATGAGCTGAGCCGTCTTATCTTCATAAACTGCCATGAAATGATTAAACATGAAGGCGTTGGACATGTCCGAAACGAATTAAGACAACAGTACTGGATTCTGCGCTGCCGTGCAACAGTCCGAAAGATTCTATATCAGTGTTCTTATTGCAGAAGGCGAAGAGCAAAACCAGAAGCACCATTGATGGCTGGCCTTCCCTCTGATCGTCTACAAGTTGCACCGGCATTCTCGAAAGTTGGAGTAGATTTCTTTGGTCCACTGAAAGTGAAGCATCTCAGGAAACAAGAAAAGAGATATGGTTGCCTCTTTACTTGTCTCGTGACAAGACGTGTGCATTTGGAAGTTGAGCACTCTTTGTCTACTGACTCTTTCATCATGTGTCTTCGACGGTTTATAGCAAGACGAGGTAAACCAACTGTCATCTACTCTAACAATGGAACAAACTTTGTGGGAGCCAACCGCGAGTTAAAAGAATGCCTTTGTGAGTGGAATCAAGATCGAATTGCAAATACACTGAGTCAAGAAGGAATTCAGTGGGTATTCAATCCACCCGCCGCACCCCATATGGGGGGAGTATGGGAGCGTTTAGTGAGGTCCTGTAAGAAAGCCCTTGATGCTGTCCTGCAGAATCAAGTCCTCACGGATGAAGTATTAGTGACCGCCATTACTGAAGTTGAGTGGCTAGTCAACAGTCATCTTTTGACTGAGGTGAGCTCTGATGTGGACGATCTTGGAGCGTTGACTCCGAATCATTTTATTATTGGTAGAGCATCTCCTAATCTGCCACCTGGTATTTTTGCTGACAAAGAGATATCGTCTCAGAAGCGTTGGCGTCAGGCACAAGTTATCACCACCCATGACTGGAATCGATGGTTGCGAGAGTACCTGCCTGGTTTAGCTGTTTACAAGAAGTGGTTTCAGCCTATGGCGAATGTTAAGATTAGTGATTTGGTGCTGGTAGTAGACTATGGAACCCTGAGAGACTCCTGGCCTCTTGGCAGAATTGTCAGAGTTTTTCGCTGGCCATGACAATGTCGTAAGATCAGCTGAAGTGAAGACCAAGTTTGGTTTGATGAAACGTCCTGTTGTGAAACTAGCCCTCCTAGAAGAGTGTTCGTCCATTTAACTCAGCCGAACACCGGGGGTGGATGTTACCGCCATAAAATCGTCAGACTTTATTTTGATTTACATCTTAATGACATCTCATGTAATCGGACATGACGTTGTCTTCTGTTTTTTGTACCCGGATGAGAGCACATGGCATGGCTTTTGGAGAAATGTACTACGGATTGAAAGTTTTTTACAGCTGGTGTAAAAATACTCGTAGTCATTGAAAAGTCATCAAAATGTTACCCGAGGTAAGAGATTTGGATTTGGGAGCCGCGGGAACACAACCTTTACAATTAAATTGGAGCTATGATCAAAATGACTGTCATTTCATTTTCCAACACAATTTAATGAGATGCACTGTTTTTGAAAATATTTCAGTATTTAGCTATAACTCACTTTAATTTAATACTTAATAGCACTATTTTAGAAGGCTAAATAACACATTTAACTGACAGTTTATCACAAAGCATACTGCCCTATTACCAACAACATTATTATGCGATTTTTAAATCTCAATCCAAAACGCATTTTTCTTTTTAGCGGACTTGTATACTCATGGCAAGATGACATACAAAATAGAACAAAAAGGCAAACAGAAATCAGTTACTGTCAACCGCACAGAGTATACATTGACCGAAGAAGCCCTTGAAGCATTTGAAAAAATCCAAGACTCATGAGAAAAGGACATGTAAAAAGAACCCAAATGACGCATTAATAGGAGGTAATTAAGAGCGGCTGCCTGTAAGAATCGAGAACTGCATTTCAGCGACCCCTTGGTCGAATTTCTGATATTTCGCCAGAGGATACCCTTGGATTAACTATTTTCGAAAATCATATTTTAAAGTTCTAAGGTATTTTATTTTTGAGAAAATTGCGGGAGTTTGAAATGCGGCCTAGGTGCGGTCGCGGGCCGATGAAAACCGCGAAAATTTAGGTCAAAGGACGAAGCCCCGTTCACGGTGTAAAATAACCCAATAAACTTGAAACTTTACACAAACCTAGACCAACCATCTCACAAGAAAATTAATACAATAAACATTCCAAACTCGCTGGCTGCTTTCTAAAGCATGCAGATTTGTGTGCGCTACTCAAAATGGCCTCGAAACTAATGCCAATTTTCATTAAAATAAAAGTGTTTCTGGTATGTAATTTTCTCTAAATTAAATCTCATATCTCGAAAGATGCCAATCACCTGGTACGAGACGTAGAAGAAGGAGGGGGGCGGCCACCGCTGCCCCCTCAGATAATGTACGGCGTGGTGGCGCGGCGGCAGACGTGGGATCTGTCCCGAATCCAAGAGAGCATTCAGGTTGGCGAGAGGTCTGTCCCAGCACCGGCGCCAGGTGCACCCCACTGAGTACCATGCAGAGAAAGTGCCCACTGCCAGGGTAAAGGCAAGTTTGGATCACGAGGAAATTGTTCTCCGGGTGTCGAGGGTGAGCAACACCAATCAACAATTGGTGAAAATCACCCCTGGCAGGACTCTCGAAGCCATCAAGGGAGTCCGTAAGAGTACGCGTTACCGGGAGCTGCTGGCCTCTTTACAGCCGGAGGTGGAGAGCAGCAAGTTCATTGAACACGAACCGGTCGGCCCCAACCCGGGGTCTCCGAATGACTTACCCGATGATACCACTCCCGACCCTAGCCCTTATCAATGGGCAGTGGAGGTACGGACGACCATTGAACAACTTGGCGTCCCTGATGGCATTGACATCGATGCCATCAACCCTGGACTAGTGATCAACCGTACCAGGGACATGCTGGATGCGGAATATGCCCGGTGGTTGCCTCCACTGGCAGGACGTAAAAGGAGGCCACCCAGACGACGATCTGGAGCCCCCAGGGTACGGACTGGACTACCAGCAAGCACAGTGAGGGTGAGGCGTAGGACTTCCTACGTCCAAACGCGGCGATCTTTCAGACTATCAAGGAAGCGCTGCGCTCACAACGTCCTTTCTGGTACCTGGGAGGAGCAACCTTCCCCAGTACCGATGGCTACACAAGAGCCGTACTGGTGTGGCGTATTCCAACCGGCATCCATGCATGACGATCACAGACCTCCACCAAAAGGGCCGGTTGAGTGGGACCTGGTCAATCCCATCACCATCAAGGAAGTGACCAAGGCTATCAGAGGGATCTCTGATGGGGCCCCAGGGCCGGATCGCTAATCCCTTAGCGGCTTGAAAGAGCTTCGGTGGGTAGAGGTAGCGGCCCACTTCAATGTGTGGCTGCTGACAGGCTATCCGCCTACGCCTCTCTGCCGCGGCGAGACTGTCCTGATCGCCAAAGAGCAGGATGCCACGACACCCGAGAAACACTGCCCGATTACATTATTAGACACCATCTTGCAGTGCTTCCATAAGATCCTTGCTTCCTAGTTTGAGGCAACGCTGCCATGGAACAGGCGCCAAAATGCATTTATGAAAGGGGATGGCATGGCTCATTCGATCTAGCTACTGCAGACGATCATTCGCTAAAATCAGCGGACGCTCAATCCGCTGAACATCGCCTTTCTTAACGTTAAGAAGGCCTTTGAGTCTGTCAGCCACCAGAGTCTCTTGCTCGCTGCTGGGAGGATGGGAGTGCCACCTCCATTGCTGGGCTATCTGGGCGAACTCTACAGAGACGCCTAAACATGCCTACTCATTGGCCCTGACCGCAGCGAGCCTATCAAAGTGTCGAGGGGATGAGACAGGGCGATCCTCTCTCTGTCCACCTTTTTAACGCAACTATCGACTGGGCGCTGGGTTCTGGATCGTCTTGATCCTGAGCTTGGTGTAATGGTTGGGGAGACGAGAGTGTATGCTGGAGCATTCAAAGACGACATTGCACTGATCGCAAGGACACCCGGCGGCCTCCAGCACTTGCTCAACGACCTTGCTGCTGAGTTTAGGTTCAGTGGCTTGGAAGTTAGTGCGGGGCTGGATGGAAAGTCAGCCAGTCTTCAGATTGTTGTTGATAGCAAGAGGAGAGGTTAGGGAACATATCCCGAGCCCCCCTTAAGCCCCAGCAGCGGCTGTTCATCTTCAACAACAATCTCATACCAGCCTTATATCACCAGTTGGTACTGACCTCGACAACTAAGAAGTACCTGAAGTGGCTTGACAGATCTGTCCGGGCGGCTGTACGATCCTGGTTGAACTTGCCGCGTGATACGCCCAAGGCCTTTTTCCATGCTAAGATCTTCGATGGTGGCCTTGGAATCTTCACCATTGAGCATCAGGTCCCGTTGATGAAGATCAAGCGCATCGACCGTCTCTGGGCCAGCAATGACCAGTGATTAGGGAGATGCTGTCAACGGACGGTGCTGAGTCCCTGCTGGCTAAGCGAAGGGAGCCTAGCCGATACGGTGGGTGGAGATCGCAAGCGGGTCCAGCCTTCTGGCTGCACTGGTGACTGACCTCCATTCCTCTGTTGACGGCAGGGGCTTGCGCGAGAGCGACCTTGTCCCACCACAACATCAGTGGGTTGCTGAAGGCACGAATCTGTTGTGCAGCGTCAATTATATTGGCGCGGTGAAGGTGCGAGGCAACCTTCTTCCCACAGCAGTTCGTACCTCCAGGGGTCGCACAGGTGTAAGCATCCTTTGTGGCGCTTGCCAGCGACCCGGATCACTTGGGCACATACTTCAAGTTTGCCCTAGGACTCATCGCTTGAGAGTTTTCAGACATGATAAGATTGTCTTCCTAGTGCAGTCAGCTGCGGGTAAAGCTGGGTGGTCTTGCATCAGAGAGCCTGCCATTCCAACAACGGCATGCCTGCGTAGACTGGGCCTGATTTTTCATCACGAATCGTGGTCCACTCTTGTTCTGGATGTGACGATTGTTGCTGACAATGCGGTCCTTCACGAGGTGCATGCGCGTAAAGTCCAGTATTACGATGTCCCGGACATCAGAAACGGGAACACGCGGAATATCTCTGACAAAGCTGTACAATTCTCTAATGTGTTGCTCAGCTGGAGGGGGCTGATGGCTCGTGCATCAGCCGAGACCTTGTGCTCATGACTGGGTCGGCAACGCTTAAGTCTCCTCACCGCGGTCACCTGCAAGAGGAGCCTGTGGATCTGGCAACATTTCCACAGAAGCAATTACACGTTCCGTGGATGACGGGCACTATGTGCCCCGACTTTCCACTGTGCCTCCACGTCGGTATGTAGGGTCAAGCTCCCCATATAAAAGAGCAACGAACACTTATTTACCACGACATTGTCAGTTAATGTTATCTTTGTGTCTAGTCTAGCCTGGGCGTAGTATATTGTGCAAAGGTAGTAGTTTTTACAGCCTCTCTTTATATTAAACAGCCCTTAAAAATTTTGGATCAGCAGGATTGATTACAATTTGAAATCCCCAAAATACTTCAATTACCCGCTGGACAGTCATTGAAAACACAATACGTACTACTCAATAGTAACACACATCCCTGCCAGTTAGCTGAGATGACTTTCTTTGCATGCTGCTCCTACATACTCTACATTAAACTGTATATAGTATATATTTTAGAATCTCTGTTTTGACACTTCACTTTTCTAGCATGGCAATGTTACCACTACTACTCAGCACACTAGATAGGATGACTGGTTCACACTAGTTCCGAAATTTTTTGACCTAATATTTATAATTAGTGATTTTTGTTTCAATAATTTATTTACTTTAACATGTTACTGTCAACATTACACTTATATCCTCAAAATGACACCATAATGAAATATGTTTCAATAGCCCATCAAGTAACAGTGCTTCCAACTATTACCTTCTGTACAAATAAGTATCACCTTTTTCAAAATACTGTATGTCCATAATACCTAAGGTGCTTCTTTAGTAACACATTCAACATTCAACCGGACAATAACTTGTATACCCGATTTATTTGCTGTGCAGGTGTATTTCCTTTGCAAGCAAGCTCCACCGCAAAATCGGAAGAGGTGTGGGAGTTTTCAACAAAGTTAGCAGATCTTGGAATGTCCATACAGAAATAGATAGAATATTACAATATGGAAAATGATCAAAGGTAAGATTATGATCCACAAGCTATAATTATTTAACAAATTTACCCAAAAACTCTTTCCAATAGAGTAATACAAAGCAAAAAAACAGGTATTAATCATTCTACCAAATTAATGAAATCATAAAGTGCAAAATAAATAAAAAAATAAAATACAGTTGGATTTCTATTAAACGGCCACCCTGGCCTTTGAAACCTGGCTGCTTAATAGAGGTTGGCCGTTTAATAGAGGTACAATATAAATTGGGTAGAAATGGCAGTCAACATAATTTTATTCCCTCCATTAGTATATAGCAAAATGCTTGCTGAAAAGTGAACACATTTGAAGATAAATGCCAATATCATTTAAACAAATGATTAAGTGCCCTGTATTGGCGCATTTCAAGTCCGTGCAAAGTGCGTGCAAAGCTCTAATACTAATCTGTCTGTCTGTCTGCCCCAGACTTGTCTTACGGTTAGCTACAAATGATCTTCAAACCATTTCTGCTGTTGAACCTGGCTCTACTCTTGAAGATCTAACTTGTTTGCTATATGAGTCATACGGTGTGCGGCTGGTCTGCAATTGCCAGACGACTTTTCGCAGGGATACTCCTCTTTTGAAAACCAAGTGAAGTTATTAACTAAGTATCTTAAGGTCGTATTGGAGCCGCTCCCTTACGTTGCTTATTGGCGACACCGAGGCTTCTGGAATGGGATGGTGTTCACCTCAACTCCTTAGGTCACTACAAATTCTTTGGTAGCTTGGGAGGGGCAGTTTTTCATGCTTGTGGTCTGTACCAGCCAAAAATTGGTTTGATCCACTTCTTCAATTTGCATCTCTTGCCATTTCGGTCTTAAATGTTCGCCAGGCTAATGTGTTTTGTTTCATGCCAAGCCTATTGTTGACAAAGGGTGTTGTCCGTTGCCTGTCTGGCTTGGTGGATGTGTTCACCAACAGTGCAACACTGTATTGTCAGTCAGAGAAATATGTTCAAGTTGTGTTTATAACAAACCATGCAATTAACAGCCTTGGCATTGTTATTTTTGTGCGATCAATTTGCCTTATCAGTGCACAACTAGTGATCACCCCATTAAGGGGTGTGTCCAACACACTTCGCTTTTTGTGATTTAACACTTGTTTTGTTCAGATTCGTCTTGCCTTGCCAGCTTGGCACTTGACATGATTTTTTTTTCATAAAAACGCCTTTTGCAAGATCTATTCTGTTAGGTTTCCAGACAACAATACCAGGTGGCTACAGTTATTTTAGTGATCCCACGTCCTGGGTTGTTGTCTGCTTTCTCATATTTTATTATCCATTGTATTCTGTAAGAAATGCCTCCCAAAAAAAGTGCCGCCGTTAAGACTTCCATGGCTTCAGCAACTTCCACACGAGCCAAAAGACCACGAGCCTCAACATTGAACTCTGTTTCTGAGAGGGTTAAAGTCCCTGTTGGCGAAACCTCTTCGACCTGAGGCACTGTTTCATTGGACGTTTCCGCCATTTCAGCGACTGTATCTTCCGTGGTATCTTAAGCCATCAACACTTCCTTTTCGCCAGAAAATATGGCTGTTCTACTCAAAAGCAATCGAGCTCCTCAACCCGTTTTGCCTGAGTCTCCCAAGGATTCCTCTGGTGCTATTGATGATGCTGTCAGTGCTGAGGTCGTCGATATTATCCAGTACAACTCTCAGGGGAAGCACCTCTCTCCTTCAGTTTCATCCAATTCCGAACACAGACGACTTTCACAAGTATTTCTGTACCTTTCAGTTCTAAGGTTAGCACTAAATTGAAAGCAAAAGTATTCGCCAACCTATATTTATATTTTGGGGCGTTGTGTTCCTGTTTCCTTCCAGGAAATCAGCTAGTAACTGTGTTTTCAACAAAGGTTGCACTTTAACTGCACCTTATCTTTAGCGAGAACATGCCTCAATATAAAAACAAGTTACGACTTTTATCACGTCCTATTTTTCAACTTGTATGTAGGTTTAGAGAATAAAAGCAGCAGTTGTGTGAATATTATAGCTAAAACAAAATGGCATTGACGGATTCAACCGAAAATAAGGCACAGATGAGCCCTTTGCATTTTCAGGTGCCTGCCAACATGTCTTGTTTCGGACCAACCTGCGTGTCCTTCATGCATTGTTTCAAAAATAAGGGCTCGGTACCCATCAGTCACTAGAATTTATATGAGGTATCGCGAACATTTAACAGTTGAGAGAGCACTACTTGTTAGTTGGAGAACCAGTAAAAACCAGAACATGCAATTAAAATGGTAAGAGATCGAAATAACTGACCCTACTGGAACTATTAATTTATCAGTCTGGGATAGCCACATCCAGCAGATTAAAGGGGAAAAATTCTACACTGTCACCAGCTGCAAACTCAAGCAGTATTTTGGAAATCGCCTTGCGACCATAGTAAACACAACAGTTACCAAAGCGAAGAGTAGGACATCTCCCATGCTGAGCCATCACAGAACCAACCAAACTGTGTGTGTCAGGAGTCAGCGGTAGTTGAAGGCGATGGACGTGTATTTTTCTGCTCTGTGACTTATGTTAGAAACTATGCGATTCTAAGAGGTTTTTTCAGCTTTACATCTGCTGCAATTATGAATGAAGACCTGGATAACATGGATTCAAATGAAAGAAGGCCTACGCGTAAAAGACAACGTGATAATGGCTCTCAAACTGACGAGGAATCTATCGTGGACAGCGGCCATTGTTGCGACGCCTCGATGAACATGCAGAGAATGGAGGCCAAAATCGATCAACTTTTGGCCTTACTGCCCGAATTTGAAGCTCTGAAAACCCGTTTAACAGAGGTAGAACTTGAAAACAAGGAATTGAGAAATACGTTGGATTTTAATGGAAGAGAGCTAGCTGAATTGAAAGCTACTGTGGCCTACACGTGCTCCCAGATAGCAGTAAACCGAGAGGATCAAAAGAAGCTGAAGGCTGAAGTCCATCAGCAAAAATGCCGGAATATCAAATTGGAGGCGTACACACGTAGAGAGAATATAAAGATCTTCAACCTTCCGGAAATTAGAGGTGAGACACCCAGTCATACAGAAGAATTAGTAAGATCAATGTTTGAAGAAAAAATGAGTATCTCGAAAGAAGATGTAGATGACATCCAATTTGAGCGTGTCCACCGTTTGCCGACTCGCAAAAACTCCGTTAATCCTGCCAAGCCTCGACCAATAATTGCTAAACTCAGCTTTTACCAAGACAAACAGTTTGTTTGGTCTTCAGTCAAAAATTTGAAAAATACTGGAATTGGACTTTCTAATGATTATCCCAAAGAAATAGATGACATTCATGGAAAGCTATACCCGGTTCTGAAAAATGATAAGCGAGAGAAACAACAAGCCTTCTTCAAGGTTGACAAATTAATAATAAATGGTCAAGTTTACAGAGGAAAGGAAACAGAAAATCTTCCCTACTACGGTGAAATAATGAGCAGTGCTCACGCAGATGGAGAGCTGTAGTAACTAAATGCGCGCCAGATGTTTGATTTCTGTATCTGTGTCTACTTTTTTTGTATTTTACTCAGTTCGTTTAATTAGTGTCGTACCATTCTCGCTTTTGTTAGTTGTACTTATTTTTAGGTGGAGTCTGTTCTATCAAGTGTTCGGGTTTAGTTGCATCTGTGAGGCATTTTTTTTCGTATCTGATTTGTTTTTGATCTTTCAATGTCCCCTGTTCTATGTTTTTGGATTTGCATTTACATTTACCACTTCGAATACTTCATTAGCACTTTTCCCTTTTTTTCCTTCTTCTGCGGTCTCATTAGTGACACCTTTGGGATTATAAAATGACTGAGGCGCTCAAATTACTATCGCTAAATGTAAGGGGCATAAGTAACTTTAAAAAAAGAAGAACAATTTTTACTTGGTGCCGGAAACGCGCAGACATTTCTTTTCTGCAAGAAACCCATTCTACAGCAACAGCAGAAAATCAGTGGAAAAACGAATGGGGTGCAGAGCTCATTACTTGTCATGGCAGTTCAAATTCCTGTGGTGTGGCAATTCTAATTAAGAAAGATGTTGATTGTACTATACACCAAAAAATTTTTGACCCTTTGGGACGCTATATTGTTCTAAAAGCTGAAATCAAAGATAAGATGTATGTGCTCATAAATGTATACGCGCCAAACAAGGATAAAGATATTGTTGCCTTCCTCAACAAACTACTTATTACAGCACAAAATGAGGATCTAGATTGTGAAAGTAACATCATTATTGGAGGCGATTTTAACTGCCCCCTAAATCCTGCTATTGATAAGAAAGGTGGCATTCTCATTGAACGACAATCCGTGACATCCTGTATCGATTGCTTGAAAAGTGAACTTGATTTAGAAGATATTTGGAGAATGAAAAACCCAGATACTAAGAGCTTCACATGGAGTAAAAAATCTCCTCGAATCTTTTGTCGTCTTGACTATTGGTTAATTTCGAATAACTTAACCGATTCGGTACAACTGACGGATATAATTCCAGCAATTAGAACAGATCATGATGCGATCTTTTTAGAGATTGGCGGAAATCTTGATCATGTGGGTAGAGGACCAAGTTACTGGAAGTTGAATTGCTCTTTACTAGACGATGAAGAATATATTAACAGTACAACCGAAATGATTCCAGTGTGGATTGCAGAAGGACGGGAAGAACTTTCCGACGATCGGTGTGTGTGGGAGTGGGTTAAATATAATATACGAGCTCATGCTATCCGTCACTCCGGTAGAAAGGCAAAGCAAAGAAAGGAAACGGAAACAAAACTCCAAAATGAACTAAACGTAACAAAGCAAGCTTTCGAAAGCAACCCTAGTGATTCTAATGCTACTTTGTTTGATGTTGCTCAGAAAGAACTAGAATATTTTTATGAAAAAAAAACCAAAGGAATCATTGTACGCGCACGTGCTAGATGGCACGAATACGGCGAGAAGAGTACAAAGTACTTCTTAAATTTAGAAAAGAGAAATCACGTCAAGAAGCACATACGTAAATTGTATGTAAACAACGAAATTAAAACAAATCCACTCTGCATACTAAATGAGGTAGAACAATTTTACTGCGACTTGTACAAAAGTAAAAACAATCGTCCGGATATTGAAAATGAAATAGATTCCTTTTTAAATAATTTAAATATACCCAAACTCTCTGAAGAACAGAAAATTTCCTGTGAAGGTAAAATCACTTCAGAGGAATGTTTTCGTCTTCTTGATACCTTTCAAACTAACAAATCTCCAGGAAACGATGGAATTCCAATTGAATTTTATAAAAAATTCTGGCCTTTAATCAATGATTGCTTCATAAGGTGTGCAAATGAATGTTTTGAGAAAGGGGAGTTGTCCCATTCTCAAAAGCGTGCGATTATCACGCTTATTGAGAAAAAAGGAAAAGATCGTTCTCTTATTGAAAACTGGCGCCCCATTTCTCTTGTGAACGTTGATGCAAAAATATTGTCTTAGGTAATTGCATCGAGATTAAAAAATGTTTTGCCTTATATCATTCATCATAATCAAACAGGGTATATTAAAGATCGTTTCATAGGTGAAACCATCCGTTCCATCTATGACATTATGGATTGGACTGCCAACAAAAACATTCCCGGCTTAATGATCTTCATTGATTTCCAAAAGGCATTTGATAGCATTGAATGGGATTTCCTTTTTAAATGTATTGAAGCCTTCAATTTTGGTTCTGATTTTCTTCGCTGGGTAAAACTGTTCTACAACAAAGTACAAAGCTGTATTATGAACAACGGCATAATTTCAAAATCCTTTCAACTTGAGCGAGGTGTCAGACAGGGTGATCCTCTTTCTCCCTATCTTTTCATTGTAGCGGTGGAAACGCTAGCTATTACCATTCGTCAAAATCCAGCTATAAAGGGTATTACCATTGGGAAAGAAGAGACAAAATTGTTACAATACGCAGATGACACAACAGCAGTACTCGCTGACACCAACTCAGCCACGGTACTTTTTCAACTGCTGGATTTATTCAAAAATATCTCAGGACTCAAGATCAATAGCACAAAAACCGAGGGTTTGCGGATTGGCTCTTCTAAAGGAAATAAAGCAAAACTGTTAGGCATTAAATGGCCAAATGAGCCGATAAAAGCCCTGGGGGTGTATTTCACGTATGATCCAAAATTACTGAAAGAAAAGAATTTTATTGAGCGATTAGATAGCATTAAAAAACTTATTAATATTTGGTCCTCAAGAGGTTTATCTGTCTATGGTAAGGTGACAATAATCAAATCCTTCCTTGTTCCAAAGTTTGTTTATGTGTGCTCGGTACTACCTACACCTAACGAATTAGTGAAACAATTGAATCAACTGTTATTTAAATTCCTTTGGAATGGCACGGATAAGGTAACACGCGTTTCGGTAATAAATGAATACGAGGAAGGTGGATTAAAAATGATCAATTTAGATTGCATGATAAAGTCCTTAAGGCTGGCATGGTTAAAGCGTATTTTTGAAGGTCAGAATGGAACGTGGAAAACCTACCTACAGCACTTGCTAGAACCGATGGGAGGTTTTTTCTTCTTAAATTGTAACTATGATATTAAGGATTACAAAATCTCTTCTAAGTTTTATTGTGAACTACTTTCTTGGTGGTCAGATTTTCGTGACTCTTTTGCCTCTCAGAGAGACTGGCAAAATGTTATTTGGAATAATAAAGAAATTCACATTGACAGAAGACCAGTTTTCTACAAAAATTATTTCATGGCAGGATTGATCTTTACTCAAGATCTACTTTTCAGTTTAAATATAGAAGACTCTTTTTGCCACTGGTCGCATAAGATTTCCAAAACTAACTTTTTGCAATGGGCTGGCCTTCGACATTCAATACCTTCTTCTTTAAAAATTACTTCTCCCTGTCCATCTACAGCCTCTCCATTATTTTCAATTGATGACAACATCTTTGATGTCACAAAAAAGAAATCAAAGGACTATTACTCATTACTTGCACGCAAAAAAGCACAGCCTCCTAATATCGTTCGTAAATCGCAGAATGATTTTAATTTTTCGTTTGATCAGCTGAGAGAAATCTTCACTCTGCCACATTCTGTTGTGCTTGAATCATACGTAAAAGGTTTTCAGTTTAAAGTGATCAACTCTATTTTATACACAAATTCTAAATTATATAAAATAGGCTTCAAAACGGATGATCTGTGCTCGTTTTGCAAGGCAGAATCTGAAACCTTACACCACCTTTTGTATCAGTGTCCCTTTGTTAGACAGTTTTGGAATGATTTTCAAGATTACTGGCACCAACTCTCAAATCAGCAAATTCGTCTTACTTTTCAAGATGTTTTATTTGGAATTATAACTAAACCATGCCCTTTACTTAACCTACTGAATTATTTTATAATAATTGGGAAACTGTTTCTATGGGACTGCATAAGAACCCAGATTCGACCCAAAATCCAAGGATTTCAAAGTAAAATAGTCATAAAATATGAAACCGAAAGAAAGATCAATAACACAAAATTCTTTAAGAAAAAGTGGGTACTATCCCCAGTTTAATGTGAAGAATTACATTACACAAACTTTTGTGTGGTATTTTCATTCATAAGTGCAACTGTAACCTATTGTAAGTCTCTTTTTTTTTTCTTACTTCGTTAGTAACAACTTTTAATTTAATTTTAATATTGCAACTATTGGTGACTGTATATTGTAAGTGTTAGTAGTAAGTATTGTTTCTATTATGATAGTATTAGTAGTAAATTTGAGTGAATTGTAATTCGTTGTAAGTCTAAAAAATAGTCATACCTTGTTAGTAGAAGAATTTAATTTAATATTGTAACTATTATTATTATTATTATAATTATTATTATTATTATTATGATTATGATTATGATTATGATTATGATTATGATTATTATTATTATTATTATTATTATTATTATTATTATTATTACTTTTTTGTAATTTAGGTTAGTATCTTAAGTTGGTATGGTTAGTATTGTAAGTAAAGTTTAGTATTCTATAGTTAATAAAAAAAAAAAATAAAAAAAAAAAAAAACTGTGTGTGCTGTCCAGGAATCATGAAGGTTTAACCAAGTGTGTAACCAGTCTGCAACAAAGACTGTCGCAAAAAATAAAGTGAAATCCTGGGTCTAAGATTGTCCGTTGTCTACATTGCAACAGAGCAATGCTTGTAAATAACATTAATTTTCATCTGGAAAAAAAGGACCAACACTTTCCAGTAACAGGGCTTCCGAAAATTGTGGGGAACTATCTTCGAGAGGCCAATTTTCAATACAAGGACAATATTGACGGCTTAACCGAGAAATCATTATTGCTGAAAAATGTACATTTTGAGCTTTCTCAGAATAAGAAACTTGTTGTAAATATGAAAAGCCACACCTCATCTTCACAGCAAAAGTGAGCAATTGCCTGGTAAAAACAAACTAATGCCGCAAGTTAGACAGACACTGGTGATGATTTAACACCGTCAAGTGCTCAAGAAAAATACGTGAAATAATGTTTACTTAAACTTCGAAACTCCTTTTTTCCCAATTCCAATACCATTATTATACTTGAGGAGATACCACATGTCTCAGTCAAACAAGGACTCTTAGTCTCTGTTAATTCCTGTTAACTATGTACACAACTAACCAGACATAAACGTACATGACATAAAGGCAATCATATTACATAACTCTCTAGGTCTTTATTTTGTTGAACAGTGACACTGGTCAATTTACAGCAATAATTTTCTTAAATGCCATAAGAGTGCGAAATACATTTTTAAGAAAAACATCCACTGAAGAGTTTATAAGTATAATGTTACAAATGTTGCAACACTGTTTACTTCACATGCTACAGCAGACAGAAGAAAAGACGTTATCTATGTAAGGTACATTTTCCGCTTGATCTGATTTAAAATACAGCAGATGCTCGTCTCTAAGGTCAAATTCTGGTGTAGTAAATTCTGCGTGTTCATTCGATGAAATGTAACAATTGACAATGTAACCTGACATGAAAATTGATGACGCGTTTACAAATACCTTTCACTCTTTTGCTTCCTGCAGAATCTTAAACACTGTCTGGAGGATATCTATCCTATACCATATCCAGCATATACTGTACATATCATTTTACTGATTTATTACGTATGCAAAGAAGACGTTCTTGCTGTATTCTTGGACAGCTCACCATCTAATGACAAAGTTTTAACACTAAGCGTTCTTCAATTCTTTCTTTTTCCTTCTTTTCTCTTTTTTCACCTCGTCCTTCTCCATGTTCTCATCGTCACTGTCAACGTCGCCCTTCCTCTTCTCCGAAGGTCTCATAATTCCTCTCCTCCATTTTTTTCCTCTCCTGATGTCATTCTTCGATAGCTAGACAGATACAGACAGGTATCACCATTCTGATGCCCTTCCAGTCATCTTTAGAAAACTGGGCGTTGTTGAAGGCATAAAATAAAAAAAAATAAATTGACAAAAAGGTTCAGAATCGTGATTATTCAAATACCAAAAAAGTAAACTTTAAAAACTACAAAAGCGGTGAACGAAGATCCTGCTTGCTTTTACAGTGGATCTCACAGGAGATCTATTCAGCCAAACTTAAAAAAAGACAATAAGAACCCCAAGGACTACTACAAGGCTGAGACAGCATAATATTTAGTGGCAAGAGGATATCGTGAACGATTTTTGGGGGCACAGATAAGGTAAGCTATGTCTAAAACTAAGGAGGAGGCATTAACACCTCGATCTGCAAACAACAACACGTGAATTCCTATGGTGGTGACATACCATCCTACTCTACCTAATATTGGTGGTAACCTAAGAGACCTTCAACCACTTCTGCAATGCTCTGGCAAAATAAATGTAGAAAAGCAGTGCAGGGCGTACCCATGGTGGCATTCTGGAGACTCAAAAGTCTAGGAGACTATCTTGTTCATGCAAAACTGAAACTATCACATCCTCAAGGGTGCAAACCACCGGAAACTGTTAAATGTGGGGGGGGGGGGGGGGGTAGACGCCGTCAGGTCTGCAATCATCCCACCACAGGGGACAGTTTCGCATCAAAAAAGACCTATTTAATCAATTATGAACTAAATTGTAATTCTAATGTTATCTATTTATTGAGTTGTAAAGTGTGTGGCATTAGTACATAAGATCAACCAGTACTAAGTTCTGTTTGTATTTCAATAATCATAGAAGCCGTATTAGAACACATTCGAGACTCTCAGTTAATGAGAAATTAAGAGACGATCTTACTTACCAACATTTTAAAAGCCCAGGCAACAATGACCTTGATGATAAACCCATGCAACTGAAAGACAGGGTGGCAATAAAAAGATCTACTTGAATGGAAGGGCAGTGGCCATATAGGCTTAAATGCCTAAGGCCCAATGGACTCAATGAAAGTAATATTTTTTATACTCTACACGAGTGTGTAATTACTAAATGTTGAGTCTCATAAAACTGTATTGTTTTTTCTGAGTGCAACTTTTTGACTGACTTTTTCTATTCCACGAACACGCTCTTGCACTTTACTTACATAAACATTTGAATGGCTATTTATTTTAACCTGTGTTACTGCTACTATTCTTTACCTCAAACTATCGTACATTTATAAATAAATTTAATAGATCAGAGAAAGAAATAACTGCTGTTATGTTAATATAATTATGCGTGTACCTTGAGGGCTGAGAAAAAAGAATACTATCGTTGCTCTCTGATGGCTGAGAGCTAGCCCAAAATTATCATTTACAGTATGTAGAACAATCCAAAACCAATTCACCACATGCAACACAAACATCCAAGGTAAACTGGCCTTGTCAAAACTTTCATCGACTTTATACCTCCCTGGGTAACACTAGTGATGTGGAAACCGAACCTTTGTTGTTATTGCACTTTATAAAAACCCACGTCACTGGAGAAATTTCACATGGCCATCAGAGAATGTTCACCTTTCTGTATCTCCTTCGCTGGCTGCACGACAGCAAACTGACGCTGGACATCCTCTTAAAGATCTTTGAAAAATTAGAAGACGTTCGTTTTATTTTTTAGATAAACCTTGCTAAAAAAGGCAACTTTATTATTTTACAGCCATTTTACATTATGATGCGATTATGTAATCATGCATACTATATCAATAAAATATTACTTGGTTTTTACTTACCTTTAGGATGGGCGGATACCACCAACACTATTTTTGCAACAAGACAACTGCTATTGTGAATATAAAAATAAATACATCATGGCCTTTGCAGCATATCTGGTACACAAGGGAATTTTCAGAGGTATCTTCCTATTCATTTTCCGCTAACATTAAAACTGCACTCCTTTTGAGATGTATCTTTCATACCTTAGGGTTGGGCACCCCCATGAGGATATTGATCAAGTGAGGATGTTTAGATTATTTCAACATCAAAAATACTCATTATTTATTAAGATTGTTTTAATTTGTTCTATTGGATTTTCGTGTATTTAACTATTTTACACAGATGTTCAGCAGAATAGCCCAATCGCTTCACTGTCACTCTGTTGTGAAACATATGCTTGCATAGTTAGGTGATAGACAGAAATAATAATGATTGATTGTAACAAGGAATAAACGGCAAATTGGGAAGAATCATTGGAATATCCGGTCACGTGGGTGAATGTGTTAACAGTTCGTGTCATGAATACAGGGTGTGACAGACATTTGATTGTATTAGTCTCGGTTAATTAAAATAACTACAATGGACTTGCAATGTACCAAAGGGGTGTGTACTTCCAGAAAAGGTAGATAAATAGGAGCAATATTGTAAGAGTAGATTAGATTGCAAGATTGTACAACGGATCCTGAATAAAGGAGCGTGAAAGATACAGTCCTCAGTTTTGTTCAGTGCACCAGCGGACTGCTGAGATTTTCTGTGAGATTTCCGCAACACACTCTGCAATGACAATTCCAGAAATAAAGGAAGGTAACAACAACCTGTTACAGTCCCTCTCCAAGCAGAGCCAGAGCAAGTTGAATTCTTGTAATTCAGTGGATTGCAACTCATATAGAAGATGTAAAGCAATCTATTTAACCACGTTCATTTAAGGTTTCTTATAGGGAAGGAAGGTCGAATTTTTCTCAAATAATTTTTTTCAGATAATTGTTGAAACAAGAAAGGGATGCAAAGTTTCATGAAAACAGGCGTTAGAAATCTTAAAAAGTTCACGAGCTATCTGAAAAACAAAGTTTTGTGGGAAAAGTGGTCAGCGAGTGAAGGTGTCATAATCCAACTTGTGCGGGACTGTGTTGAGATATTACGGGGCAAAATTTACCCGCAGTCTCGAATTACCGGCAAATTTGCATATTTTTGTTTACATCGGCGGCGTTGTATGTCCAATTTTACTGTGAAACAGCGTTCCATTTTGGATTCAAGCATTGCATAAAAGCTTGTTATGAAGAAAGCGAAACTAGAAAAGTCGCCTTGGGTGACAGTTCAGAATACACCAGGCCCAAAGAAGCCAAAAAACTTCAGCTGGCGGAGAGCGACAAGGGTTCTTGCTACCACCAGTCAGATTTTCTATAACTGCCTCGGCAGCAGAGAAATTCGAGGACGAGAACTCAGATAGTGGAAAGTCGAACATCAGTTCCAAGTCCGAAATCGAAGATGCCGGCGACAATCCAGGCACTTTCGCCATTGTTGACCGGCTGAAAATAAGCAGCGAACCAGCGAATGTCAGCGTGCAGCCTCGTGCACTGATAGCGGTGAGAAGTGCGTGTCTCGTGTCAACTCCGCTGGGGCTGCCAGTTTCATGTTCTGCGTCAATCTGACGTTTTCTTCTTTGTTTTGGTTTCGCCGGTGGGTTTCTCGCACCAGACTTACCTTTTCCCATAAAGAAATCGCTTTACACTATTACAGTAACACTAAATGCTTACAGAACTCCCCAGGGAATGCTTCTTTCTGTTTGATTGGCCGGCGGCATGAGCACATTGACAAGTATTTTAATGAGGTGCAAAAACTCCGAAAATGTTTCAAGGCCTAAAACACGGCTTTTGTTTTAGCGCGAATTCCCCATTTTCAAATGAATTATAGGTTTTTTTATGTAGACTTGCCAGATTTTAACGAAATTTGGCCAAAATGGTCATCAGATATTAATGCATCAAAGTGTGTCACGCTTTCACGAAATTCAAAATATTTTTTCTGTGACGTGTTAACATCTGACGGGACTACAAAAACTTTCCATTGTTCATCTTTAGGATGGGTTTTCTCACAAACCAATAGGAATAAAGAAAAAGCCTGACACACTTTGTTAGCCTATTATCTCCTGATTGATATTGTACAGTCTGTTTGGTTGTGTGTCTACGTGAGAGTGGGTAATTCAGTTAAGTACACGTCGCTAGTATTGAGTTTGCAGGCCTCTGAGCGCTTATGTATCCAGCAAAATAAAAAAACATTGATATTTTCGCAAACTTCAATTTATCAGCTTTACAGTGATAGATAGTTTTCCGTGGTTTTATCGAAAGCAGCGCGCGTAAGCTAGATTTCCCTTCAGGTTTAAGTTCTAAGGTCAAAACTTGAAAAAAGTTCATGTCGCATGAAAACATACGAAACTGCTCGGTGGAGCAAGTTCCTGAAAGCAGAAGAAAGCTATCTCGGAAGATAACCTGAAGACCATAGAAGCTGGCAATTGGCCTTTGTTAAGCGTTGGAAAACATTTCAATAGGAATGAGGGTGTGCAATCTGCAGACGCCAAGGAGCAACCCAAGAAGGAACAATTAAACAAGTTATTAAACAGACAATTACAGAGGAGTTATCACTTCCAGAAGGTTTGATTAAGTTTAATCAACAAACCTAATTATCAGATTAAAAACACGAATTCTTCGTTTTCAAGGCGCATGAGCAAAACTATAATCAATGTATAGAGAATAATTTTACGATCATTTTAGTGCAAGAATGGTAAATTTTGGATAAAACTAGAGAGAATTAATGCCTTTCCGATCTTTTGACTAAGTTTACAAATATATTTAATTAGCAGATTCAATAATTCAAAATTCATTTTTTCAGGGGTCTCAGCAAAAGTATTATCAACGTACAGAGAATAATTTTACCATGACTTCAGTGCAACAACCAGGAATTTTGACAAAAATGAGGAGAAGTTATGAGTGTTTAATGTTCTGCAATACTTTTAACAAAAAAGGTAAGGACCACATGGACCGGATTGGCGGATTACCGGATTACGTATGCGTATATAACACATGCGCAAAATGGTTTTTACTGTATATAAGATATGTAGAGTACTATTTTCATATGTGAATAGTAATTTTTTGAGTCAAAAAATGCTACCCTTAAGACACTTTGCATATTTTTACAGACATTACTTTGTTACAAATTTCTTTGCTGGATTAAAAAAATTCTTGCTTATTGATAATATGCAACAAGAGAGGTTTCCATAGGCAATAAGTATTCATTAATCGTTTATGTTCTGAGAAAAAACAACACTGTTTTTGATAAATCTTTGTTCCTTTAGAGATGCCTGAAACGTGGTCAGAGACTAAATCTCGACGTTTCTGGAAATTGCGCAATTTTTGTGCCGTAATGACACTAGGAATGCAAAATTCTCTGCTTTCAAAGCTGATTGTGAACGTTGTTCAGAACGTTTAGAAAAATAATAACCGGATTTTGATGAAAAGTTTAAACAGAAACTTGCTCATGAAAATGCCGAGCAATGGTTTTATGATTCACGGCAGTTGAACGTATTGTGAGCCATGTAAGAGGCTCATGGAATTAAAATTATTCTCTTGTTTTTCAGGGGCCAGTCGTGAAAACGGTCAAAACGTGCCAATGCATGAAGAATAGGTATACAGTACCTAGATACGAGAATGTACATGATTGATTAAAGAATCTCAGCCATAAAGAAATTATTGTCTTGCGACCTGTTGACATTCACATAGGCGAACGGCTATAGGCAGAAGACAGATAAATTTTGTGTAACCTGGAGGACCAATAGATCAGTAGAATTGACAATGATGAAAGTAGAGACCACTGTCAAGAGGCTTATGACTTCTTGACGTCAGAATACAAGAGTTCGCACTCTAGGTTTATTCGAAAGCAAGAAATTGAAAAGCAGACTGGTAAACAACTTCTTTTACGACTACACGCCACGCAAAGGCCTAGAATGCACTTTATGGCCCCATTTGTATCCTTTCCAAGCTTGGTGTGAAACTAGTCTCGATGGGAGAGAGTCATTTGAGCAGTAAGGTGTCCTTCATGTATAAGGTCATTTCAGAGATAGCCGACTGTAGTATGGGTTACAAGTTGTTATACTTTCACTACGACTTGTGGTTGTGGCTAACTGTAACTGGTGCAATAGCAGCTGGCTGGAAAATGAAATGTTCTCCAGACAGAGCTTTGGAAACAAAGCCGTTTTCCAGTGAGTTCCTGGCGTTTGAAACAATATATCCCATTCGTTATCAGCCAAATAGGTTTTGTAGAGCGAAGGGTCATTTTTGTTTTATATTGAACGCAATTTGGGATATTGGCCGAATTGATGTCTCTCGTCATAAACCCAACAGAATTCGGCCGTTATTAAAGTCAATGGGATAACAGGTGAGTTTCGTGTCATTCATCTAGGTTACACTAGTGACCCTATTGGTACAATTTGCTTGGGGGACTCACAAGTATGTCTGCAAAGCATCAGCGATTGATTCACTAGTTCATTTCGAGGAGATAAGACAAGATGTTGATTCTTATGTCACTCCGCTCTGCTCCTATACAAATTCTTTTTTTTTTGGGTCGCTCCAAAAAGCAATACCATAAAGATTTGAGTAAACGCCGCGGCGTTTATTACATTTTTGGCACTTAAGATATGTCATTTATTCGAGGGCGGCATTTATTGCAAACCTTGTAACAACAACTGTGAATTCATTGGCTTTTTAACGTCAATTTAACCAATATAATCAATCCCAAAAAAACTAAGAAAAGTTACGTCTTTTCAATTTATATGATTCTGGTATATGAAAATTTAACTGTCCACTGTCTTTTGTATAATGGCGAGACTAGTAAGTTTCAGACTTTCAGTCTATTTCAATGTGACTGTTTCCTTTGTGGTCCGAGTCTAACTGCTGAATAATCAGGCATGCCTCTTTAACATCAGAACACGTGTATTATTCTTCGGTGTCGAAAGGGTTTGTTTCTGGCTCGTCGAGAATATCCAGTTGTGACTTCGGGACAGCTAGTCTGGTGTTGCAAGGCCGTCACGCCTTGAAACACGGACTACTGAGCCAAGAGTATTGATAGAGATTGGAAAAGGATTGACATGCTGAAACTGTATTCCTAAAGACTGACACCGTAACTTTCCCATTGATGTTACAAAATGTTCAGCCGGTTTTTGAACAATACTTTCAACTCAGAGAATGTCATAATGCTGATTAATTTAAAAGCGTTGAAAGAGGAGCCGGTATTATGGATGATTTAAATTTATAAAACCGCTCCATTGAGCATCACATCAAACTGTTCTTTTCCGAACCAAAAACTAAAGGAAAGTCATAGCCAACAAAATTTTTATGTGAACGTTCTTTGTTGTTGTTGTTTTGCTTATTTTAGTGCTCGTTTGCTGATTTCGTGTCGAAAAATCAAAATGATCTTGAATCAGAAGAAGGGTCCAATTGTAAAGCGTGCCAAGTGGTTACGCATCGGCTCGTCGACTTGAGCTAGCGAGGTCTGTTGCTTTCCTTTTCAGCAAATTTTCCTCTTTTATAAAATGAACCCATGTTGAAATCCATCTTTGATTAATAAAGTTTTGTTTAGATTTCTGCGAAGTTCCCTTTTGCTCTGAACTGATATCTTTATACCTTCTTCATTACTATTTTCCTTTTTTTTTCCGAAATTTGCCCAAAATTCTGCTAAAAAAAATTGGAATTTCTGCCGGCCGAAAGTAGTTAGTGATTTTTTATGCTCGCAATATTATTCTGCCGGGGGAACACAAGACACAAGATAGTGGAGTCAAAGCCCATTTTGCCGTTGTTGTTCTAGCTGCAACTCAGTTGGGTTTGCAATTTTTAATGGCATTTCTTATTCAATTCCAGTTTCTATGGGAAATTTCTCAATACATTGTGAAAAAGTGAAACACAAATTTTTTTTGTACATCGTTTCTTTTGGCTGACAATAAAAAAAAAAACGACTCACTCGCAAATGCTTTCTGCACATGAACTAAGAAGAGACCAAACAAGTTGGCATCTGAATCGGGCCTAACGGACTTGACAATTGAACAGTACATCACAAAAGCACACAATACGTTATGGGGGGACTAAGTGGGACCCTTTCTCTCTCTTCTCTCGTAAAACTTACTTAGGCACTTAACTTTAACTAAGTGCTTATGCTAGTTTACGCATGATTTAGGTGAAATTGTTTATGCCGTTCGAAGGTATACGTGCAGAGCCTTAGTTGGGCTTTTTTTTTCTTATCTATGTTCTCTTTTCGGGTTCTCCTTTTTTTTGCTTACCACATACATTTTTGTTAGATTTACAAGGTTTTAAATTTGCCCTTCGCAAAACGAAAAACGAATGTTACATGAGAGGTCATCCCTGTAATAACCTCAGCCGTCTTGAAGCAAACAAAAGAAATAGTTTCCCAAGAGGTCCGCATGCTCCTCTCAATAAGTTCCCTCCTGCTAAGTGGTTTAGTTGAAGCGTGGCTTTTCCACCTGTGTGCAAAGTTGACTCAATACATGGACAAAGACTTGAATTGGTCAAAATGTTGGAGGAAAATCGTAAGAAAATACTAGACATTATTTAATTAAATTGCCTAGCAAACCCTTCGATGCTCCACAATGTACAATCGATTTTGAGACAGTACCTTCAAGAATATGCTGAAGTGAAAGAAAGCATCACGTTGATCCTGGCACAACTAGACGCACTGGAACAAAGATTGGAATCATAGACAAGTCGTCGTGTTCATCCAATAAAACGGCTCTTTTCAGAGCCAACAAATAAAGAAAAGTCATGGCCATCAATGGTTTGGTTTCCTACAGTAATTATTTTTATGTTTCCTTAAAAATTGTTTAATTCCTTCTGAAACTTGGTTTAGTTACCATCGTCCCCTAATGCCCTATGAGTATGTGCATATTTATAGCCGGTAAGCAAATTAGGCCCGGAAGGGGAACTCGTAAATCCTGAAGTTCGGCCGTAAGCGTCTTGTGCCCATCAAGTTCGTACCAGACAGACTATGCATCTCTAGTGTACAAACGGCCACTAATTTGTCTGAGAAACAAAACCGATATTAACAAAGTGGTCACAATGAGAGTGCTGATGGTATTCTCCATTTCACTTCATTTCGGCACACCGTTCTCATTTTGATCATTCACATCTTCAACCTTAACTATAAATCACTATGCAAAGCAAAATTTGAGCGTGCCATAAACAAAGGTTTTTTTGTCATCAGTGTTGGGATCTTAGGGGTCTTAAGAGGCATTGTCTGAGAAAACAAGGCAGAGGTGAAAGATGGGGGTCGGCTGATTTCCTTCAAACTTTCACTATTAAATGTCTGTCCGAAATGATAATGAATGATGCTATTTAGCAATTCTTTTGCTGTTGCGTTTCGTAGTTTGACCACCCCCCTGGTTTTGACCCTCCCTAACCCTGATGTCACGTAAAATATATGCAGAATTTGAAGCTCAATAAAATATATTTCGCGTCATTTCTGGGGACTCATAGCGATTGCTTGTATTGTTTATCGTCCAAAAAACGTTGTTAAAGGAAAATATCCCGACTTAACATAAAACTTAATTTTTTAAAGAATTTTGCAATTTCCTTGCGATCGCGCAAATGTCTTGGGCCAAATGTGAGGCAATTTGGAAACTGTTTTTCTCAGAGGTGCGGCGTTCCTTTCCCAAAATTTCATGATATCATTTAAGCCAAACACTCCCAAAATCAGCAAACTCTAACTTGAGCCTTTAAAATGCGTTTGAATGAGCCACACTTGAAGTCAAAGATGACTCGGTACTTTTGCTAATAAGTTCGTTTTCTTAAACAGAAATTTAACAGTCAAAAACTAATGTCCTTAAAACGCAACATTTTCTATTTACGTTAAAAACCGCGCAAAGCCAACATACACTATTTCACAGGACTGAACTCTTCACACTATAATCTTATAACGTGAATACTAAACTACTCGATTTTGTTCGATTTCTGAACCGTATATCAAACAAGTCCAACTGATTGAGTTCACAGAGGAAAGCCTCTTGTTGAATAAGAACACTATTTTTTGTGCTATGTTTGTACCTAGGTGATGGATATTTTCCATGTTTTACGCTTGCCACTGTAAAGTTTAGGATGTGCTTGGGAAGTCAAAGAGAAATTGGGACATGGAAGCGGACATGGAAGCGGTACTTACAACACCAATTGAAAACAGTTGGAGGACTGTTCTTTTTAAATTGTAACTATGACGTTAAGGATTATACATTCACTTCCCAGTTTTATCGAGAGCTTCTTCTGTGGTGGTCACAATTTCGCGACAGTTTCGCTACTGACATAAATTGGACAAATATTATTTGGAATAATAAAGAAATAAGAATAGATAAAAAGCCCATTTTTTAAAAAAATTTCTATGAATCCGGATTTATTTACATACGTGATCTCCGACTTGATTTGAATATCAACGATTCCTTTGGTTACGTTTCAAATAAAATTGGAAAAATTAGCATTCTAATGTGGGCGGGCCTTCGACACTCAATACCTGATTTCTTAAAAAATACGCGTGATCAAATCCACCCACTAACGCCTTCTTCGCTTCAGATAAATAACAGCACTTTAGATGTGAAAAAGAAGAAATCGAAAGATTACTATTCGTTATTTGTTGCGAAGAAATCACGGCCACCTAATATTGTTCATAAGTGGAAAGGCGATTTTAATATATCAGATGATTTATTGAAAGAATCTTTCATTTTGCCTCACGCTGTTGCACTCGAATCGTACGTTAAGGCCTGTCAGTATAAAATTCTCAATAATATACTCTACACAAGGTAAAAGTGAAGAACAGCTCACCTCCACCGACTGTCGGTCGACTGTTGGCCGACAGACTACCAACAGCTTACCGACAGGTTACCAACAGTCGGTAACCTGAATAAAATTGACCAAAACACTACATTACCAACAGTCGGCCTGCAGTCCGCAAAAGGTTTTTAACTTCCCTTTACTCTACATACTTATTTACATACTTACAAAACGAGAAGCGAATTTAGCACGTTCACCTAAAATTTGAATCGCCCTATAATTCATTGCGAGCTAGCATGTTATAGTATGTCATGTATGTCGACACAATGTTGAACTTTACTAACGTTCTTTCTTTCTATTTCAGTAAGTAAGAAAAGAAAGATTCTCGTTTGATCAAGAGGCAATATTTATTTCGTGAAACAAAGGGAATAAACGTAAACTTTTTCAATCAATGTATTCGTTATGTTCCTTGATGAAATTCCTTGGCAGAAATTGAAAATTCCTATACAATGATAAGGGTCGAAATTTCAAGAAGTTTTCCCTGATCTTTCCTGGTTGGTTAATCTAAAAAATGCAGACCTCATAGGAAACATTCAGTTGCAGGAGGACTTTTCTCATTGGTGGATTTTGGTCCAAAATCTAGAACATTGATCCATCACAAACTTTCAAATCTTGCATTAAGATGAAAATATAATATTGGATGTATCATAAGAAAAAATTATCTTTTCGTCTGATAAATAAGATGGTCTTTCATCTTATCATAAGATGAGAGTACTTTATCAACTTCTTTATTCGATAATTGATATTTCCCTTGTTCTTGTATTCTTTACGAACTTTTTTACGCGATACTCGATTTTCTGCGTGTTCGTGTATTCTACGCGATAATTGATTTTTCCCTTGCTCTTGTATTCTTTATGAACTTTTTAAGGCGATACTCGATTTTGCGCTTGTTCGTGTATTCTACGCAATAATTGACTTTGCGCTTGCTTTTGTATTCTTAACGAACTTTTTGCACGTGCTCGTGTATTCTTTAAGAACTTGTTACGCGATAATTGATTTTGCGCTTGCTCGTGTATTCTTTATGAACTTGTTTACACGATAATTGATTTTGCGCGTACTGTTAAATAAAGGACACACAGTATTGGTTTAGACTTTATTTCATTTGGTGGCTCCTAAAGGAGCCGTTTGTTGTTAAGCGAACTTAGTTGAGAGGGTAGAATTCGGCAATATCAGCCAATATGTTCTCGAAATGGTCGCCTCTGTAAACTTTACGCCAGTTGAACTCATCCAGGTATCCCGGAAGCTGGCTTTGTAGAGTCCCGTTCATTGCTTTCAGCTTTCTCTTCACCTGACTCCAGAGTCCCTCTATGGTGTTTGTGTGGGCGCCTGTGTATGGATCAACAAAGTTCTCTGAATGGTTCACAATGAGGTGGATGTAGCCAACGTGGTTCAGGTTGAAGTATGGTGAAAACTTGTCTGAGATAATCCTGGTTCCAGGTTCTACGAACTGCTGTATCAGTCCGGTCACCAGGGTTTCTCTCGTTCCGTTCGGTACTCGGAAGGTGAGAGCCCTGCCACTGCCTCTTTCAACCATGCCGAAAACCCACGAGCCTCTAGGAATCCGTCCACGGTCAATGCACTTATGCTAGGCAGTTTTGGAATGAGTTTGAATTGTATTGGCACCGCTTGTCAAATCAGGTGGTTCACCTGACTTTGGAAAATGTCTTATTCGGAATACTTTCAACACCATGCCCTTCACATATGCTGCTTAATTACTTTATTATCATTCGAAAACTGTTTTTGTGGGACTGTAGAAGAACACAAATACATCCTAAAATACAAGGTTTTCAGAACACGATAGCTATCAAATATAATATTAAAAGAAAAATAAGTAAGAAAAAGTTTTATGAAAAGAAATGGATATTCAAATGAGAAGAAATTGATAACTACGTGAAAAGTCTTTAAAGCTAATTCGCCTAATCTACTATTCTTTTTTTTTTTTTAATCTGATGTTGCTCGGTTTAATTGGTTTAATTGGTTTATTTAGTTAACTTAGTTGAATTATTATTATTATTTGAATTATTTGATTTGCTTAAAAATAGAAATGGGGTAACTGTGCAAAATGTATCAATTGCTATTATTTTAACCTATATATAATATTGTCAATGAAATAGTAACTGCTCTGTAAATGATAAATTTCAATAAGTATTATATAAATTAAAACAAAGAAAAAAAAAAAACATTGTCTCTCTGTCCCGTAAGACATTGCTTCTCTTAAAAACATCATTTTCTTTTATGGGAAAGGTAAGTATTTTCATTCCGTATTTTTGACCCCAAATCATAAATTTTAGCATTTAATATTTCTCTCTGCGTATTGTAGTGTCCAATCCCGGATTCCACCTTTTAGTGCTGCCAAAAAAAATTGGCCATTGTGCCACATCCTGTGTGTATTCAAGAGTTACCATGGTGGTAGATTTTTCTTCCATACCAAAGGCTCTGTTGGGCTACAAACCCTTTCCATTTTAATTTCTTCTTGGAGGTTCGTTTGCGTAATTTGCTGGTCACGAGTATTGCGCCAATTTGCTAGAGATTCTCCATACACTTACAGCAAATCGGATTCTTGATTATTTTCCTGACAAATTAACACTCTCTTGTGTTGAAAGTTTACCTTTTATAAACAGAGCCGCTACCATTTATCTGGTCTTTATCTAGTTTCTTGATTGGAGCATCTGTAAAGGAGATTAATGTTTTTTCATAAAAAAAAAACTGATAAGAAACTGTTATAGGTTTTATACTTACGAAATTGTATTGCAATGATAAATCCACAATACCTGAAACTATAACAGTCGTCGAGAGGCGCGAAAAGACTTAAATTTTTTTACACTTTTCCGGGTTTGCGCCCTGTTTTAATTTGGAAGCGGAGAGGGTGTTGTGAATCTCTCGGTTACAACAATGTTAACACGGTGTAAGCGTTGCAGCGCCAACAGTTTCGACGGTCTCATATTACAAACACAATTTCGTCCAAACTACTTTTAAATGGAGTTTGACATGTGGAGGGATTGCCTTGGTCTAATCAACTTGATTCAAGAACATTCTAATCGACCAATTAACCAATCTAACCCACCAATTAACCAATCTAACCAACTAATCAGTCCTAAAGAGCGTGCTCTGGTCAGACAGTTTCAGTTGATGCTATGGGAAGCCATTCAGGGAGCCCGGCGCTGGAATTAAAAGGTGCTCAAGCGTGTTCTGTGGAAACATTTCACACAGTGCTTACATGTTGACCACTTTTTTCGTCAAACACGTAATAATATTTTAGTGATGATATTTATTCAATGGTGCAAAATGATGATTAGGCAATACGTCTGTGTTCGTAGCCTAACTAGCTCCTAAAAAAAATATTTGCCTTGTGCAAACATGTGGTTACTTCTTTGCACTGCAGGCGATCTAGGTAACTACCAGAAACATTGTGGCGGCTCTTGTAATCAAATTGAGTCCTCTCATCAAAAGAAAGTGCCAATCGTCAAGACAATGATGATACCATTTATCAAGAAACCAATTTCTTGTATTTATCTAGTCAATCTCTAGCAAACTGGCATGATACAGGTCAGCACAGCAGGTATCAAAATCGGAGTGGGAAGACGTATAGTAAGCGTACGGGAAAATTGCCTACCACAAACACATGGCCATGGAAAAGCAATCTTGCAATCTCCTGTCTCCGGGCCATGTGTATGGACTATTAGCGATAAACGCGGTGATGCCCATAGTGGGATCTATTGGAAATATATTGGTGATAGTAACTATAATCAAGACTGGGACACTTCAGGTGACGTCCAACTAGTATTGCAGTTTCCAATTCCGGATTCCAGCTTTTAGTGCTGCCAAAAAAAATTGGCCATTGTGCCACATCCTGTGTGTATTCAAGAGTTACCATGGTGGTAGATTTTTCTTTCATACCAAAGGCTCTGTTGGGCTACAAACCCTTTCCATTTTAATTCCTTCTTGGAGGTTCGTTTGCGAAATTTGCTGGTCACGAGTATTGCGCCAATTTCCTAGAGATTCTCCATACACTTACAGCAAATCGGATTCTTGATTATTTTCCTGACAAATTAACACTCTCTTGTGTTGAAAGTTTACCTTTTATAAACAGAGCCGCTACCATTTATCTGGTCTTTATCTAGTTACTTGATTGGAGCATCTGTGAAGGAGATTAATGTTTTTTTATATAAAAGAAACTGATCATGAGAAACTGTTATAGGTTTTATACTTACGAAATTGTATTGCAATGATAAATCCACAATACCTGAAACTATAACAGTCGTCGAGAGGCGCGAAAAGACTTAAATTTATTTATACTTTTCCGGGTTTGCGCCCTGTTTTAATTTGGAAGCGGAGAGGGTGTTGTGAATCTCTCGGTTACAACAATGTTAACACGGTGTAAGCGTTGCAGCGCCAACAGTTTCGACGGTCTCATATTACAAACACGATTTCGTCCAAACTACTTTTAAATGGAGTTTGACATGTGGAGGGATTGCCTTGGTCTAATCAACTTGATTCAAGAACATTCTAATCGACCAATTAACCAATCTAACCCACCAATTAACCAATCTAACCAACTAATCAGTCCTAAAGAGCGTGCTCTGGTCAGACAGTTTCAGTTGATGATGTGGGAAGCCATTCAGGGCGCCCGGCGCTGGAATTAAAAGGTGCTTAAGCGTGTTCTGTGGAAACATTTCACACAGTGCTTACATGGTGACCACTTTTTTGGTCAAACACGTAATAATATTTTAGTGATGATATTTATTAAATGGTGCAAAATGATTAGGCAATACGCCTGTGTTCGTAGGTTAACTAGCTCCTAAAAAAACTATTTCCCTTGTGCGAAAATGTGGTTACTTCTTTGCACTGCAGGCGATCTAGGTAACTACCAGAAACATTGTGCCGGCTCTTGTAATCAAATTGAGTCCTCTCGTCAAAAGAAAGTGCCAGTCGTCAAGACAATGATAATCCCATTTATCTAGAAACCAATTTCTAGTATTTATCTAGTCAATCTCTAGCAAACTGCCATGATACAGGTCAGCACAGCAGGTATCGAAATCGGAGTGGGAAGATGTATAGTAAGCGTACGGGAAAATTGCCTACCACAAACACATGGCCATGGAAAAACAATCTTGCAATCTCCTGTCTCCGGGCCATGTGTATGGACTATTAGTGCTAAACGCGCTGATGCCCATAGTAGGATCTATTGGAAATATATTGGTGATAGTGACTATAATCAAGACTTGGACACTTCGGGTGACGTCCAACTATTGGCTAGCAAGCCTAGCCATAGCCGATCTAACCAAATAATCAGTCCTAAAGAGCGTGCTCTGGTCAGACAGTTTCAGTTGATGCTGTGGGAATCCATTCAGGGCACCCCGCGCTGGAATTGAAAGGTAAGCATGTTCTGTGGAAACAGATTTCACATATTGCTTACAGGTTGACCACTTCTTTCGTCAAACACGTAATAATATTTTAGTGATAATATTTATTAAATGGTGCAAAATAGTTCAGAAACCAAACTGATTTCTGAGTGTCCGATCCGGCCCAGAAAATTGTTTCGGCTTACCCACGTCAAGTAAAGAAACAGTGCGCGTTTACTTTAGCTCTTCTGGGTCTAGTTTATGCTCTTTGCCAGAGTTTCTATCCACATGTACTTGCAGAAATGTTTTCAAGTTACTTTAACAAGGGGGTGATTAGGTTTGCAGATCAAGGGATTTTCCTCGAAAAACTGCTCGGATTTTTGATTTTAAGGATATATTTTACAGGTTGGCAGATTTGGAACATTAAGCCGATGCGGATTTCTTCAATATGTCAACAAGTCAAGAGTCCGTTTTGTTATAATTGGGTCTGGATGACGATATAAGTTTATAATAATCTTAAGAGTCAAGTTAGAGCTGAATGTTGGTTTGTGTGTTCACTGAGTGATCGAGCTATCTTTCCAATTAAATCTTTCGCGGCCCTTTGACGTTTTTTCCAGAAAGCGTCACAATTTTACAAGAACTCAAAAAGAGCAAATTTGATACCGAGTTTGAGATCAATATATACCTTGCGAGAAAAATTTTACTTCCACTATCTGGTGGAAAGTGTCTGCTCAATATCGACTCGAGTACTTTGGAGCCGAGTAGTAGTATAGGGTACACAATGATTCTGGCCAAAATCAACGGAACACATTTCATGATATTTACTTCATATCACAAAACTAATTACTGCTATTTCTTTTGTTCGTATTATTTAACCGAGAATGGACATCTTGCAACTGGTGTGCTTGTTTTTAGTTTTCCTTTGTTTTTTTGTGTTTGCACCTTTAGTTTTTTTCTTTATAGAATGGATAGGAAAGTAGCTCTATTGAAGAGGCAGCTTTGGGAAGCCTCTGGGGAGAGGGAGATGCTCTCTTGGCAACGGGATACCCTGATACCGCAAAGGGATTGTGCGTATTGGCAGCAACACCTTGCCCTATCCAGGCTGGATCGTGCCGAACCTTGGTATCACACACTGGTGCAGGCTTTAAATGTGGAGCCTGCTCCAGTAGATAAAGGAGGGTGGAGAATCTATCTAACCCACCAATCAACCAATCTAACCAACTTATCAGTCCTAAAGACATACCGCAAAGGGATCCCGAATATTGGCAGCAAGACCTTGCCGTATCGAGGCTGGACTGTGCCGAGCCGCGGTACCACACACTGGTGTGGGCTTTAAATGTGGATTCTGCTCCAGTAGAGGAGGAGGTGGGGAAGATGAAGGGTTTGCATCGTTGAAGGAATAGGCTTGTCTTTCCTCTAGCAGGCATTTTATTCTACGTGTCAGCCGCTTTCTATTACTGCGCAGCTGGCTATGGTAATTAGCTCTAGGTGGCAGCAGACCTCCGAGCTTGTGATTAGTGACGATATGCATGCAATTTGCTGATTCGACATATCGAAGAAGCCAACAATGGATAAAAATCTCGGAGTCAAAATACTAATTTTAATGCTCTTAGTTGACAAACTTTGTGGTTGACTGCACCGTCAAATGCTTTTGTAATATGAGCGGACACGTTATGGATGATGAGTCAAGTTTCAAGTTTTGAGTTTGATCTTTCTGGAATAACGAGAAGGCCAGTTTGGACCTTTTGCTAAAATAAGACGTTTAAAGAGATCGATGTGTAATCTTTTCCAACGACTATTAAAACCCATACAATAAACATTACCATCAGAGCATGGTTTTCTAAATGAGGTGATATCCAGTGAAAAGATATTGATCGCAATCACTTTATTAGATTATGTGGTGGTGCTTTGATTAGGGAACACCTGTACGGTCTTAAGCACATTGTCTCTCTGTCCTGTAAGACATTGCTTCTCTTAAAAACATCATTTTCTTTTATGGGAAAGGTAAGTATTTTCATTCCGTATTTTTGACCCCAAATCATAAATTTTAGCATTTAATATTTCTCTCTGCGTATTGTAGTTTCCAATTCTGGATTCCGGCTTTTAGTGCTGCCAAAAAAAGTTGGCCATTGTGCCACATCCTGTGTGTATTCAAGAGTTACCATTGTGGTAGATTTTTCTTTCATACCAAAGGATCTGTTGGGCTACAAACCCTTTCCATTTTAATTTCTTCTTGGAGGTCCCTTTGCGTAATTTGCTGGTCACAGGTATCGCACCAATTTGCTAGAGATTCTCCATACACTTACAGCAAATCGGATTCTTGATTATTTTCCTGACAAATTAACACTCTCTTGTGTTGAAAGTTTACCTTTTATAAACAGAGCCGCTACCATTTATCTGGTCTTTATCTAGTTACTTGATTGGAGCATCTGTGAAGGAGATTAATGTTTTTTCACAAAAAAGAAACTGATGATAAGAAACTGTTATAGGTTTTATACTACGAAATTGTACTGCAATGATAAATCTACAATACCTGAAACAATAACAGTCGTAGAGAGCTGCGATAAGACTTTAATTTATTTCTACTTTCGCTGGTTTGCGTTCTGTTTTAATTTGGAAGCCGAGAGGGTGTTGTGAAACTGTCGGTTACAACAGTGTTAACACAGTGTAAGCGTTGCAGCGCAAACAGTTTCGACAGTCTCATATTACCAACACGATTTCATCCAAATTACTTTAAAATGGAGTTTGACATGTGGACGGATTATCTCTGTCTCATCAACTTGATTCAAGAACATTCTAATCAACCAATTCACCAATCTAACCCACCAATCAACCAATCTAACCAACTAATTAGTCGTAAAGAGCGTGCTCTGGTCAGACAGTTTTAGCTGATGCTGTGGAAATCCATTTAGGGCGCCCGGCGCTGGAATTGAAAGGTAAGCGTGTTTGTGGAAACAGATTTCACATATTGCTTACATGTTGACCACTTTTTTCGTCAAACACGTAATAATATTTTAGTGATAATATTTATTAAATGGTGCAAAATAATTTAGAAACCAAACTGATTTCCGAGTGTTTGATCCGGCCGAGAAAATTGTTTTGGGTAACCCATGTCATGTTAATAAACACTGCGCATTTAGTTTAGCTCTTTTTGGTCTAGTTCATGCTCTTGGCCCGAGTTTCTATCCACATGTACTTGCAGAAATGTATATAAGCCCAGTGCTTATTACTAGAATTTTACAACATTCTGCTAAATATTGAATTTTTACTATTAGGTTCCAGCCTGTGAAAGGAGATGGTTGTCAGAGGAAAATCAACCATATCCTAGAATATCTTTTAGGGACAAAGAAATTTCAGGATATGTTTGCAGGGGAAGATCAGCCCAGTATACGTTTACATTTCGCTGGTGATGGCCAAAAAACGAAGATAAGAACAGTCATGGCTGTGTTTTCTGTTCTAAAGGAAGCAGTCCATAAACATGACCACCAGTACACAACATGCCTGTACAATGGCAAATTTTCACATTTCATATCTTTCAGGCATAAGTGGAGAATTTGACTCATTACTGTCCTGCTTTTTTTTCTTGCAGTGTGCCAAATATTCTTGACAGTGCATATATACATGTGTAAAGCATTTTGTGCATATTTATCTGTGGAATATATAATGTAGAGACCATATACCCACAACTGTCAAAGAGATTGTTTTCTTTTTAGCACAACTATAAATGTTGCCTACAGTTGTACCTGTCTATGATAACTGTTTTTAATTACTAAGTTTTGTGATGTTTTGTTTTAGGAAAAGAAGGACATGAAGAACTGACATCGTGTATGAAATATGTGTTTCGAGAAATGAGAGACCTTGAAAGAAGGGGCCTAGAGTTTGATGGCTGCCATTTTAACATTGAGTGGTAAGTATCTATTACATATTTGCCTTGCAATAACCATGTCATCTGGCCTTAATTCTCAAAATGTTCCACAGCGGTAGGGAGTGGCAACAGGCAGCAGAATAATGTATTAATTAACAATAGCCGCCAGTAGATTGCAAGGTTGTACCTATCACCGCTTATAACAGTGTTATTGTTGTTATATATGCATACATGAAGAGTCCTAACAAAACTGATACTGGAATTCTTACTGTTCCCATTTACCAGGTTAGTGTGCAGTGGCTGGAAATTCCTGGCTATTTTGCTAGGCCTTTCAGTTGCCAAAGCCAAGTACTTTTGCATTTGGTGCCTGTGTTCCAAGGAACAAATTCTGGACTTTTTGAGTAAGTTCCGTCTTATAATAGTGATGTCACAAAGGAAAAAAAGCCCAAGACAAAGAACCTAAAGGGAGGAAGTTATGACAAATTAGAACAAAGGTCAACTTTCGTTAAAGTGTCAAAGTAAACACTGTAGTCAACCGGAAGGCAAGTTTGCTGTTCCCTTTATCAGTTCACAAGCAAGCGACAGTACTGACAGCACTGGGATAGCTACTCTGATCATGAAAGAACCAATTCATTGTTTTCATTCGAAATGACCTCATACATCAAAGGATATCATGAATACAAAGAAATCTGGACACCTACAATGGAACAAGCGCTTAAAGCCCTTCCGGAACCAAAACATGCGGTGGACAAATATGCAGTTTGCGTAATGCTTGCTGAGGAAATTGTTGGACATTTAAAGAAGGGTAGAACTGGACACTTTGCAAAGGCAGTCTTTCACTTTTTGAGGGCCGATAAAAGGTTCATGTACTGCTATAATGAAAGGCAAAGCTGTTAACCTTGGGGATGGCAAAGGCATGCAATTGCCAGGTACTCTTCATTTCAAGGAGACAACAAAATTTATTGATGTATTGCGACAACAACTTAAGAAATAACAAATAATTAAGGAATTTTTGTTCTGTAATCCAAAGCAGTCATTGTACCTTTCAGATTAATAACAGATTTGTGGCTTGCTTGTTATGTGATTCAAATGTGAGAAACAGCTTATCCGCAAGTGCCAATTTGTTTAAAGGTTTGAATGTAACTGACATCCGCACTAAGTGGTGATGAAATTTTTTGCAGGTTCAAGTTATGGAGGGTCAATTTGTCCCACCCGAGCCAAAATTGGTTCGAGTTAACAGGGGTTTCGGGAAATTAGGAGTGAAATTGAAATTTAAGAGCTTGAGAGAAGCAAATCCAAGGGAAACAAGGTTTGGGAAACTGAAGGTTCGAGAAATCAAGATCCCACTGTAACTGTTCAAAAACATCTATTTTGTTCAGTTGCAGAGTGAGGAATAAAAGGACCGGGGCTCGTTAAAAGCGGAAAACGAGCAAACTAACTATTTGGAGCTGTAAATGTTTCGCCCATCATTATTCACTGGGAGAAACCTAACTTAAAACTATACTGTAGAAAAAAAAACAGTCATTATTAATGTTTATTTGCCCATAAAACCACGACATTATGAATACCTCCATAACGACATTTATCTAGAGGCTTGTGTTTATAATATGCCTTACCTTAATTAACATGTGGCTGTTCTGAAGGCCGGAATTCGGAACATATCTGTTCATCAATAATCACGTTAATAACCTCAAACTCCGTGGTCTTATCTCTGTTGTACAAAGAGAGTGCAGGAGATATGTTTGTCCTCATTACTTTGTATCCTTTGAGGAGTACACTTCAGAAAATTTCCCGCCTCCATTATCAATCATTCCGCCTTCAGCACTGTCCTTTTTCTTTTACTTATGACTGGGCCTGTTTTCACGCCCACCTGCGCTAATGATACCTCAATTTAGATGATTAATTTGTCACTGAAGTTCTTTTAGACAATAAACAGCCACTCTCGTGGCCAAATTACCCCAGCTTGGATATCTCACTTCTGTTCAGGGTTGTCTTCTGGTAAACAAATGGTAGCTAGTAATTAAAAGTCCACGCTGGCATCTACATAAAGATATTTTGTATGATGACAAGGATAAAATCTATGGCAATTATTCCCTGTGGAGCAGGAACTCTCAAGAAACCATTGTGGGCTTAATGGAGAGAGCCCCTACTACAATATTTATGCTGCATTATTTATATTAGATAATTTTTTTCTTAAAGTGTGAATTGAATTGGCGCTTTTAATAGCTGTTGGAAGGTTGTTCCAAATTTGAACCCCTTAAATATGACAGTATATTGTTTATAATTTCTTCGTGGATAATCCCACATGGATTTGTGACAATGACCTCCTGTTATGACAATGGAAGTTGCTGTTAGTTATGGAAGAGATCTAAAGTATTTTGGTCGCCTGGTGCGAGAGAATGAAACCACAATGCCGTTGCAATTTCTAGAGCGACGGGCTGATGGTTTTTATGTGTTGAAGCAAAGAAGAGTTGAAAGAAGAGCATGTAGAAAAACATTTTGTAGTTATGTCAAATGTTATTGTAAACTGGAAAGGGGTTGGTCGATTTGAGATTCCCCAAGAAAAAGAAGTAAAAAAAGGCATACAGAACTTTGGAAGGATATACGATTGAGACAAAAGGTACAAGAGTAATAATTTTGCTTTGATCTCTTAGCTCCTACAATTATTTGTATTAATCTAAGTTTGATAGCTTGTTGGCAACCTAGCATCTCATATCGAGCGTCCGCTCATAAAATAATTGTTAAATCTAACATAACAAATACTATAGAAAAGCAATATTCCCATTTCATGTGGACTTGGCAGCTAAAAATGTATAGTCAATATTCACTTTAGTAAGCTTTGAAACAAATTAGGTGTGTATTTTTTTAGTCGTAACAAATACCCTTTCCAACAGGGTCTTAAGATATATGCTGCAGATTCATTTGTTATGGAAAAAATAAGGAAAACAAAAGACCCAACGCTGTTAAGTTCATGGAAGTGGATGAGAAAGGTATAGCTGTTGGACAACTAAGGGTGTTTGTCTTTGGGAAAATCCAAATCCGGATTTTGATATCAGTAACTTAAACTATCTCAAAGTATTAAAGTTACTGAATTGCTGCTGCTAAGTAAGATTATCTTTTTTACATCCGCACATTACAGGCTTTGCCCTGAGTCTCAATATATTTAGTTGTTTTGGTTTAACTTTATCTATGATTTACAACAGACGTCATGATTAACCTGCCACTGGAGCTAACAACACACCAGTTGGGCATGAGTATCAGTATTTTCACCAAGAAGTTCGTCTCGCAGCTGATATCCATTAGCGCCTACTTAGATGTCCATCTTCAATCTGAACGTTGGTGTCCATTGTGCGGTCACCGACATACAGTTCCAAAAATTTGTTTTTCGTCAGAAGACGATATTACACAATTGAAGCTGTTGCTGGATATATTGGATAATACACTTTACTACGATTGGACAGAGGACGGCCACCAAGAACTGATTTTTTCATTATGTAATTATTTCCTTGAGGACCAGGACTATTGCTTTCCATTATTCTATTGCTCACTCTGACATGATTACGCTCTTCAGCATGAACAGTACTCATACCTGCCTCGTTTTCTTCACAACACAAGTCAACACAAGTCAACTACGATGTCCTTGCATCACACTTATCAGATTATTTTAACAAATTTAACAGACACATTTTTGTACCACAATCTGTTTTATTTCGTGCTTGACTTTGGATGAGTTCCTTTCCAGAGTGCATACCTTTTCACCACCCATCACTACCACAAGACGGAATCAAGGTCATAAAATTTGGTCTTGCGCCTAAGAAGGAACAACCTGTGCCACCTCTCACGCAAGAGAACTTGACGGTCTATTTTGTTTTGCTCGTTTTTTTTTTTTCTTCTTAAGTACTGATAACTTTCACATACTTCAGTTCTTTTTCCAATTTATATACAGGTTGTTTCTTCTTTTTTACTTCATGCGATTTATTCTGTATGAACGTTTGGATGTTTGAAATATTTCGGGATACAGTAATCATATTTCATCTTGTGTTCGTCTACGTTTTGGATATGAATCGATGTTATTAAGTAAAGCCAATGACACTCAATATTTCAAATTCAATATTCAAACCGAAAATGATTTTCTACAAGGCCTTTGTTATACACCATATTTCTTGCGTGATATTTCACAAAAACAAGAGGTGCAGAAGCCAATCAAATTGACAAATTACTCTGTAAAAGAAAATAATTTAAAAGCAAACTCGTTTTCCATATTATTTCCAGAAGAACAAAGGTTGAAAATTTTGAAAAATGTGCTTTTGAATACAAAAAGAACAGAGCTCATAATGAAAATCATTGATATTAATAATGTACCCGATTTTGATACTATTTCTACAGTAGGAAAAGTTCATGTGACATCACAACCAAAAAGAATTAAACTTACAATGGTAGAGAAGTGTGTAAATTGAAATGTTAAATTGGGGATTCTACTTATGCCATCAGATTAACAGCATGGGAGAAGTCTATCGATCAGATAGAAAACAACAAATTCTACAAGCTAACAAATGCTCGTGTTTGCACTTATAATGGAGAAAAATATTTGTCAGTAAGTACTGGCCCAAAACTTACTGAAAAACATCTCATACTTTTGCAGTTGTAGATAAATTGTACACCAAAACAGACATTGACGTAGAGAAGACCATTAAAATAGATCTGTTTCAAGGTGTACAAATGATATCTCGTTATGCAAAATATAAAAACAGTAACTGTAACAAAAGGTTAAATAACATGCAATCAAAACTGCATGTCTTTGATATGTGTGCCTTACGTCAAATCGTAACAGAAAGTAACCAATCCTTCTTATCAAAAACTGTTTTACATGCGTACGTACGTACCCAATCGAAGTTACTTACAACATTTCCACAAAGAAACACAGTCAGCCGCTCCAGATGTGCATTAGATACCATTTGTAAGCTAATTTACATATGGCTTCATTATGGGATTGAAAGACCTCTACTACATTATCACATACATGTTTTAGTCTAAATAAATTTTTACCTTAATGGTATATCTTCTTGTTGCAAAAAGAGGCAGATTTCTACATGTATTCGATTTTTGCCTTAAAATTTGTAGTAATGCAAGGTTATTGATTGCATACCACACTATTGTTGGACTTGATATTCAAGTTATTCTGTAATCAAAATCTTTTACATTTATGAAAATTTTTTCATTTGAAATAAATCATTGAATCATGCCCAATGCTGTTGTTATTGTTAACATGTGAGATGAACTTCAAATGTTCAAGGTCAAATACTCAAACATAAATTTATCACTCCTGTTGTTGCTCGGTTTCCTTTCAAGTTACATTGTATTCAAATTCACGAGTTTCTGTAAATTCGAATCCTTCGCAAAACCATTGCGGTCATAGCGCTGCACGTAAAATGTGGGTATCATCCTCTGTTGTTTCATAGAAAACTGCATAACAATTGGCATTGCTTGCGTGACAACAACGACCGATTTACCACAAAATGTTTGAATTATTCATCCTTCCTCCGAAATTTTCTCAAAGTGTCGCTTCTTCAGAAAATTTTCTCATGTAAATCTGTCTGGCGACCATATTTTCTCCACAGTGTCAGGCCGTGTAACCATTAAGGTTATTTTCTCAACATTTTTTGAGGTTTCAGCGCTTCCCCCATAGCCTTGAACTAAAACCCAGAGATGCTTAAAAATTTGGAACAGCATAAACAACATGACGAGTGCCATGAGACCAATCATTCTTGACCTTCCAAGCTTCACGTAAATCGAATCCCCTATTTCTCTGATGTATCCATCCAATAAAGGACTTACAAGCTCGAGCTTGTTGCCCGTAAGCTCTTCCAGAATGGGGTCAAGATTCCTCATCCCGTACTTAGGCTTGCTTTCGGCGAAACGCACACTTTTCATCCAGTCCCTTTCAACTGAAAATTCCATCTCAACAGAATTGTTGTTCCAAAAGCGGGCACCTCTTTCCGTGTCATTTTCCATGCCAAAAAGCCTTAAACTCGATTTCTTTGCACTCTCTGTAATATTTCCACTTGCCGGCATTTTTAAGTAGGACTTTGTTACTGCCACCAACTGTCACTGACAATTTTTGCGCCAGTAAGCACCTGAGTTGCTGGAGGGAAACCCTTAGCAACTGACCATCGTGTTTGAACTCACACAAACTGGATCAGCTGTCATTCCAGACAACATGCGACCAGCTTATAATCCACCCAAACAGTCCAGCAGCATCTCCCCGCTTGTCTCTAATCTACTGGTCAAGAAAGCAGGAATGGAAGAATGCCTGTTTTACTTTCAATGCCTTATTAGCATTTGTAATGGGTGGATGCCACAGGGGAAGAACCTTGTCAATTAACAAAAATTAAGAGGGCATTGCTGCCAATTTGAAATCGATCAGCACGTTAGACCACGTATTGAAAGCAGTCCTTTACTTTACTTTAAAGGTATTCTCAGAGATGTTGGGATCACATAAAATCAAAGCTCACTGAAGTACAGCGGCCAGATCTCATTGATAGATAGCTGAGTGAGAGAGCAGTACAAACAAAAAAGTTTATTGAGCGAGCTAAAGATGGGGCGTTGTTCATAGAGAAGGGGTATAGACTCAAAATAAATTCCGAAAGAGACCTTGGGAAAGAGATTTGGACACGTTGATGGAAGAGATGCATAGGGGAAATCTGCTCATGATCTTTGCAGGCTACCCAGCACAAATGGAGGACTTTCTCAAGTCAAGTTAAATGCTGGATTTAAGAGCAGGATACAATCTATTTTCTGCTTTCAGGACTACACGTGGGAATAGCTTGCAGAAGTGTTCAAGCAAAAGCTTGAGGCGAGTGGTTTCAAAACAGATGTGTCCCCAGAGGAGCTAATTAACTGGTAAATTAGTCTTTTGTTAAATTCTGTCACCTTTCTACTATTTTTTTCTTCTATAGTTTCTATAATATGTGTATAATATTGTAATATTGTGTGCTTTTCTTATATTAATATTTTATATTCATATATAACAACTATTTCAGACTTTCCTAATAGCGTAGTAATTTCTTGCCGTTATATCTATTTTATTACTATCTCTGTTCTCGTGTCTATGTGTGAATTTGTACTGTCTTGCTGACCTGTAATTTATTTTCATTTAATTCTGATGTCAACTGGCTGCCAGGCTCCACAAGCACCTATGGTTATTCCAGGCAGCCAGTACTCCAATTTTATTTCTAATATTTTGCAATGAACTTCACATAAGACAAGAGTATACAAATAAAGATTGTTGTTGTTATCACCAGTAACGGCCCAGAAACGACACTGGATTTCAGGCAGGAGTGGAACGCAGGACTCTGGGATCGATTGTTTGAACTCTAAAAAGAAAATCTGGATGGGAGATTGCTATCAAATTCTTTTGGTGACCACAGCACATCCTGTCAATGTCATTTACCTCCTACAATACATGCCTCTGTCAATGCCACCAGAATATGGCCCTTATGTTTAGAGGAATAATCGCCTGTGCTGGGAAGTGAAGTTTAGCCAATGGAAACATATTGAAGAAAGACAACTTTTCACATAGTCTAGAGGAAGATACCACAAAGTTTGAAGAGCACGTGGATAAGGTAATAAATTGTACAGCTCCATCCAAATATGCAGGTCAATTGGGTTAGCGTTTCTGCTTCCATTTTGGAAAAAAAAAACAGTCAAGAGTGTATTAAACATTAGCTGTTTCCTCTGCAATACGCATGATACCTCACATTTTGGGATGCCCCAATCATCACACCAGCTTGTTACAAGCTAATGTAAGGGTGTATTTTACACTGTAATTTTAGGACTGAGGTGTATTTCTGTTGACAAACATGTTGCGTTACGTAATGCAACATAACGTGCCTTCCCCTAGAATTAGCATTGAATGTAAATATTATACGAACTTTGATTGCATGCAGTTTTAGTTTTTAAAAGAGATCAAGAATGCATCCGGCAATGACAAGTTAATTGCTTTTAAATGTAATGTGCGCGGTGTGTAGTTAGGAGACAGGAATATGACGTTCCGGAATGTCGTGTTTATAATATGCAAAAAGTACATACCTTACAGCTTTAAATACCAAAAGAGTGTATTGAAACGGCTCTGTTGAGATTAGATCGAATGAAAGTATGGAGTGAGTGAAAGCGGATTATTGTCTGGAATAAAGTAGGATATACAGTCCAAGCTTCGAGTGTTAAATTGGGTGTGGATATTCCTGAACTCTTTCTGTGCTGTGGACAGGTTTGCCTACTTCTCTACCCTTGGCTCACTCGTTTACCCTTTAGCCTTCTCCAAGGTTAAAGTCATGACAAACGTGAACATTTTATAAACCTTATTGGTTACCCTTTTACTTGCTTCTTTTATGTATGCAGCACATGACCTTTCTTGCAACACAAGACCCATCTGTTTTTCATGTTAACTAGTATATTTCCTGGCAATCTCTCGACTTTTTTTCTTAGATTATTTCCCCCTCGACCCCCAGAAGACAATTATTTTACAAAGTCAACAATGTTGTTCAGCTTGAGTCAGTCTGTGACTCGTTGTAAGCTCCCAGTTTCGAGCTAGAGTTACTGCGAATTTCTGTCCATCATTTTGAGACAATTACTTTTGTGGAATTGTATTTACTTTGAAGAGCACTGGTCATTTTTGTTTGCCAAGTGATCTTGCCACTCTTGCCTTTAATGAATAAAAGGACATCTTTTATTTTAATAATTTTAGAAGGGGGGCTGTGTTGTTGACGCGTCATCGTAGCGCTCAAATTGGAGATTGACTAACAGTTTATTAACAGTTGTGTCCACAACTTTAGAAATGAAGAAAGTAACCAAACCGTTGACATACAACGGTACAAGGTTGCCGTACCCTGGAAACAAGATAGGCCAGGCCTTCTCAACAATCAACAAGTCGTGGAAAAAGAACTTCAGCTGGTGGAGAAGAAAAATGCACCAGAATGACCATCTTGCACACACATACCAAGGTGTCATTGACCAATACCCACACCAAGGATATAGCCAACGAGTACCCAGCTCTGAATCAGAACCAGAAAGCGAGTGGTTCCTACCCCATTTTCCTGTGGTACAGCCAGAGAGAAACAACTACAGTCCGTATTATTTTCACACATCTGTAAAATTCAACAAGAAAAGACTGGATACTGAAGCATTAGCAGAAAAGAAGCTGCAAAGTAACATTTTCGATATTCTCGTGAGATTTTGTAAGGAGTTGGAAGTATTAGTGGTTGACGTAAGCCGAATGCAGCATCAGTTGATTCTATTACCAGAAGACAGACGGTTTCAGCGATTCCTGTGGTGAGCCCTCGTCGTGAACAGCACTCCCAAAGTGTACAAATTCTCAAGATTCACCTTTAACAGATGCTACTGCCCATTTTGTGCTCGGTTTACCTGGCAAACCCATGCTGAGAACCATAAGACCACACACCCTTTGGCTACAGCAGTAGAGTTCAAGATAATTTCCAAGTCAATGCCATCAATTAGGCTTGACCGATCAAGTACCATATCAGAAGACAGAGAGAAAAAAAGCATACTTTGTACCGTTTGCATGCAGTCTCACCAAGGGACTGTTGCCAGACCTCACAACTGAGGAATTTGTTGGAAGCTTAAAGCCCCTGGTAGCAAGGCGAGGCCAACCAGCAAAGATCTACTCAGGTAAAGGTGGTACATTTGTTGGTGCGGCAAAGTGGTCGAGGCAGGAAGAGAGAGATGACAGAGTACACAACTGGCTGGCTAGACATAGTATAAGGTGGCAGTTCAACTTAAGCCAAGCACTGTGGTGGGAAGGGAAAATCAAGACTAGATTCATTGGTCAAACAGTGCTTACACAAGACAATTAGCAACGGTAATCTTCAGTGGTAAGAGCTCCAAGACCTAATTCTGGACATCAAGATAACACTGAACAATCACCCACTCAGCTACATCGAGGAGGATATTAAACTGCCTGTGTTAACACCCAACACTTTATTCTTTGGCCAACCAAATCTTCTCCCCAAAGTGGAGTCCAACTGGAAGGAGCTGGCGATCTCAGAAACTGTGCAGTGTCTTTTAAAGTGTATACATTGTTTCTATGAAAACTGTTTATGTTATGGAACCAATATTTAGCAAGAAAATAGTGGCCCTCTTGGGTGTCAAGGGCTTCACTACACTACCTTGCTATAAAAGCTACATATCTCAGACATGCGCAGATGGCAAAATACTGCAGTGTGGAAGCATCAGTCACCAAATCCCTTAAGCTCTGCAACACCCTTCACACGTTTAAACGTAAATTAAGAGCCAAGCTACTTGTTGTCTTCCTCTCAAGTTCTTAATTCATTCAATATAGCTATTGTTTACTTTGTTGCCAATTTTATTCTCTAGATTTTTTATAATTGTTCATACCTAAATTTTTATTCTTGTATTCTTATTGTGATTTTAAAATTGTTATAGCTTTAATGTGGTCATTAGTTGTAATACATATAATTTGTCACTAAAAAGCCCTCTTCAGGTAGTGTTAATAAAGTTTCTAGTTTTTGTATTTTACCACATGTCTCAGAGACCAAAAATCCATTTTGGAGGGCAGGTTACCTGTTGGAGAGTTGTTCAAGGGGTACAAGTCTAATCAGACATAGACAAGTGAACTTGTTTACAAGAGAACAGCTAGCCACCATTTCTTCCATTGTCCAACGAGCTTGTACCAGCACATTTGCTAGTCAATAAGAGCACTCTTAGCCCATTTGTCAAGTGGCAACTCCTTTCAGAACTGACCTGTGGATAACATTATCCTGTTCTGGTGCATAGATTTCTGTTTATTTTTCGCTGACTTGATTTACCAGTGCCAGTCCACAACTCAGCAGTTGCAGGACAATGACTCTTCCCCAACCTCCCCACTCCCTTGGTTTAACAGACAAAGTCAATAATTAATTCCTTCCACAAGTGGATGATTCCATCACAGTGCAACATGTAGGTAATTGTCAACACCAACCAGGCTTCATCTTTACAGCTGATTGATTATCAGTATTGAAAGAACTGCCATCAGACATTTCGAACAAATACAATTTTATTAAAGCATCTTTCGAAGACATTTCAAAGAAGCTTTTGATCAAGTTAGTCACGATGTTCTTGTTTTTTTCTCATTTCATTCTATTTTGTAGTATCTGTAATTACAATTCGTCTAAAGATTTAATCCATATAGCTTTAGAATTGCGGGTTTTAATGTCAATCTGAAAATATTTTCGATGAATATTTGTACAACGTAACTTACAATCATTAGTATTAACCCTTTGAGATCCGATGCGCCCTCATGCGCCCGGTAATAAAACCCCTCTGAAATTCCAGTAAGCCCCCGAGCGCCCTGTCAGATTGGCCCTGTCTGATTGGCTGTAACTTAGAAACTAAACTCCCTTGGGTATTAGGAAGCAGCAAAACGTGACATGCATAAAATTCTTTCATTTGAGGCCAAACTTGCTGTTTTGCATTCGATATTACATTTTTCCTGAATTTTTCAATTTCCATCTTTGTTCTAAACATGGCTTCTGGAAGATCCAATGACTTCTCAGATTCAACCGATGATGAGGGGAAATTTTTGGCCGGTTTCACCATCAAAAAAATCGCTGTTCCACATCAACACGAAACCCGAAGAGAACAAGAAAACCATCGCGATGTGGATGAAGAAAATGATCAAATTATTGAAGGATTTAAGAAAACAATTCCCAAGCAGCATTTTGTAACCATCAGCAAATACACCCATCTTACTGACCCTGCCACTGAAGACCATACCGATTTACTATGCAAAGTTAGACTGCTTGTAAATCTGTTGGAACAACGGTTTCAAGCCGCATACATTCCTGGGAAAAACATTTCAGTTGACAAAGGACTTGTTAAATTTAATGGAAGGCTGTCTTTCAAACAGTACATGCCCATAAAACCAGACAAATTCGGCATACAAGTTTGGCTTCTTGCAGATGCCGACATGTATTACGTTGTGGTTTCAAATTTACCTCGACAAAAACAGGACGAACAGCGACTTGTTTATAGAGAAGGGTTGGGGTCATTATGTTGTGTGGACTCTCCCTGAGCCATACTTAGATGTCCATAGACACTTTTTCTTTAACAATTTTTTCTGTTCTGCTGATTTGATGCAGTCCTTTGGAGGCCCGAAACACTTATGCGTGCGGCATGGTTTGAATGAACAGGAAAGACTTTACCGCTGATCTCAAACGCATGAAACTCGTTCGTGGAGAGATTACAACCTGACAGAGTGGCAATCTTGTGGCCACAATGTGGAAAGACAAGCGCGCTGTTTCCCTTCTGTCAACAAACACTGCTCCAGAACCTGAAATCAATGCAGTGGAGCAGATTGTTCGGAGACGAACAAAGCTCGTTGTTCCACCGAAAGCCATGAAGAAACCTGAAGTTGTCAAGATGTACAACACAGGTATTAATGGCGTGGATGTTAACAGAAGTTATTACCGCCTGGAACCACTTCACCAAAATGGTGGAAGTATCTCCTAGGGTTTTTCATGAATCCTTCCATGGTCAACACATTCATCCTTGAAAAATTGGCCAGCAAGAAGAAGCGACGCCAACTTGACTTTCAACGCTCATCACTGGCTACAACGGTTACAAACGGCCTTCATACTCTGGAAAACATGCCATTAACACAGTAACCACCGAGCGGTGTTCCTTTGTGTCGCCAAATGCGGGGTAAACAATCCTGTTTTTTGCAATGGCATGCCAGCAATCCGTAAAATAAAGATGCTGAACTGTGTTGTATTTCTTTAAACTATAACTATTTGTGATTACAACCTTGTTTTGCTGTTTCGCTTGCTTGGGCTTTGCTTGTTCACCATTGTGTTTAGATGAAAACAACAACTCATATTCGATTGTTTGGTGAACATTTTATTGTTCAGAATCTATGAAACTGAACGAATCTGCATTGTAAATAGTTTCTTTATTTATTGGAGTGAAGCTTCTAATCGTTTCTGGGCCTCCTTGACTTGCAAAAATAGTTTTCAAAGCTGCGTACTGTGATGTGTTGTGATGTCAGCAATGGCGGGCAAATTCAAAATTGACCCAATTTTTTTCTTTTGAGAGAGAGATCACTTCTTGTTGTCCGTAGGATTATACAACTTGAGTTTCTAGCCGACTTTCTGATAAGGTGAGAGTATACCAGTGTGTTATTTCACTGAAAATTAATTTCAAAGCTAATGCTATGTTGTAGAAGACCTACCACAGGACAAAGTGTTGAGTAGATTCTCAAGCTTTAGAATTTTTTCGAAGAAAGCATGATTCAAATCTCGAAGATTAAACTTGGTCTAACAATTCTTTATTATATATGTAAAAATTTTGTGAAGTTTCCCTGCAGAAGAACAAAGGGAAGACATTAAAATCTTGAAATGTTTTAACACTGGTGTGAATTGTTATTGAGGCAGCCATTTTCTCTGGAATTTCGGGGGGTTGTCTGGGCTCAGGGTCCTGGAGCTCATGTGTGCTCTAGCTCCATCCACCAAACAGATGACTGCCACAGTAAAAAGCCCTGAACATTAGCCCTTGTCTGCCTTGACGTCAACATGCCAAATTTTACCAATTTACTCACTTCACTAACCATAAACGTTTAGTTTTAAAAGAAATTAAGTCACCTTTCACAACCACATTCTAATTTTCTTTTATGACAAAGCAGCATAAGGCAATAGCACATTCATGATCAATTTGCAAAGGGAAGTCCTGCCATTTTACTTCATCAACTACCTGTTTTTCCAACAATCAAACACACAACACAGTACTCTAATATCTGCTATCCTCCATAGGGCATAACTAACAGTGCACATTACAAAAGAAGGAAAGCTCGGCAAAATCTTAAGGACCACTCCAGAGTCATACTGAAAGCTGTTAAGGGAACTGCCTCATTGTCACAGAAAGATCTGATTATGACATCAAAATGGAAACCCTTCTTAATGACAGAATACCTATGAATTAGCCTCCACACCTCTTTTCAACAGAATTGAACGTGAACGTAATGCTGTTCTTTTAACCATTACAAATAAGGAAACCCTTTCACCCTTAATGACCAAATACTTATATTTGGGTAGAAACATACAGCCCTGTTTTGAGAAGCGATTTCACAGGTTTTCAAGGGCTCAGGCACCAGTATTTCGTTTCCATGTAGCTAATGAGAAATAGGTTTTTTGGTTTGTTGAAGATTTGGTAGAATTTGGTAGAATTCATTTAAGTTTTCAAACATAAATTTCACTGTGTGGTCCTTGTGTTGGAGTATTTAAATATGGCGACTTGCTGCTCTAACACAGTGAACTGACACTTCTGGCACAGGCCATTGTCTTTAGAGACAGAACAAGACAAAAACAACAGGGTAGCTACTGTACCAGATTTTGATGTGGAAAGCAATGAAAGCACAGTTGAACTCAAGGCTATCGAAGTTACATCATTCCATAACGCATTTACCTCGATTACCCTTAAAAAGTACGACATCTGCCATAAATAAGCCTATGAAAATCCAACAAGAGTTCCTGTCCCCAAAGTTTTCAACCTCCACCATATTCACAAGTCAATGTTGTTTACAAGATGCCTTGCGCCAATTGTTCTTGGTGTTATATTGGCAGAACAGGCAATCTCTTAGTACCAGAAAAAAGGGAACACATACTAAATGTGAAAACTGCTTCCAAAGGCTCCAGAATCACAAATTGAAAGGAGTATTTCTCAGACACGTAAGGTGTTGGAATCTTGGCATACCATGGGAACTCCAAATGTGGACAACAATTCTTCTCCACTCCAAGGACCAATACAACATTCTTTATTTTAACCCCTTCACTGCCTGTATGACGTACTGAGTACGTCATATTTTTCTTACTTCGTGTGCCTTTACGACATACTGAGTACGTCAAGAAAATGAAGGCTTCAGTTGGAACCCTAGCACCCAACATACAAAAGTGCCTGGCATATTTGACTCAGAAAATCCTTCCGGAGCCTAGTACCAACTAGGTTTCAGTCTCCAAGGTGTCTGCTCGGTTTTCTCATAATGTTCACAAATAATGTGTCGGCCATCTTGGCTTCTTCACGGGTCGAAAAATTCCTTCTTTTACATGGAATAATCATGCCAAAAGTGAGAGGTTGTAATACAGACAAGGTAAAGGACATGAAATAGAATTGTCATAGAGGAGAAGAATCATTTAGTGTTGGCGACTTTGAGAAAAATGTTGAGAAGAAGACTGAGCGATCGTGTCGTGCTTTTTGAAGCAATGTATCATGTCCAATTTCTGTTTCTGGCATCAAAATGTGAAGGTAACAATGTCAAAATGAGCTCTGAGTAAATATTTCGATTGCACTTTCAAATCATGTGTACTTGCTTTTTGTTATATCTCCAGGTTTTAGCATTATTTTTGTTTTTCTACCATTCTGTCAAACTACCACATAAATAATTAACTCTCCCTTGGCACTGAGCAATACTTGGGGGCTGGCAGTGAAGGGGTTAAGAATTCATAATCATTTATTTATTCTATTTTTTTGTAATCTCACATTTTTTAATTAAAGTTTATCGCCCCTTTTCATTTCATTTTACCAGTTCAAAACTGCAGGTCAAACGGTCGAAAGCTTGTATTTTTACGCAGGATGCAGTCATAGACTGCAGCCCATGTTGGAAAACCAGCGGGTTTATATACTTTTGGTAGTCACAAATTCCAACTTTACTACGGAACTTTAACTACAGTACCTTATTTATGCACCATTACACTTATTCTAACAAGCTAAATAGCATGGCCATCTCCATTCACGAGTTTATCAGTAAGATTCCCATTAAATACAACCTTGAAAATTTCTCTTCATTATATGTTTTATTGAGAAGTACTCCTCTCTCCCCCGTCGAACGTTTTTTTCTTTTTATTCCTTTTTTTTTTCTCTGTAAAATTCTCTTATTAGTGTAGTGCAATAGACAAGCCGGGCATCATTGAAATGTAACTAGTTTGTACCGTAATTGGAATGTATTTGTTCTATTATGTACTCAAAATATGCAAATACAGTCAACTCTCTCGTAAGCGACCACCCTTGGTGCACGACAAAGTGGTCCCTTACAGGAGGTGGTCGCTTACGGGAAAGATCAACAAACTAAGCCTTATACTGGATTGATTAATTAATTACATAAAAATATTACCTTAGCAGCTAAAATTAGGCAAATAGAAACCAATTTATTTGATTTTTTCACAACTTTGTATATCATGGTTCATGGTTCATTTTGGAACAAATCACTGTTAGTAACAATTCCCGTTTACCTACAGATCTAATTATAGCCATCTTCTCTGTCTGTAAACTGTCATTATCTGACTCCGAGAGACTGAAAGAAAAGAGGCGAGTAGAATACAAAGCCAAAGACCGAGAAGTGAAAAGGCAAATACGGAGGGACAAGAGGAATTGGTCGGAAGGGATAGCAAAAGAAGCGGAAGAAGCAGCAAGTAGGCAAAACATGAAGACTCTCTACAGCTTAACTAAAACGATCTGCAATGATAAACCAAGGTAGAGCACAGTAGTCAACGACAGAAATGGTAACGCCTTAACCAGCAATGAAGATAGAAGGAAGCGGTGGAAAGAGCATTTTATGGAGATACTTAATAGAGAAGAGCCAGCCGACCAGATCAATGAAGACGTCAACGAACAGCAGGACACAGCTGACATAGACACGGGACCTGTGAGCAAAGCTGAGATAAGAAGGGCAATAAAGACTCTTAAGAACGGTAAAGCCCCTGGCGAAGATATGATAACAGCAGAATTACTGAAGGCAGCCCTTGAATTTACAACTGACAGAGTGAAAGAACTTATAGACACGATTTGGAGCCTGGAAAAGGTCCCACTTAAATGGAAGAGGGGACTCATTATTAAGATATCGAAGAAAGGGAACTTAAGGGAGTGTAAGAACTGGCGGGGAGTGACTCTCCTACCAGTTGCAAGCAAGATATTGGGAAGAATTATAATCGAGCGCATTCACATAGGGATTGACCACAGGCTCCGTAAGGAACAGGCTGGATTTAGATCTGGTAGAGGGACGACGGAGCAAATTTTCATCTTACGCAATATACTAGCGTAAGTGAATGAATGGCAGGCAACTCTCTATATTAATTTCGTGGATTTCGAGAAGGCGTTTGACTCAGTGCACAGAAATGGCTTATGGACGATAATGAGCCAGTATGGTATCCCACAGAAGATCATCAACATAGTTAAAGCGATGTACGATGGCTTTGAATGTGCTGTTGTCGAGGAAGAGCCAACCTCAGAATGGTTCGAGCTAACGACTGGTGTCAAACAGGGATGTACAATGTCTGGCTTTCTTTTTCTGCTTATTATAGACTGGGTAATGAGGCATACTGTGAAGGAGGAGGGAACCGGACTGAGGTGGAAATTTACATCAAAACTTGAGGACCTTGACTTCGCGGACGATGTAGCTTTAATTTCCTCAACGCAAAGACACGTGCAGTTGAAAACAAACAGGCTGGTAGAGAATGCAGAAAGGGCAGGCCTTCGGGTAAATGTCGGGAAGTGCAAAGTCATGAGAGTAAATGCGAGAAATAACAAAGCCATCACAGTGAACGGTGTGGCGTTGGAAGATGTAGAGAAGTTTACTTACCTGGGCGCCACAGTATGTAAACAAGGGGGTGGCGAAGAGGACATCAAGGCTAGGCTAGGGAAAGCGAGAGGAGCGTTTGTGAAGCTAAACCGAGTATGGAGCTCCAGCAGTGTGTCGAGGAGGACGAAGATCAGGCTATACAAAACATTGGTCAAACCAGTTCTCATGTATGGTTGCAAAACATGGAAAATGAACGAAAGTGATGCCAAGAAAATCGATGTGTTTCAGAACCGATGCCTGAGAAGGGTAATGAAGATTAAATGGCAAGATAAGATCAGTAATAGAGAGCTACTGGAAAGGGCTAACGTGGAGAAGTTGAGTGAAGAGGTAAGAAGAAGGAGATGGAGATTCATTGGACACATCCTGAGACAACAACCTGACAATGACTGTGTTCAGTACAGCCCTAACATGGACCCCAGGGGGAAGGAGAAAGAGAGGCCAGCCAAAAACAACTTGGCGGCGCACGGTAGAAAAAGAGAGGTCCAAAGCAGGGTGACAGTCCTGGAGTGAGGTGCGCACTGCAGCGCAAGACAGGAATCGCTGGAAAGCCCATGTGGAGGCCCTATGCGCCACCTTGGCACGAGGGGACAAGTAAAAGTAAAATCTGTCAGCAGTCTAGGGAAGCGTCATCAAAATTGAACTTTTGTCACTTCTGAGTAATGATTTACAAGCAATCATACGTGATTATGTTGGGTGCTCGCTAACAGGAAATAGAAAACAAAAGAACATGTGTAATTTCTGGCCTAAAAAGTGGTCGCGGTCCCTTACGAAATTTGAGTGGTGGTCACTTACGAGAGAGCTCTTGAAACAGTATTTAACTGGGAAACAAAACGGTTGTTTACGAGGTGGTCGCTTGCGGGAGGTGTTCGCTTACGAGAAGTGGTCGCTATGAAAGAGTTGACTGAAGTAACACTCTGTATGTAGCGACTACCCGTAGCCATAGCAAAAAAAAGTACTGTAAGGTCAGCAATGTAATGTGTGACAATCAGGGCAAAAAACTTCCGCTCATCCGCCCGTCCAAGAAGAGTACTCTTGTATCTCGGACGAGTGGATTTACAAAAGCACTTGTCCTACGTGACGAGTAGAGTTTGCCTAAAAAAGATGTTCTTTTCTACTGAGAAGAAATTAACATCTGGTACAACAAATGAGTCACGCTGTGCAACATAATCCTTTATAGTTTTGTCTTGGTGTAAACCTATAGTTCTCCTTTTCTTTAGGTTTATTTAGATTTCAGAAGGAGCAATACTGACTGAGTTGTAAATTTTACAAATGTAATGAAGAGAGAATACAAGTTTAATTCAGGAGTAAACTAACAACAATAAACCTTAATGCCAGGTATTAATTGTTCACTTGTGCTGTGATGCTTCGTACTGCTTGAAAATCCGCGAAAATGGATTGATAAAAAAAAGAAAACGGTAAATCTAAAGAAGGAACTTACGGAATACTTTCCTCCACTGAATTTGACCTCCTCCTTCCTCCCATCAAAAGGACACTGTTATGCTCAGTTATCATTCGTTATAGGACAAAGTAGCGAGGTGAAAGTACTTGGTCGCCATGACTGATTTCAGTTTCTCTGCTAAACAGATGTCAATCCAATCCAAGTTTTTAGCTTTGACACAAATAATATTTTGCTGTTTCTTGAAAGAGACACGAAAACTTAACATTTAGGAATTTCCTTTCTAGGTGCAGCACTTGATTTCCATGTATTTGTGGTACAAATAACCCGGCTTAAACAGTCGAACTCCAAAGAACTCGAAAGAACTCGTTGTTTTTGGACACAAGAAACCAACGAAATTTAGAACTGGCTTGCTCAGCCAATGAGGACCGAATATTTTGTCGCTTGACCAATCAGGAGTGAGTAATTTTGCCCTCAGGGAAAGGAAAATAAAGAAAATTTGCACTCTGTTACAACAAATCAGCATTTTAAAAAAAAATTGCCCCCTGTATTACATTGTTATTGCTGAGGAGAAGTTTGCTGCACATACACTAAAAATATACCATAACTGCAGAAAGGATGAGGAACTAGTAACGTTATTACGTTCATACGCTTAGCAGATTTCTATAAATGCTATGAAAAAAAAGGAGCTCCGCTTTTAGGCTTGGCTAAATATAAATATATTTCTATACCAAATCCAAAGTTGATTGAACAACTCAATTATTAACGCTCTAGTCCTACTATTGAGCACTCCTGCCAACAGGCGTGCATATCAACTGGAGTTGATCTTAAGCACAATTGATTTGCATGCAACTGTTTAATCAACATTTTGAACTTAAAGTTTAAAATGTATTACCGAGATGTACAGTGCAGGCCAGAATTAAGCGAACTACGCAGACGCGTTTTATACGCAGCAAAAACGCGTATGCGCGTATTTTTAGACGCGTCTAAATGTGCGCGTTTTTCCTATTGTTATTCTTCGTCGTAAGTTCTCTTTGTGTGGTATTGTCAAATAAAACAAAAGAATTCAACGGGTTATCAACAAACACAAAATTAGCATTTTATGAAATCCATCGGCGACAGCTATCATGTTTCGAATCTTGTCCACTTCGTAAATCTGCGTAAATACTGGCGACTTTAAAAACATTTCCTAGCCGATATTGAATATCCCACGTATGTTATAGGAAAGATAAATCTAAGCTAATTAGTCGAACACTTCTTGTTCGAAATCAAAGCGCTCTGTGTGCGAGCTCGTGAATGGAATAGGCGAGTGTTTTGAGTTATGCCTACAGTTATTTTAAAAATTACACGCACATTGTGACTCGCAAGAGAGCGTTTCGAGGTTGCATCGAAGTAGTGAAAATGGCACAAGTTGGCTATAATTGGAAAGGCACTGTGGCTCCTGTGTTGATTGAATAAAAAAGTATCCAGTTTTCCTTCCAAGAACCTCCGTGCATCGTGTTGTTGTCGAATGAAATTTGATACATGTGCAGGAATTTTGGTTGCCTAGCATGTGACTGAAATCTTCCCGATGTTATCAGCGTGGCAATTTCTTTCTACGTCGAGACGACGGCTTCTCTCAGATCAGCCGTGTTTTATAACATTAGAAGAAGCTTTCAATTTTGCAAAAGTTGCTTTTATGGCTTTATTCAAGTGAACGTAAATATAGGAATGCATCAAGCGTTGCGGTACTAAGTAGACTCTCAGTGTTTTACGTTTAGGTTTGTTCCGGGTAATCGATCTTATCGCTCACACTAGACCCGAATGAAATTTTGCAAAATTGAAGTTTCCTATTTTATCCTAAGCCTTTAACCAACGGAATTGCCTTGAATCTAAAAGTCAACCGAACGATTACATTTTGCGGCCGGAGATAGTAAATACTTGAGGTAGAATGAGGGAAAGTTCACGGTAAGTCAGCAAATCTGAACCGAAGCGCGCGAGAGGAGCAAAGTCTGTTGAAAATCATTTCGTGGATTGACTGATTTTATTCCGGGTCGTAATTTATTTGTTTATTCTATATGATTTACCCACAAATACGGTATAATCCTCGAACTACCCAAATCATCATTGCGAAGGAATAAATAAGAATAGAGTTAAATCCTTTCACGGTCTACGTACGCATAGCCTCCCACGCAGACCTTCTTAGTGGTTCGTCACGCGTTTCGCAAAGTACACATCTTTAAATTCTGCACTTGCGGCGTTTTATTCCTCTTTTACTTGTCACACACAGAAGTCTGACTGTTGCAGTCTTGATAACTTTTAATTCTCATTTTTATTCTACAGATGTTATTCATCATTTCGTTTCGTTTCGCAAAATACAGTAAACCTCGCGGCAATTTTTTCTTCCATGCGCTCAACAACATGGAGTTGTTCTTGCGCTGAGCCGGTTCTACAAGAAAGTCGACAAGTGTAGTCATACTTTGTCAAACCCTTCTGAAAGGCTTTTCCCAGGTGATTAAAAAGAACAATGAAAGATCAACAATACGAAAACAATGAGCTAGCTCATACATACTAATGCGTCTGACTAGATGCGCATCTGCAGATTTTTAGACGTGTATACGCGTCCGCAGCAGACGCGTATAACGCGTATGTTTTGGTTCGCTTAATTCTGGCCTGCACTGTAACTATTTGTCTGTAACCTGACACACACCAAGTTGTGTTCTATTACTGTTTCTTATTAAAGGTGGAATTAAACAAAAAAACAAACGTCTTTGTTTTCAATTTTCGACAAAAAAATATCAAGCAGAGGTTTTTTCAAGAACACAATACAAAACCAATAACCCCCGACAAAGATATTTAAAAGTGAACCACCTATAAATCCAACCTTGAGAAAACCTCTAGTCTTTTTTTAACAAAAAGATAACTCTGTGTGCAGACATCTTTCTTTGCTTTGCTTTACGCACGTGGAAAGGGGACACACATGAAACAAAGGAAATTGAGACATGCAGGTTACAAAAAGACAGATTCAACTTACATATGAAGTGTCCTCCATTTTCTCCCAGGATATACAGCTTTATCGACCTTTGTCCGCTGTTAAGCTTCCCTCAGCCACCATGTCTAGCTACTGACTTGTTCTCTACAGAGATTAAAAATCTCGAGATTAGAAGGAACAAAGGGAAATGACAACACGAAGGATGGACCTTTTTTATTTTAATTTTAACCGTAAAATAATAGCAGAACGAAAAAGCAATCTTGTGTCATGTACATGTACTTGGCGATGTAGATATCCGTTAGGCATGGCATTGAATTACTGTTTACTGCAATACAGTCGAACCTGTATATAACGGCCCTGTATTAAGCGGCCACCCTCTATTAAACGGCCAGTTTTCAAAGTGCCGATTTTTTCGCTCATACAAACGCTGTATTTGTTACCTGTATTAGGCGGCCACCTCTATTAAGCGGCCGCGGCCACCCTGTAGCAGTCCTATGTTTGTCTTTCTTTGTTATTTTTACCTGTATTAAGCGGCCACCCTTCAGTGGCCACCCTTCAGTGGGAACTAAGCCATATGTTATTTTATGCGGTATTTTATTGTGCTTAAAATGCGACATGTACAAAGCTACTGTAAGCTGATACTCGGCCGTTTAGTATCGTTAACACTTTTCAGATGTTTGCAATGAGCTGAAGTATAGCACCATATCACAAACGGTAAAAAAAAAGTTTGTTTTGAATATGCTTCACTCATTAGCTAGAAATTCCTCTTTAATTAGCCTTTTCCTCAGCCATGTGATGGAGAATGAATCGCCTTCAAAGATCACTTTCAGATGCTATAGAACATGCAGAACAAGTACGGGCGTTTGCGCAGTACCATGGATAACAGGAATTGTCGCTGGCAGTGTCGACAGTTAACGACTTTGTTTAAAGTATTGATCGCTTGAAAGAGTGTTGATTGTCCTATTGTTTCCTTGCATTTCAAAAACATTTTTGTATGACACGCCATCAAAATTGACATTAGACCCCGCCAAGTGAGTATTTTTAGCGATCCTTTATTAAGCGGCCACCTGCATTAACCGGCCAGTTCCTCAAGTCCCGAGGGTGGCCGTTATATACAGGTTCGACTGTATTAACATAATAATATATTCAATCAAAAGGGATTACAGCTTTCAGTACAAAAGTGCTCTGAAGCATCCTGGATTTCAAAAAAGGTTTCTATTGGCAGATTTTAGAATGTCCTGTTCTGAACAGGGATGTTTTTTGTTCACTTTGTGAATGGTTGACGTGCCAGAAAGTACAACTCGCATTTCTATCTCCCTCAATGGGACACTTTTGTCAGGCTGCCTTAGACATTTTCATACAACAAGAACAAGAACGGACTTTAAGACCTTCACAACTTGCACTTCAAATTGCATGTACCAATGGGCCTTTGTTAACCCATTAAGCACCAGCCGTTTCCAGAGGTTTTCCAAAATTCAGCAACATTGGCAAAGTGGTTATTTCCTACCCCATGTGCAGTAAAAATACATAACTTACAGGGCAAAAAAACAGCACCCCTTTGGTCTAAGATAGTTAAAATTAGTGATTATGAAATAAAATACACTAGCTGCCCATTAAAACTTTTCCAAAAAAAAACAAACTTGAAGGTAAAAATTTCCGAAATTTCCATGAAATTTGATGCGCGTGCCACATGGGCGAAATTTGATGTGTCTTGAGAGCATGTGTTTGTTTACGCAAGATTACGCAGTTGTCACGTTTTGTCAATGAAAATAAAAAGAAAAACACACAAAAAGCTTTCCTAAATGAAAAATTTATTCAGAAAAGTCTTTGTTTACGCCTAAGAAAGAAACTCGTATAATTAATAATTGAAGGGATCGGTGGAAAAAGGGCGTAAGTGATGATTTCACCTTTAAATTTCAAATCACTCTAAAAAGCGGTCTACTTTGGCCTACTGATTCTCCTTGAGAAAACCAAACACGAACAGTACAAAAACCAGTGCTTACCATTTCTCCTTTCTTAATTCTACCACAGTTACTTTTCCCTCCCACCCCAGCCCCCCCCCCCCCCTTTATATGCAATGACAACCGAACACGGACAGCCAAAAAACCACTCACTTCCTGTTTCTTCCTTCTTAATTCTACCACAGTTATTTCTTCCTCCCCCCCCTCCCCCCCTATACAGGGCTTCTGATAGTTCGCGGGAAAAAAAGTCAAATTTCGCGGGATTTTTGGAGACAAATTCGCGGAGAAAACGGCCGATTTCGCGGGAATTTTCGGGGCAAATTTCGCCGAAAAACAAAGAAGAAAGATTCCAGAAAAAATGATATATTGGATGTCAAATTCAGGGCAAGAAAGAAAACACAAAAGTTCATCCAACACAGTTCTCAAGACAATTGTACTTGTTTCGAGCTACAAGAAAAACATAAGCTTTACCGAAACGCGCGGCCAATAAACCTCCTTTTTCAGCTGCAATTTAGAGCCGAACACAGCAACGCAATAAATTTCTTTTCTCTCCTTGGTCTCTTGTGTTGCTTTGCAGTTTACAAGGCAAGATTGTTCGTGATCGAAGGTTCAAATCCATTTGTGAAGTCAAAACTTCGATCGTGTCCTGCACGTACAATTAAACGTGTGCCTGCATTACTACAGACAGCAGTTTCCTTTCCCACTCCGTATAGTGTCACCGAAAAGTCTTCTCATTTCTTGTGCCCAGTTTTTCGCAACATTAATCTAAGAACGCCTGGTAGTTACGGTACGTAATGTTTACTCGTGGTAGTGACGAAATTTCAAGATAAATTTATGGGAAGTAAACAGCCCCAGTAGCCAAGATAAGTTTCAAATATGTTGTACCGATATGTATTTGGTAGGATTTTTAACTAATTTCGCGGTATTACGCGTTTTTTTGTGAATTTCGCGGGATTCCGCGGATATACCTGAATTTCGCGGCTCCGCAACCGCGCGAAATATCAGAAGCCCTGCCTATACAATGTTTGAATGGGAAGTGATGATTGCAAGGAACTGTTCGTGACCCAGAAAACAACATTGATTTGGGGGGGTTGGGAAGGGGGGGGGGGGAGAGGGAGGCGAATGTGGTGGTTAGCTTGTTTACCAGTGAATGCGCTTGGAAGGGTAATTTTGTTACAGATTTTGTCTCCAAGCCTGAAAGTTTCCACTCTCCACGAGCTGTGTTTAGTCGCACGTGTAGTTGTTCCATAAGAAACGTTTGTGATGACATCACGGTATTATTTCACAGGTTGTTACAAGCGCAAAATAGATCAAGGCAGTGGTGATAAACAACTTGCGCATCGTACTTGCCCTGAGTTGGTTTCGCTTTTGTACAGGGAAGTGTCTAAAAACACACGACATCTATGGGTCTCTTGAACAGTTATGAAAGCAACGAATGTAGTGCAGAGGAACCGGTCGAAACGTTGTCCGAAGAATGCCTCCTTGGTAGTGATGACTGTGCATTTGCGAATTTTTCATTTCAATTATCAATTCCCTCGGGAGCATCAAACATAAATCCCGCCAAGTGCACTAAGGTGACTAAACAATGTGGCCTTACCAATCCCAATTTCTCTAAATTCGCACTTATTTGGAATATGTCAGACTTTTTATTGTGTCAGAAACAGAGTTCCATATTTAAATACAAAACTTTCTAACAAGATCACAAAACTGTTTGCCAAAGTAGACCGTTTTTTGGGGTAAACTTGAATTGTAAAGGTAAAATCATCACTTACGCCCTTTTTCCACGGAACCCTTCAATTATTCCATGAGCGCGTGTTGGATATGAGTTGGCTATAACTTATCTCATATCCAACAAGCACAAATGGAATAATTGTTTTAATAAATTCTTCGCGTTTGGACATTGCTGTTGAAGTTTACCAAATTTTTATATTTTAAGAAAAAATTTCTTTCAAATTTAAACGACCATAGTTGTGCACATTAATTTTTTTGAGCAAATGTTCTGCTGTGTGGTGCCGAGCGAAGGAAGAGATCAGGGCAAGGACAGCTTTTATCATGCTGATCTGAATTCCTCAAGGACGATTTAAAACACTTCAGGCACGTCCAAGTGTACGAGGTACAACCTCACTGAGACAAGCATTCAGTGCAAGTTTTTAAACTTCAAGCTTATTTGAGAAGCGTAAGAGCTGTGCACGTTAGTGCAAAAGTTTTGCTGAGTTGTGCCGAGCGACGGAAACGAACATTATGGCCGCCGCTCCTACGGATTTCATAGATGAACCATCTGAAGTCCTCGTAAATTCGTAAAAACATAAAGACAGGCATGAAGCTCTTCCTGAGAAATTTCTTCGATTGGCTTTAACCTCTTACCGCCAGGATTTGCAAGCCATCCTGAAATGTTTGAAGGTAACTGGTTGTTATTGTTGTTGTTATGTGATCTAAAAAATTGTAAAATCTTGCAATTTTGAAGATTTTAAAGGAAACTTCAGAGATACGTACCATTGAATAGTGTCATACCGAACTTTGTGACTTTTATTGTTGTTATATTGAGATGGCATTGTTTGGTATTTCTTTCTTTTCCTTTTTTTTTCTACATTTTTTCGAAAAAACTTTTGCTTCCCGCCGAAAAAAAAAAAATTAGCTTAGTGACACCTGGGGCTTTCGTTTTCCATATACAGTACCGTGCAAATGTAAGTTGACAGTCTCGACTCGAAACTCGATCCTCGATCCTCGAAGCTATTGAGGATCGAGGATCGAGGTTCGAGGCTCGAGTTTCGAGTATCGAGTTTCGAGACACTCGAAGAAGTTTTCGAGGATCTTGATAGCAGCTTTCGAGGAAACGATCAATTTCTCGAACCTCAAACAATAAGAGAGAACAAAAGCGATTATCAAATGGCTTTCGCATGTGTCTCTTCTTAGTTTGGTAGAAAGTTCAACTACTGATCAACGGCACGGAGTGTTCTATAAATCTGTTCGCCGCGGCTTTTCTTCGGCGCGTGTTATTTTTATAAACACATCCGTTTCTCGCTGTTGTGTTGTCAAATCTTGCGAATAAAGACTTCGAAAACAGCATTTCCTCTATTAAAAGCGCACAACATTTTCGGTAGCAATCGGTGAGAAGCCGTGGAAACTTGAACTTGATCATTTGCTTGTAGAGCAAACTCGTTCTTTGAGTAACGTTGACTGCCGCCGCAAATGTTTACACATTCAGTGAAGCATCACAAATTTGCATAAATATTATCGAGATCATCTTTGCAAGGCAATATTCACTTTTTTTTACGTTTTCTGTCTTTCGGATTGTAACCATGCTTGAACTTGATCATTTGCTTGTAGAGCGACCTCGTTCTTTGAGTAACGTTGACTGCCGCCGCGAATGTTTTCACATTCAGTGAAGCGTCACAAATTTGCATAAATATTATCGAGATCATCTTTGCAAGGCAATATTCACTTTTTTTTACGTTTTCTGTCTTTCGGATTGTAACCATGCTTTGCTCCGACAGATGACTGGATTACTTGTTCATTAAACCCAGTTTGAAAAAAAAAAGAGCGAAAATAAACTACACGATTGCAGCGCCGTGAACAAAATGAGAATTTAACCGATTGCTTCTGAAATACGTCCCTCGCTTAAATAATTACGAATGATTGTACTTGAAGCTTTCGAATCAAATCTTTGAAAACAGCATTTCATGAATTAAAAACACACAAAATTTTCGGTAGTAATCAGCAAGGAATCGAGAAAACTTCAACGTGGCCGTTCGCTTTATGACCGAACTCTTTATTCGAATGTTCACACATCTCTCCAACACAAATACAACAATTACGCAAAGAATGTTTATTACAACTTCTATTAAGACATACAGAGTTACCGTTTACATTGTTTATAGCTTACCCCGCATCCCTTACAATAATCACGTTACTTCCTTAAATCAGCATTTACAATCAATGTTACATTTTAAATCCCTAATGTTAATTAATCTTGCCTGTTACTGATTTCTTTTTTCTTTTGCCTTAGATACTCATCGATAGCGATGACACACTTTCCCCATTGTTGCTCCCTCAGTCCCGGTGGAGTTGGATACATTTTAAACCAATACTCTTTGACTGTCGTCAGCTTACTTGAGTCCAATGCCTCTTTACCCTTGGAACCCCTACAATTACGATTAACTAGTTCTTCAAAGGAAAACAACTTGCGAACAAGCCGTGTAGCAAAGTTCCCCACAGAACAACTTTCCCCCTTAATTTTTAAGACCTCCCTGAAAAAACTATCCTCCCCTTCCCCTGTCCCGTCCGAATTTTGTGGCATTGCCTGGATATTGTTACCCGCCCCGCCACCAAAGAGGTCGTGCTCTGTATCCTGGCGATCACCCAAGCTCCAATTGAGCGCACTATCCATAGACAAATTTGGAGTTGCAGTGACATTTCCCAAATCCCATCCCTGTACACCCACCCCCGGAGACCTAGACAGTTGTGATACCTCCCCCATTAATTTGGAAATTAAAGAAAATAGAACTTTCTGGTTATCTAACACCCTATTAAGCTTGTCACGCAGAGACTCGGAAAAGTCGTTTTCGAACAAGTCCGACAGGTAACTTGGGCTGTGTGGTGGCGAAGTTGAGGGTAGGGACTCGTAAATGTCGCCGTGGTCTGGTTCCTGGATATTCATCTGGCTTTCGGGTGCTTCTTCAACATCATTATGATCATCCTCTTCGGCCGCTGGTTCATCAACTGGCTGTAACGGGAGTCGGTTTAGGATCTCGGTCGCGTCTTGAAGGGGCCGTTTACCGGATACTGTTCGCAGCACTTTGCAAGTTTTCTTAGGATTCTCGCTGGCCACCTGAAGCAACATCAAAACAGACTTAAATTAGTTTGCGCCAACAGTTGGTTTTTACTTGGGGCGTCCCTAAAGGGTTTTAACGGTGTTGGAGTAGTTTTAACTCAAGACTCGAAGGCATCATTTTACCACTAATAAAACGTAATTTGCATCTGCAGCGGCCTTCGATGTCGGAAAAACCAATTGATTTGCATCAACAAATACTTCAAATCACTTGTATGAGAAAATTGGATCGCATCAACAAACACAATTTTGATGGAACGCACAAAATAGATCCGTACAACTTAATTTTAGATTCAAAACAATACTTGCCTTTTTTCCGTCCTTGTTGTTGGGTTGCTTTCGTTTCTCTCCTTTGTTTTCTTTGTTCTTCTGTGTGTTTACCTGTGTAGATACATAAATCATAAGCATCAAACAGCCAGCACAACATGGTCAAAAGGCGCATGATAGTTGACGTTTAGTCGATGATAGCGCGTGATAGTTGGTTGTCAAACGAGTGAGCAAGTTTTAACTACTATTATCATTGACTATCATGCGCCGTTTGACAAGAGCTTAAAGGGGAAGTATCACGAAAATATGATGTCGTGATTTCAAAACCCAAAAATGTTCGTCTGACAGCAGAAACAAAAAATAATGTGTGTCGAGATGTGTGTCACCATTGTTAATGTTATACAAAACATGCTCTTAAGTATTTTGGTTAATTTACATTTGTTACCTTCATTTATATACAGATTAGCAAAATACAAAAAACGTTTTTAATCGACTCTCAACCTGAGGACTGTTCTTAATACGTTCTTAAAATTTTGGTTAATCTCAGCCTCGACGTTCTTACCAAAAAAGGTTCTTGAATTATTCTGTAGCAAAGTGAAGGTCTTATTTCACCATTTTTAACTAAAGAGGTCAAAAACCCCATGATACTCCCCTTTAAAGCTCGTGCGTGATGGATTTAATGCGTCAGAAATAGAAGGATTAGTTAATGCTAAATTATCATAATTATATCGAAATATCACAATTGATCACTTGTATTCGAATGCACGTGTAATTTAACCATTTCTCAACTGTATACGAGGGGTGGAAGTATTTAAAAAAAGGCGAAATTTTGTTTCAACGACTCGGGGCATACTCAAGAACTCAGTTACAAAATTTCCTTGGCGTTTCTTGAATAATAAACAAGAAAACGGTTCACTTGCACTGAAAATTCGGTTGATGGTTTTTACCTGGTTGGTACGTGCCGTTTTTTTCTTGGGCGGCTCAAGGATTTCCGTTGTGTCCTCGGACGGCCTCTCCTCGTCTGGGGTCGTGGCAAGGTGCTGCTTGGACCACTCTATGTCCTTCGCACTCAACAATTGCTCGTCATCTACGATTGAAACAAATTCTGCGGTGAGTATGAATATTGTGTTCAAAACGCATGCAACCCACAGTCGTGTCAAACGTATTTCACGAAGAGTTTTCTTTCTTTAAGTTCTACTTCATGCAATGGTGACTGCAACAAAAATGATGCGAGGTATGTTTGTACCAGGGTACAAAGTGAATCCGCAGCGGCCTTTGAAGTCGGAAAAACCAATTGATTTGCATCAACAAATACTTCATATCAAGTTAAGACTTATATCAGAAAATTGG
>NW_028145568.1:855000-880000 GCF_977016875.1 Pavona decussata
CCAACTGTGTTTGCGTTTTTGTTGGAGCGATGTGTGCACGTGTGTGCACATGTATGATCAAGATGGAAAGAGTTCACTCTTTAAGCGTTTTCTCGGTTCCTTGCCGATTACAACCAAAAGTATTGAGCGTTTTTTATCAAGAAAATGCTGTTTTTGAAGTTTTGATTCGAATGATTAAGCTAATATCAAGCATAATTTTGTGCATGCAGCGTACTGGTCTAGAGGGGCTAAAAGCGATCGCGCGTGTTTCCATTCTCAGCTTGTGAAACAGCGGCCGAAAAAGCCGCAATCTTTTAGTTTCGCTTCCTTCACTGTTAAAACTGGGTTTAGTGAACAAGTAATCCAGTCATCTGTCAGAGGAAGACACTGTTACAATCCGAAATTGAAGAAAACATGACATTGCCTTTTGAGATGATCTCGATAACAATTATGCAAATTTGTAACACTACGCCGAAGATGTAAACTTTCGCAGCAGCTTTCAAAGTCTGCTAAAAAAACAAAGCGAACGGCCACGTTGAAGTTTCTCCGGTTCCTGGCCGAATTCCACCGAGGTATTATGCACCACCTTGGCTCAAAGTTTTTTGTTGTTTCTTTTGCAGAAGGATCATATGTGATGGATTTGTATCAGCAATTCTGATAGGCTAACTCAAAGAGAAGAACCGTTTGCGTTGCACCAATAGGCAATTCTTTAAGAATGAAAAAACTAGCACCAGGCCCCGAAACTGCCAAAAGCGAAAATGACGCCTTGAACTTCGATTGTTTGTGAAATCGATGGTTTCAGAACGTTTTCTTGGGCTTTTTCGAAATTTAATCGTCTTGAAACTAAGTGCAGACGCGTAATTTTTTCAGATAAGGCATTTATTTATGGTTTTAATTTAAGAATTATGCGATTTTTTGTGAATTGTGCGATTTTTTATGAATTGTGCGATCGAATGCGATTTGAGGTCAATTGTGCGAAATCGCACCATCGCATAATATCAGATGGCCTGTCATAACCATAATTAAGGGTTTAGTTTTCAGTTAAATGTTTTATTGTTCAAGCACATGGTCAAACACTTCTGTTACTAATATCAACAAGTTGCAGGCTTTTCAGAACTTTGCTGCCCGCATAGTGACCAGATCAAGAAAATTCTACCATATTACACTGATCCTTAAACAGCTTCATCGTGATGCCTTATTGACAGTTTAGTGCATGAACGGTATGGCACCGAGTAACCTTGGTTCCAGATTTATCAAGAGGGGCACGATTAGCGGCCGCTCGACTCGCAATGCAAATTTACTGGACATACCACGCTATAAGACTGCTACGGGCCAAGAAGCTTTTTGTATCGTATTTTATTGTATACGCATGTTTGTTTTCCACGAATATTGTCCATCTATTGTATAATTTTTGCCTGCCAAAAGTCAAATAATTCAAGTGTAATAATTTCCTTTACCTTCAGCAAAACTACAAACAGACACTGTCGGTGGCCTGCTGCACTTGGGAAGACATCATGTGAATGATTTGCATATATTTTCCCTTGTCGGCATGTTACAGAATTTTCCATACCTTCATGCTACAGAAAAATGCCAGTTTGTTAAAACAACACAAAAATATTCTTTTCAACCTCTTAAGGCTGGTTTTCACTTTGACGTAAGCATAGCATAAGCATAAAGATAAGCTAGAGAGAACACTGGCTGTATAGACATAAGGACAGACGTACATCTAGGGAAACCATTTCTTGATGGAATTCTCTATCCCAGCTCCCCTTGACGTTAACCCATAATGCACCGTGCCGGCCAAAACCGGCCGGGATTTTGGGCATCCTCGCCCTCGGTCCGCGTTCGGGTCTTACCCCTCCCTAGAAGATATTTTTTGTCCCCTATTGTTCTCATTGTCTTCAGAAAGGACTGACCAATCAGAATCCACTTACTGCGCATATATTTTTAGGTCTTTGGGGTTGAATTTCAATTTTTTTGCCTCGTGGGCCGCACGGCTAAATTTTTAGTCGCCGATTTTCGCGTATTCCAAAGGAAAACACACCTTTTCGAAATGGTAAATTGAAAGAAGAACTACTAAGGAATACTCAACAGTTTCGAGAGCAGAAATCCGAGAAATAACGGCGAAGAAATTGTGCCTTGAGTACAAATTGTTGTTATATCCAAGCGACGAGCGAGCGGACATCTCAAAACATTATTCAGGCCACGGACTTTCTGCAAAATTTTCGAGTATTTCTGGGAATTCAACAGGCAAAAAAATACAGGTTTGATTGTGAATTTGTACTGAAATACTATTCTAATTGACCGATTCTTTGTATTCTGAACAGTTTTTGCGAAATTATTGAAAAACGTACCCCGCACGGCTCGATAAATTCGCTTCAAAATTCACTTGTAGTTCCTTCAAATCGCTTGCGCGTCTCTCGTCTCGCATTCAGAATTATACGCGTTTCTTTCTAAAGCGTAAACAAAGACTTTTCTGAATAAATTTTTCATTTAGGAAAGTTTTCTGTGTGCGTTAAAGAAGGGCAAAAAAATTCCTGAAACAGTTCAAGACAAGGGCGTTAAGATGAACTGTAAAACTGTTGTGAAGATGCTAACAGATCATAAAGTGTATTGTGTGTTCACATCAATAATAAACCATTGATTTTGAGAAAGAGATTTTTTTATCTAAGGGTTATAAATTCCTTTGAATCTTAATTAAACATTTTCGAAAAGAACTTGAAGGAGGCTACATTTTGGCTAACATATCAGCTACACAAAGGTATATTACTTTTATCGCACGAAAGCAAATCACTTGCTCGCTTGAGGCAAAAACTTTTTTTACCATGATTACTCAGGTGATTATCAGCGAAAAACAAACAGACGTTCAAAACATGTGAATTTGTTTGTTTGTTTGTTTGTTTGTTTCAAATTGTCACACATCAATGAACAAGGACGTGCAGACTGGCCATCACATGATCAATCAATAAACTGCATGTGTCAGTATTCTTAACTTCTCTGCTATTTCAGTGAGACAAAGTACTGATTTCTCCAGAGAATGAAAGTTGGGTTTCTCCGACCAAGCGACCTGTTTACCAAAACAGATGGAGATGAACCAGGATGTAAAACGCAAGGAAGATGCATCAAGTAGCACTTTGTCACACAATTTCTTGTTGATGGCTTCACAAGTTAACAGAATTTTATAAATTGCTCTTGAGATAAGCTGCTTCAGGTAGGAATCAAGTCCTTTAATGCCTTCACTACACAAGTCCACAGCTGTCCCAGCTGAAAATTTGTTGTGAGGCAGTGACTTCAAATGGTGGTTGAGAGCCGCTTGAACCAACAACAAACCAGTTTTCTTATAAAAACTGCCGTCTTTTCTCCTCACAGAAAAGTAAAACTTAGAGAGACATTTATTCGTCTTGTTTACTTCCATGCTTTCAAATTCTGTCTTAAATTTCTTTTGTTTAAATAAATAAAGAAAATATTGTACAAATTTAATTCATATCATTCTCGACAACAATACCACTGCAATTTACAAGGTTCTTTTATAACAATTAACAAAACTTTCATATCTTGCCTTTTAAAAAGCGTCACCTTGGACTAAGCTGTAGTGCTTCAAATGTATTTTCTTTCATTGCATTTATTTCTTCCTCAGAAACATTAAAAAAAAAAATCACCAATCCGACATTTTGAAAATTAGTGCTCTCGCTATCATCACCTCGCATAGCTGGTTATGATGCAATCCTGGACCAACGAGGTCAACAGAATCTCTATAATCACAGGTCTAAGTAATTAACAGTTAATTATACTAAATGCGTATGTTTTGGTTCGTAATCATGACCTGCACTGACTAATGAAACTGAAGTTATTTGGAGAGGAAAATTCAGATATTCTATAAAGGTGCTGGACCCCTATAATCTTTCATAATCCATTGTTACTTGTATTATACCATGTTCTCAATCATTGAAGTAAGAGACGACAGTAATAAAAGGAATGTTCAACTGCATAAACTTGATAAAAAAGTAACAAAGATGGAAAACGATATCCACAGGAATGCAAATCTTTACTGTGTCTGTGGATGACAATACACTAATATGTGTTGCTATTCGACATAATTCGTGTTTGTGTTCGACGAAAATTTATCAATTTCTACCTTGGCCAAACTTAGACAAAGGCACATGCACGGGAAACTAACCTTGCAATTGACAGGCTTTTCTTCGCGTCTTTCCCGTCTCGTGTATTCCTCACTGAAAAAAAGAAAACACTTTGACAGGTTAGGGCAATAATTTCATGAAGCTGCGGTGAGATAAATACGTAAAACGTTACAAACTTAATTAATTCGAAAAGTAAACCCACGGATACCGTGGCGAACCGTCTTATCCTGGTGCGGAATTAAAACAGGCAGCGAAATCGTTTTCACTATGGAGCAAAACAACGCGCGAAATCTGATTCCTGCTAGCTGTATAAATTCATGCTGGGTGTGACAAGAAAAGGATACAGCGAGCTTTCGTTCATGATGATTTGAAAGGCCTGCGAGTAAAATTTGCAAGTAAATGGCGAAGAAAAGTTACTAATAAACGAAAACAGTCTTACCTACGCGGACAGCAATGCTCCACCTTGAACTTCGCCGTCCGAATTCTTGCTCGAGCAACGCTGACGAAAGGACGCTATGGAAGGCAAGTAATCACCCCGCGTAGTGTCTGTTGTTCTTTAGAGTGAAACTGAAACGGCTTTTCTTCCTTTTTCAAGCAGGAACTGTTCACCATGCTTCTCAAATGAAGGCATTTTAGTAGCCAAAGGTTTCCCACCCCATTTAGGCACAATCTTCCCGCGTGTTTCGGGTACATTTCTGGAACCCCCTTTACTTTCTGGTTTGTCTGGTCACGGGATCACGTGCACAACTACGTATGGAAGTCTGGAAACGAACACAGCCAGGAACGCCTGCGAGATTTTTGGCCTTGTCAGTTCAACTTGGAGGAACACGGGAGCCATGCAAAAGTTTTGCTTTTTCTCGTGCTTTTCTGTTGCTTACGTTTTTAATGTACTGTCTATACAAGGAGTAGATATCAATTTATCTAGTGATCATGCTTACAATGAAACGAGTGAAATGACTGCGAGGAAAGTGTTCAAGAAATGCGTCAAAACACACAATAGAACATGTTATAATATACAGTATATGTGAGTGACCCAGAGGAAGACAGAAAAAGGCTGGCTGTTTTTAAGGTGATTCTTTTGTGTAGATGTTTCTTTGAAATCTAAAACCCGACATCAGTGGGATGTGAAACTGATTCATATCTTCCTTTCTACGAATAGCTTCTGAAAGACCCGGCTCTACGTGTACCCAATAAGTTTCTCAATAAAGTTTCTCATACGGAGGGGGCGCTCTACCCCAGGAAATTCAACGGCTTACCTTTTCACATACCAATTTGTATGAAAATACCCCCCCCCCCCCCCATTACATACATAAAACAAAAATTGTAACCATTTTGTATACTATACCTCACAGATGAGAAAACCACAGGAGAATAAAGCTATTTTTGCATTGTATTTTCTGCCAGGAATTTCTACTTAGTTTTTGCAAGGTACCCTTGCTAATACTTGGTGTTAACTGTTACCCGTTGGTGAAAGAGCTCCTGCTTTTCATGTCAGTCAGTCTCCCTGCATTAAGCCTACTATAATTATGGAGCACCTCCCCCCAGTCTTATCTAGGTACAGTAGGGCCAATCTTTCATGAAGTGCTGCTACATAAGGCATCTTTCCCTGCAACTTGCAATGTAAAAGTGATTGACAAGAGGGAAGATAAGATCTGCAAAATTTCATCGTTTTGTTGTACGCTATGACACATCTTACAATAAAGCAGAAGGCTAGCCCACTTTTCCTGCAATTCTCCTTGCAAAACAGGTTGCAGAGAGGGGTGTTGCAGTACATTGTACTGCAAATTAATTATCTGCAGCATGTCTTTCCCATGAAGTATTGCTTTATTTAACAGCACTTTTAAATGTAAAGTATGGGACTTGAATTTTACTTTAAAAGGGAAAACCCTGTTATGGTACAGTGGAACCTCGATTTAACAATTTAACGAAGTCGCTGGGGACCGGCCAAATTTGTTCGTTAAATCAAGGGTTCGTTATATCGAAAACTTCGATATAATGAACTTGAGGGGAAACAACCAAAATGTTCGTTATATCGAGGTCATAGTTAATGATTGATTTTCAACACAGGTGACTTCTGTCATCACGCAATTCAATGCAATTTTCCTCACTCAGAAGTGCTGCGTTTTCAGTAGCAATTATTTTCACTTTTGAGCAGATGCGCAGCTTTTGTTTACAATAAAAACGACACTTTCAGAGAGTTGATCTGTTCAGCGTTTAACTTCTGTCACGTGTTGACATTGTAATTCGTTATATTGAGGTAGATTTTACGTTTGGGCTTCTGGATTATGTTCATCCTATCGAAGAATTCGATTCGAGGTTGGTTATATCGAGGTTCTATTCCATACATTTTACTGTAACTTTGGCCGGAACATAGAATATCGTTTGTTATATCGAGGACTTCATTAAATAGAGGTTCATTAAATCGAGGTTCCACAGTACTGCATTCCCTAGGGGGAATATGCAATGCACATTTTGCTGCATTAATAACTCCAACCTTATCCTCAGTGCCAGAAGGGTTTTTCCATGAGCATTAGCCACAAAAGCAAAGTATAAGAATAAGCCCCCTGACTTATTCTATATAGGCTAATTATTTGCCAGAGCCTTTTTTACCAAAATATCTAGCATCAGTTATTTACTTTAAATGAATGTATTACACTATATATACAATGTATGCTTGTATATTTTTATGGTTAAATAGCAAATAAACCGAGAAATTGAGAAAAGTGGCCACTTGATCCTTGCAAAGGAAAAAAACCTGTTCCACTCAGGGCAGTCCAACCCTGATAGACCAAAGTCATATTCTCGGTATTGAACTGGATCTTTAGCTTGCAATGGAGGCGCTTATAAGAGAATATATTGAATATTTGAATGTGATAAGATTCCTTGACTTAAGCTCCATGTGCAAGCCAGCTCCAGTTCAATGCCAATAAATGTGAATGTTGTCAAATGGAAGAAGAACTTCATTCTTCATTGTTGTGTAAATAGTGTGAAATAAATGAACCTTGAACCTTGAACCATTCACTGATCTAATTAGGTTAAACATTTAGGAAAAAGGTTGTAGGCTAATTCTTAAGGTATATGTAAAAAAAACGACATAGAACTATGTCTAGGGTGTGTTCAATTGACCCTATTCCAGAATAGGAATGATACAATAATTTCTAGAAATTCCTGATATAAGAGGTTTTTTGTAGTTACTGGAATACAAAATTGCTCTTTAATTATCATGTGTCAGCAAACGTTTGCATTTTAGTTAAAAAGAGAAATCTCACAGCTAATCCACCCATTCTTATTCCGGAATATGGTTAGTTAAACGCAACCTTAGTTACGTGATAAGGGATCTGTTTAATTTCCCATACTAGAGCTAGTTTAGTTAGGGTGAAATTTGGACTTCACTTAAGCAATATTATTTTCCACGTAGCATAGAGTTAAACTGAGTTTGTCAATTACTTTCATTGTTCAACTGAAAACCTCTCTCTGATGGCATATTTTGTTTTTGCGCAGGGCGTTCACTGCTACTGAATGTGTTGAGAGCCAATAGGCGATAGCTAACGACCCTCTGACTGAACTCAGTGTTCAGGAATTTATATCATGCTCTAGGGAGAAGGGTTGTTCTGGAGGCAATACTTATGAAGCTTTATCCTGGCTCCAAAACATGGTAATACATATTTAATCTGCCAAACTATGTTACATTTTTGGTCAGAAAAACATAATAAATTTATACTTCAGGTACATTTTAGCTCATTAAAAAAAAAAAAGAGTTAATAGTATCTGGAACTGCTGCTTATTAAAGCCCCCCCCCCCCCACCCCTAGTTATAGGCCCATCTACCTGTAAACCAAAAAATGCATCTGATTTTGAGCCCCTTTCCCCCCTCCCCGGATATAAGCCCCCCCCCCCCCTTCCTCTGTGGTGAGTTCTCTTTAATACTCGTTTGATTTCCTGTCGGCTCCCTTTTATCTCTGCCTTGAGCTCTGTCATTAATGTTTTTTCCATCTCCCTGACTGGCCTATGAGCTGGCTCACATGGTTGGGTTTTGAGGGATTCAACCTTAACTGGAAGTTTGCTGCCAAGAGATTTGTACACCTCCACTTAGGAATCCACCTTGGAGGTTGTGCTGTACTGACCTGATTCATCCCATCATGTCTGTTGTGGAGGGGTCAAAGAAAGTTGAAATCCTGGAGAAGAGAAGAGAAACTAGGAGAAAATTGGCGTGGTGGAAAGGGATATTGACAGCAAAACAATAGTTTTCCTACTGAAATAATGAGGTTACTAAATATTGGTTATGGAGCCTTGTTTACAAATTTTAGCTTTAAATATTACTTTCTGTCACTGGATGTGGTTTTTTTGGGGGAAGGGGGTGGGGGATTAATGTCCTGCACAATGCAATGTGATGCTAACTTACAACTGAGACTGCTGATAAAATCCTAAGCAAAATCAAGAATGTGAAAAAGAAGTGTCGTGATTTTCATTTTGAAATTGTCAAGTTAAAGGGGCTCATTTTTGCCTTCTTTTTGTCAGGTGTTGCTAACTCACAATCCTACGTTGTAATCTAACATAAGAGAAGGTGGAAAGATCAGCTGCTTAGAAACGTGACGACTAGCAAACGGGTGTCAAGTCATTTCACCCCTTATTTGTTGAAAACAACGCAAACAAAAGCTTTAAATCAAAATATAATAAAAGAAAGTGAAAGGTCTCCCGGATACAGAAATTCTTCTGATAATGACACTTCATTTATACCCCCCCCCCCTTCCCATTTAGTTGTACTTAAACAATCTTCCTAATGGTTTCAAATAGAATGAATGAAACATCTGTGAAGCAAGTACTCTTTTTCCCAATTTTTTTCTCTCACCTGTTATCCTAATATGACACCACTCCACAGGCCTCAAGATGTTTTTTACTACATGTAAAAAATAGGTAAATAAACAATTTTTAATTGATGTTATCTTGTCAGTAGATTGTGTTTTGTTTTAAAGTAGCTCACCTTTTTATCCATTGGATACGTTGCCAGCCAGTGTGTAGAATTTACTCCAACCATAACATTTTATCTGCTGGATAGTGGTCTATCCCACTGTTTGAACAATGCAGGGTAGCCTGGCTCCTTTAACCCTTTAAGCCCTAACAGTGATCAGCATCAAATTTCGCATTGTAGTATCAATGCTTATTCAACCCCTGTGATCATGAGAATTGAGGATATGATCACCCAAGGTTAATTTTCTTGAAATTTTAATAACTTCTCCCCAGTACTTTTATAAGAAAAGTATGGGGACAAGATAGGAGAATTTGGTCTTTGATGTAAGGGGTTAAAGGATTAAGGTGGCTGGCACTGGTTTCCAGCACTTCAACTTTGATGCGATCCATACATACCACTCTTTATCAGTTGATACAGCAAACAAGTGGTGGTCATTTTCTTCACACAATACGCTACTATAGCAACAGTATTGGTGATACTACATAAAGTCAAAAGTAAAAAACTGAGTCGTGATTTATGAAATGAAAACAGCCAATATATTAACAACCCCTGTAAATAACCATTTCTGCTGAATAAAATAATAGGGTCAAAACAGCAGTAATATTAGTAATATTAAGGACGGCGCCTCCGAATACAGAAGTATTTTGCACAGTTTATGAATGTGCGGGAAAAGTAGATCTTAGTATGGGCTACTATCGCTACTGGATTCCAGAAAATAAATCACGGGTAGCGGGTGACTCTAAAAAGCAATGTACGGCGGGTTTTTTTTTTTCCCTTAAGAATACATTGTTACGCAATAATTTTCTGTTTGTATACCAAGAGCACTTGCTGAGTTCTGATTTCTCTATATAGTTTTAAACCGCGCAAAAATATCCCTGTATTAGTAGACAACACCCCTAGGAAACCCGAGTATCTCGAGATGCGCAGTACGTGACTGTAACAAAAGTAGGCACCTCCCTTAGATTGACAGATATACAGTCGAACAATTTGTTTTTGTTTGTTTGCTTTTTTGTCATTTATTTTATATTTTATTTTTGTTTTGTTGCTTGACTGAGACAAATCCTATCAGCAGAAGTGTCGTTTCCCTACAGATCACTCAGTGAACAGCATTGTTGGTTTCAACTGTTGTCTGCAAGACCTTTCCACACTGAAGTGTTTAATTTCGATTTCTTATTTCTTTGCAACATCGGTCGAATTTCACTTTGTTTGTCGTTGTTTGTCTGTGTAAACTGAAATGTTTTTAAGGTGGACACCTCTCTATAGCTAGTTGTCTTCATAAGGATGATTACTTCCGAAAAGTATTCCGTATTAGAAAGAGGGTGAGTACACCAGATAAAAAAAGGTACGTGAACCGTGGAGGCAAGATAGCGCACTTTCATTGAAACTTTGTCCTTTTACTTCTAATTCCTAATTCGTTATTGAAATTCATATTCAAACTCTTCCAACATGATATCCGCCATTGCGCAACGAGGATTTTGAGGAAGACCTGCGCAATTCCTGGTTCAAAAGCTACGGTTGGGTTTGTCATTCACTTGTGACCTTGAGTTTCTTTAGTTGATCTTAAACTCCTTGGAAATGTGTCGTATGACTATGGGAACTGTGTCATCTCAATCAAAAATTGTCCAGCGAAAGGTCACGTGAATGAATACAAAAATCCCTTCTACCGCACTGAGATGTGAGGGGAAACGCGATGCGCGCGTGTGAAGGCCGAATGAAAATGAAGCGCGTGCTCGCGTTTTTCACTTGCTTACTATGAGGGGAACAAGAGACTGCTGATAGCACACAATTAAAAAAAAAAAAAAAAGATTATACTTCCTTCCTTCGCTCCTGGTCATCCCACAAGTTTGGACGAATGAGATTTCTCCTCGCGCGCGAGATTCCAATTGACATTACTGTTACGTCACAAAGGACATTTTATTCGCAGTTTGTAAGTCTAGCTGACGGCGTGTACTTTTGCTGCGTAATTTATTATACGGAATACTACAGAGTGAAGAGCTTGATTTTAAAATGGAATCCGACAAGAAAGGTAAATTTTCAAGTTTTTATCATAGAAAACTGTGCGACAAGAAATTTTTCGTAGTACAAGGGCACATTTTTTAAAATAGAGTTTGCGCTCAACATTTCAACCAACTTGTCAGTGACTTACCACAGAAAATAAATCGTTAGGAAGTAAAGTAACAGCATGGCCCAGTGACTGAAAAAAGAGTTACTAAGCAAATTGTATTCAATTGCCCTTCTTGTACAAAAAAAAAACAAAAGATAACAAAACAAAATACTGCAAAACAGCTGTAAACAAATCGTCTCCCGTGGCACGAGCTCCAAGTGCAACGCGCGCCAGACCACACACGCCATAGCAACAGTCACGTAATTTTTGACAGTTCGTTTTTCCTTCAACTTTTCTGTTGATTTATATTTAACCTCGTTTTATTAAAGCAACAAAAACCTGGGAAATGCATTGGCTACCATTTAAAATTGTTTGTCTCAGGTCGGAAGTCAACCTTCGGCGATCGAAATTCACTTCGAAGGAAACTACAGGATATAGAGAGGCACAATGCGGTAAGGCTCTTACATATTTTTTTTTGTTGACAAAATTTTCAATTTTTTTTTTACCGATATGTTTGCTTTTGTCTGCCATCACTTCCAGTTACAGTCAAAATGATTGTTCAATATTTCACCTTATGATTTACATACAACAAATTATTAAATCAGCTAGGAAAATACATTAATAGATTATTGTTAATATACAATGAAATGAACTTATCCACTGATGCACTCAGACGCCTTGGGGTAAAAAATCACGCAAGCGGTAAGTTACAGCAATGACTTTAAATTCAGACGCTCGCCAATGGAAAAACGAATTTGAAATAAAATTATTCAAGAAGCTAAACGTTTTACTAGGTAGATCTATCAGGCTTTTACAAGGGAATGAAAAGTATCTGAAATAATCCGGCAAAAATGAGCGTTAAGTTTTTCGTCAACCTCGTGCTTTGGAGAATATGTTATTAAGTCTTTTTCCACTACATGGAACATTTCCCAGCATCACAGATGTATAAATCCCTCCCTGTAAAAAACAAAACAAAACAAAAACAAAACGGTTTCAACCTGTTTTCGGTATATATAAAGACATTTCCTGATGGTTCTCTGATCAATGTCAGTTGTATTGCAATTGACAATTAGTTGAATTAGTTGAATTTTCTTCCCTCACGCATTAGTTCCAGTTTCGTTTCATTAGTGAGCGACTAGCCTAGGTGCATTTCTGTTTCACAACACCGCGGGGCGTTTATTTGAGGAGGGCACTTTGCTATATCCGTTTATTCGATGGAGAATACTAAGGTTTAATTGTGCAAGTAAATAAATACACCTATAAGATACTTTTCATCTGACAACGGAAAACATTTTATTTCTTTCTTACAGGAGCTGAGAACCTCTATAAAAGGCAAGGAAAGCCAAATCAAAAATATTAAAGATTTGGGAAAGTAAGTAAAATAGTTTTTATACACCTGACGAAGACAATCAGTGTACACCACATATGCTCCATCGTTAATTGTTTTGTTTACTTACACAGTGAACAGAAGAAGAAAGTGGGAGAGTTGGAAAAAGATCACAGGAAGGAAATGGAGAAGCTTCAGGTATGAAACACAATTCATTTTGGAAAAATTTCCTTTTTTTTAGTCGTACAGGAGCGGGTTTTAGAGTGGGGTGGGGGGCGGGGGCTAAAGCGAACGCGTTAGCGTGAGACAACTAGGGGGATCCGGGGACATTCTCCCCCTGAAAAATTCTAAACTTAAGTCCTCTGAAATTGCTAGAAATGCACCAAAAACTGTCAACTGTATCAACTAAAAAATAGCTAAAATATGTTTTCTTTTCTTTTGAAGTAAAGAGTCAATGTTTCGGTCTGGCCCTTCGTTTTACCAGCATATTATTTTGGACTAATGAGGCAGAAATTTTCGGATTGTTTTCTTGTGGAAGGCAGCAGCTTGTATAGACACACTTTCCTTGTTCAAGTTTACGTAAATCATAAGTGGTTCTTTGTTCGTTATGACAGCGGGACTGAATGATCTAGGATGACCGTAGCTGTGCATAAATCTCCGTTTCAAATATTTACCCTTAAGCTTTCATAAATTAATGCCTTCGTGCAAAAACTCCCTCGACTTATTCAGTGATGAAACTTCACCTTCGTGAAATACCGATTCAAGAACGAACGAACATAGCGTGAAACAACCGCTGAATTTCCGTTATTTCACGGTTGAAATCTAGTCGTCCGTGGAGCAGCAAAACTAGCGACAAACTGACTAAAATTGTCGGTTTTCTCGGAGAAAACCTTAATATACTTAATAATTTCTAAGGTAAGTTGTTTCTGTAAGTGATGAATATGATTAAAAAAATTAACCATGTTAAAGGTGGTGGTGGTGGTGGTGGTGGAGGGGAGGGGGGGGGGGGGGTGTCTAAAGCCGTTTCCCCTCCGCGTTCCCAAAATAATTTAATTCAGACTTGAACAATAAACGGTGATCTTTGTAATCTGCTATCTATCGGTGGCGCCGATCTAGTGATATGATTATTTTTGTCTCTTCTTAAATTTATCTGGTGAAGAGTTAGCGGGAGCTAATCTCGTACCCAGATCTCCCACCGACGACTGAGATCGGGGTACGAGATTAAGCGGGAGCAACATTTCCTCATCCGGGTGTTTTTAGTTGTGGTGAAAACTTTACTAACAAATAACTGATCAGTTAATTTAGTACGTGAAGCAAACTTTAGTTATTGAAACATAAGTTTGATCTTGATTTTAAACAGAACGACATGAAGCGGGTTCAGGCAGAGAATGACGGTTTGGAGAGGTAAAATGCAGTTTCCGATAATGATAAGTAAATATAGTCCATATTTAAAGCTGCGTGCATGTAAACAACTTATTTTACTAAAGGTTCATTTGTATTTGTTTTCAGTGAAATTGAAGAAAGGAAAGCTGCAAGGGAAGAGGTGAAAATTATTTACTGTTCTGACTTTCGCTAAATGCAATGCATTTAGTGTTTGGCGTATTCTGAATATTACTTACACCTACACCCACAAACAAAAACATGTCTAAAGTATTTTTTTCTTTAATCGCAGGAAACTGCCAGTACCAACACAGAAGAGGAAAGGTAATTGATATTAATAAAGAACCAGTGATAAATTTAAGGAAAACATTATTTCTTGCAGCGTGTTTATTGTGATTTTGTGTATTTTCAGGAAACTCCAGGAGCTAAAAAGGGTACTGGAAGAAGTCGAACTTGAGGTAAGTGCGACCTTGTTAATCACAGTTAATCAAAGCGTTCACGGTTATTTATTTGTGTTGTGATTTAATTTTGTTGGAACAATCTGGAAGTCAGCCACGGAATTCGTAGAGAGTGTCAGAGCTACTGTTTTTTTTACGAGCCATTGGTCTGTGACTGAGTTTTGTGTAATGGACTGTATAGTGCTCTACCCACTATGTCATCAGGCATAGAGTGAGTGAGTTAGCGTCCGTAAACAAACAGGTCCGCAGCGCGTACAAATAAACAGGTCCGCGGCAAAGCTGAAACCATTTTTATATTTTTTATTTAAAATTTAACAGAAGAACTCACGCTTCTATTAATTTCTACTGCAAATTGGACAAAGCTCTGGTTAAAAGAATGGGCAAGTTTCGTAGCGGTACATACGATATTAAATGATTTACTATCACATGCACTTAAATGTAACCTGAGTGACGAACTTGCATATTATTTATTCCAATAAATATTTTTTCTGTTCTTGAAACAGACACAACAACTTGCAGATACGGAAGAAATCGTTACCGAAAACATAAAGGTTTGAATCGGTTTAACGTGTCTAATTTAAAGGTTTAAACAAATATTTATAATACACAACTGACCATAGTTAAGGCGGAGTGAAACAGCTGTATAAACAACATACAACCCTCAATTCCTTGATTCGCTCTGTCTCAGGGCTTACGCTCAGCGAAACGCTAGCTCTCGAATCTCTTAATGACGGCCAAATTACATTATCAACTCTCTTGATAAAAACGAAGATTTATTTCCTCTCGACGGAGCAACACAGTTTCCATATAAATTAATCCCTCTATCTACCCGAACCAACCAGTCTGTTGCAATCATCAGTCAGTCAGTGAGTCAGTCAGTCAGTCATTCATTCAGCCAATCAATCAATCAGTCAATCAATCAATCAATCAATCAATCAATCAATCAATCAATCAGCTAGTCAGTCTGTCACTCTGCCAATCTTTCTGTCTCCCACTAAGCCAGACAGCCAATCAGTTGTTTTTTCCTTTTTTGCTTGATTAACTAATTCATTTATTCATTCATGGGTTGATTTCTTTCGTTTTTTGCTATTTGTACAGATGCAAACTGCACTCATTGACGAATACAAAAGGTAACTGATGATTTGCGTTTTTAACACTTTCAATCATTTAGTAGCGACTTTTGAATTTATCTCTGTTCAAACATTATAATTAAAAAATCACTGAATTTCATCATTTCACAGTGAAATAACAATCACAAAATCAGAAAACGAAACTGTAAAGACAAAGTTGCAGAAGGTAACATATTGTGAACTTTATCAATATTTTGTACGTTTGAAGAAGAAAATAGTAAACTTATGTTGGGGAAGAGGCAGCCTAATTGGGTTACGATGGCTTGTGATAGTTTCTATCACTTTCCAGCACTTAAACTTTAATGGATCAGTTCTACCACCCTTTGTCAATTAATCCCACAATAATAGTATACAAACAAATGCCTAATGATTGGTGAACAAGTGATAGCCGCTTTGTCGCCAAAAGAGGCTACCATAGCAACAGTGTGCGCTGCCAAAAACTTCCCTAATTTAAGCTTTTAGTGGTTATGCTTCAAGAACAAGCTCGGTGTCTCCCATATTTTTTTAGGGACTGTGGTCAGTATTTTTAAATACAACTTTTTGAAAAGTTTACAAATATTTATGTACTCTTGTATTGAGAAATTGAACTTTTTTTTCTGAACTTAAGAAACACACCGGAAGCAAAATAATTACAAATTATTGAGGAGCGAGTTAACAACTTTATGCTATGTGTTTTTTAATATTCCAGCTTAACGAGCTGCACGAGGAAAGAAAGAAGTGAGTATTCATGAAATTAGACGACAATAACAACAACAGCAAACTCTGTATACCCCAGAGTCTAACCGAAGCATTTACAATGTAACTCACTAAACATGGTCAAGAATTGTGATCTTAGAGCAGTGTTATATTTTTTTCGGGCTGATAAGGAACACTTTAAGTTATTTTATCCATTTTAATGTACAAACAAGCGCAAAATGTATTATGTTCCTATACTCCGGCGGAGGTGCGGAAATGTAGAAGCTAGCGCGCCAAACCTTTCCATCAAATTTTCGTTTGGAAGATTAGAGGGTCGGTGGTTCGAGGCTAGGGTATTCAATACTTTACTCCACATTGTCTCTCTTCACCCAGGTGTGTAAATGGGTACCGGCGACATACTGCTGGGGGTAACCCTGGGGTGATATGCATCCCATCCAGGGGGGAGTAAAAATACTCCTAGTTGCCTCCAAGCTCCAGCCGTGTGGCCCACTTAAGATAGTAGTCCAACTTTACCTTGCTATGGTCCGACGACAAATGTACCTGTAGTTAACATTGACTCACATCGTGATACCTTATTTCTAGAGAGCTGGAGTCTTCCATCCGAGAATTAAATTCGGTGCGTGAAATGGTAAGTAAAACATATAATTTAATGTCCATGATTTACTTTTCATTCCACACAAAAGCCTGACCGTGCATATCATAAATAAATAAAAAATGAATATATAATATATACAATATAAGAGCTGTTTACTTTTAAACATCAATTTAATGCAATATGGAGACAATTATCGTTCGCGCTCGCTATTTTTACGTATAGCAAACCTTTTCTCGAAATAAGTACGATTTTAGTTAATCCTTAGTGTTTGCTATGTGGTTTTCATTTGAGGAATGCTATAACACAGCACTAACTTTGGTGCTCAAAGGAAAAAAACAGAAAATTTGTCATTATAGCAAGAATTTCTGCCTTGTTCTGCAGAATAAAGCTAAACAAGAGACAATCGACAAGACAAAGGAATACATCCAGGTTTGTTTTAACTCCGCTGGTGTATTTTATTTTAATTCACTTATCGGTATTTGACAGTGCAAACTTTAGGAAGGATTTCGTATGTTGTTACAATGAGATACTCCATTTTCTTCGCTTTATATAGAAAAAATGCTTGGAGATGTTCAGGGCTGTGGAAACGTTTGAGAGAAGAGTTCAGGTTAGTTTTAAAACCACAAAGAAAGTGAATCATGTAAAAAGCCAAACGTAATTCTGTTAATGATGGATCAAAGTTCTGCCTGCAAACCATGGTCGCTTTATATCTGGACAAACGTTTCGGTTTTAAGTTTCAAACTAGTTACGTTTGAAATTGGATTTCTATTCAAAATCAAATTGTTTTGATTTCTTGTAGGAATTGGAAAAGAAGAAGGCAGAAGTTGTAAGGTAAGGAGGCACGAATGATATTCATTATTTTAGTTCCGCAGCTGTTAAAAAGTCGCTGAAGTGCTTTGAAAACTGCGTTTTACCCTGGCCGGTTTGTCGCCTACATACCACACAAACCTAGCCGAAAATTAATGTTAGGTAACGTATTCAAAAGTACTTTTTTCAATGAAAGACATTTTTTAGATCTGTTAACGATTTTGTTTTCTTAATTTTCAGCCAAAATGCTGCGATCGACCGCGAATTCGCAATCTGGCGTCTCGAGGTAAAGATTTATAAGAATCTGATTTAAAATCCCTCCTCGTCACAAGGCGATTTAACAGTTCTTATCAGTGCATATCTGTGCGGATAGGTTTTATGGCCTTAGATGTTTGAAATGAGTTGGAAGGGAATCTATATTTTTTTCCGGCAAATTTTTACCTCAATATTTGTTTTGACAGGGGCAAATATTCCGTTGAAACTGCAAAATAAGGTCACCTTGCAATTTCATGAATGAATGAATAAATTTAATAAAGCCCAACAGCTCCCAAACTCAGGGAATAAAATTTGGTTTCCTAAAACCGATCAGGTCCTTACATTTACAGCTAAAACATCCAAAACGATCAAACTGTATTCGCTTACACAGATATGGCCTTAAAAGGGCAGACAACGATCTGGGAGCACAGAAGAGAACATTTTAAGCATCTTACCTTCGATGCTGTCCTTGGATATCTCTGTCGACGACTTGAATTCGTTTCCTTCTAGATAGGTTACTATCATGCAGTATATCCTGTTATCTTGTTTGTTCAAGTCTTTCTATAGATCTTGTTCTATCTTAGATGAACTTCACCAAACTGTTTTCTCCCGCTTGAAATCCTTCATGGTTGTTTTCCATTATTGTCCTAAAACCATGAAGGCCATTACTGCAACAACTAACCGTTGATTTGTTTCTTTCAGATAAAAATTAAAATGAATGAAAAGGACAAGTAAGTATTGACTGAAACAGGAAATCCATGTTAGTTAATTTGTTGTCACTGTTTGTGTTTGTTTGTGCTTCTATTTTGCTTTATCATGAAGTTTTATCTTGGCCTCACATTAGGCTAAGTTAAAACTTAACGATAAAGCGAAGTATTGACTTTTCGTTGTCTTTTAGATGTAAGTAAAACGGCAACGTTTGTTCTTTTTGTTCCACGAATGAAGATTTTTGTAATAAATTGATTAAATAAAATTATTGATTTTAAAGATGTAGCGTTCAAGTCTTGTTTACGAACAAACCAAACCTTACTCGTTTTCGTAGTTAACCTTTCCAAATGGTGATCACGGTCCGATTTCTCCTTACTATGTTACTACTTGATCAAACACACGAGTCAATGAGAAAAATGAAATGATCAACAAACATGTTTAGGAAACAGTCGATAAAAGTTCGCTCTTAGTATTCTGGCCTTCTCTGTAGGGAAAGGGCTGTCTTCCTTTACGAGTTTTTCTGGAAAAGTTCGTCACGATGCAGTGTACGGGGTTTTAAGGCTGCCCTTCGAGCTAAAAGGAGGCTTTGAAGATTTTCTATTGCATTTTAATCCGTTTGTAAAAAAACAACACAGATATTTAAAGGCACAGTCCATCACGCGTGAAATTAAACTTAAAATAACCTCACGTTTCCTATCACATGAAACCTAAAGCGGGAGCCACTTCCTTACTTTTTTTTATAGCCGTGCCTCATAATTTCATTTTTTTTTTTTCTACAGCGAGATTGATGCCGTCCATGAGAAAATTGCACTCCTCCAGGCCCAAGTAAGTACATTTATTATATATGTACTGAGATTTACTGCAAAATGAATGTGTTAAATAAAAATGATGCGTTAAAGAGTACACGAAATCTGATTTGTTTTACGATTTTTCTCACTAGTGAAAAATACCGTATGACCAATCACAAGCCACAGACGAAAGTTTTCACTAGTGGCAAAAATCGTATCGGTTTTCCCGCCTTTCACTGACGGCGTCACTAGGCAAAAGGAAAACCGTGGCGTCTTCTTCGAGCAATTCAAGGTTTGCAGATGTAACTTCCGTAGAGGAATTTATTGAAGGACAAGAAAACGAAAACACCAGGAAGAAAACTGAACAGAATGTTGCTTTGCTTAAGGAGAAAATCCCAGAGATGTCAGGCAAATAAAACCGAAAATGTTTTCGGTTCAGGGAAGTGAAAGAGATCCCGTCACTGTTTACAAATTGTACGCGGAGAAAAGGATGTCGGAAATGAACGACAATAACGCGCCATTTTATCTAGCAATAAATAACTGTAAAAAACAAGATTCTTCTAAACCATGGTTTAAAAAGTCAGCCGTTGGCGTGAACAAGCTGAATTCGTTAATGAAAAAAATGGCATAAAAAGCCGGGCTGGGGCCCAATGTAAAGAACCATAGCGGTCGCAAAACAATGATCCAAACTTTAACAAACAACGACATCCAAGCGACAAATATTATTCAACTGTCGGGACATAAAAATCTTCAAAGTGTGACAAATTATTCTGTAGTTCCTGAAAAACAGCAAGTAAAAATGTTTCGTACTTTAAGTGACATGATGTCCGGGAATGTGCATAGCTTAGAGAAAACTAATTCATCTCAAGTTGGAGAATGCTCCACTGATCCTTCAGCTAGCTCGGCGGGTCGCTCGGCGGCAGATCATCACCAACAAGCGATGTCGCTTTTCACGGGCGCTGTTATTCATGGAGGTCAATTCAGCATTTGTATTAACAGCCTTAATCAATCCCCGAAGTTGGCAATCCAAGAAGTTGAGGCAAAGGCTTCTCCAAAGAGGTACAAAAGGCTAAAAGTACTGGATTCGGACTCTGATTAAAATGCATGCATTACCATAATTAGTTTTACAAAACAGTCAACTTTATCAAGTTTTTTATAGTTACGGTTTTGAACGGGGATATTTAAAGCTGAAAATTTTCATTTGTCATTTAAAGTTAAAGAATCGTTTAAAAGTAGACTTTGTTCCACTTTCTTCAGAGTCATTGAATAACTTTAATGTTGATAGGAATTTTTGTACGTTCAGTTTGCTCGAATAAAATCATTCGCAACTCGTTGTGGTCTTGCTCTTGATTTTACGGTGCAATTGATAGTTGCTAACATTATTTTGTAATATCTCAGTACAAATATAATAAACAAATTACCTCATGGTTGGTTCGCTTGTACGATTTTTATTCACTCGTTGTGAAGAATCGCAAACGAACGAGTGAGCGCAGCGAACGAGTGAGTTTGCGATTCTTCACAACTCGAGAATAAAAATCGTACGCACTCACCAACCATGAAGTAATCTCTATGTATAATCATGGAAAGTGACGGGAGCGTGAAAGAACTGTAATGTGAAACACGAGATACAGGCGAGTGTTTCTCTCCACTTCTTGAGTGCTCTTGCCTCTTCCTTGTGTACGTCATATAAGAGAGCTAAACACCGTCGAGTTTCTGAGAAATCTGCCTCAATTCGCGAGGACTTGTAGCACACGTATCTTGAGATACTCTAGTTACCTATGGCTAGTGCCTAATACGACGATATTTTTTCGCGGTTTAAAACTATGCAGAGAAAGCAGAACTTATCAAATGCTCTTTGCATCCAAAAATAAAACTGGGGGTAGCCATGCATTTTTCAGAGTTAATAGAGCTTAAATTTGGAAATAAAACGCCAGAGAATGCGTGGTTACGTCCAATTTTCTATTGGATTCCAATAGCCCTTGCTAAGATCTGCTTTTCCCGTGTAGTCATAAACCACACAAAAATACTTCCTTACTAGTAGGCACCATCCTTAAAGGGGCACTGTCACGGTATTTTTTTGTGTTTTGCTAAAAAAAATGCTCAAATGTTTGGCAAAATACCTTTCTTATAGGATCAAATTGTTGTTAGAGCACTGGAAATAAAATATTAAGTGATCACTCCTGCGCCAGAATAAGCAAAGAGTAAAGATAAGAGCCACATAAAGCTTTCTTATCCAAATTTCAAGAGTCTCTAAAGGCCTGCGTGCACTGTGGTCTTCCTGTAGCGCCTCCGTTTGTCATTCCCTTGGGATGTTTTACTTTTCACCACTCTGTGTTATTTTTCCTGAACCAACCAGTTCAAGGATTTTATCAAGGTTTTTTTTTTTTTACAATCCTTTCAATTTTGCTTTTGCATGTTTTAATTTATTTAGTCGAGTAGTTGAAAGTAACTTCTGGCATTGTAAAAAGATTTTGGCATCATCTTTGTGTGAACGCGATCTCTGTTTGCATAGGACAATGATTAGTAATGCAAAATTATATCTGAAATTATAAATGTTAGAAATCTGTCAGCTGTGATCTTGTTTGTTGCTCTTAATGAAAAAATTGATGCCAAAAATAATCTGGGACCAATAAACGTTAGCTTTTGTATCTCTTTACGATGGTCAATTGACCTTTTCAACATATTTTCTTTCAACTATTTGTTTTCACTGCCGACCGACAAAACACTAGACAAGCACAACAATTTCTTTAAAAACTGCCGCGCTTAACCCCGCATGCGTAAGGATTGACTTTGAAGACATGAGCTCAGGTTTTCAACAATCTAAGGAAGTCATGTTTATCAAGAAAGACACACACTGCACCGTCCGTTCATCTGAAATTTTCCTTTTATCTCTGGTCAGTGACGTAATTGTTGAATTGGTACTAAAAAAAAAATGTTTCATTTCTAAAACACATATCAGACATTAAAAGATCACAGAGAAGTGATGTTGATTTTTTTACGCGTGAGTTTTGGTTTTTTTCGTTTATTGTTGTTTAATTTCTTAACAAGTTCTAAGCTATTCCCACAGAAACTGACCCTCCTTATGGCCACACCACAGTCAACTCGACCACTTTGTTATTACGGTTATTTTGGTTTGGTCCAAACAAAACTTCATGAACTAATTTTGTTATTGTATAAATATAATCTCGGTAATCCACCCAACTCAATAATATGACAAACGTTATATGGAGTGGTTATTGTCGCGTTACTGACAGATTCTATTGTGCCTAGTCTGATTTTATTTCTCACAGTTTTTCTCTATTTCCCTTAGAGTGCGGATAAAAAGAACAAGAAGCCTGGTTTATTCAGACGAGTTTTCCGCCGACTGTTCAAGCGCCACTGAAACATCTGTTCAATTAATAATTAATCATACTTGTAAATAGATTTCTTCTTGTGTTAAACTACAAGAATTGTCCAAATGTTTGTAAATATTTATTTTTTCATGTTGTTATGGAAACAGAGGAGTAAAGATGTGTTTTATTCCGGAGAGATTTTGTCTGAATGCATCCTCACTCGTCAATATGACTTAACGGAAGTCCGAGTCGTAACTACTTTTAATACAAACGTGAGTATGAGTATCAGCCTCGTTCTTTTATCCACTCAGTGACCACGTGATCAATTCGCCTTCAACGGAAAACATTCCAACTCACTCGTAACCACGTGATCCCTTCGACCCAAATGGACAACATTACTACTCTCCCTAGCAGCTTACGTGGGTTTTTTTCTGTAAGTCTCTCACGATTAGACTTCCAGCGAGTCCAATAGAATCTCATTCACTTCACTCGTGACCACGCGTCTATCGGTAAGGTATCCTAACCTAATAGCGCTACGAGTGGACTGGGCGAGCTAAAACATAAACACCAAAAATCGCTAAATCTTGCTTATTTGCTGATACAAAGGAAACTCTTAACTGATACTCTCGTAAGCGGAGTATCGGGAGTTTAATACAAAACTCACAAAAACGCGTTTGAACTCCCATACAGACCCTGTACCCGGTAGAAAAACATTTTATCTCTTTATTACTGGAGCTGAGAACCTCCATTAAAGGAGAGGAAAACAAATTCAAAACATTCTTTAATGTTCTCAATCTGTTTTTCTTTTCCTTTCATGGAAAGGTGTAAAACACAATAATTTAAGGCGAATTTCACAATCATTGTGAGTTATACAGCGAGGGATAACACTCTTGGGAACTTGACAATTTGTCATGTCAATATTAACGAGAACAGACATCAATTCACATCTCCAACACGAAAAACTGCAATTCAGATTTGAACAATAAATGGTGATATTTCAGTGTAATCTGCTATCTACCAGTGGTATTATTCATTTTCGCCTCTTACTAAATTTATCTGGAAAGGAGTTAGCGGGATCAACACTTCCTCATCCGGGTGTTTTTAGTTGTGGTAAAATTTTACTAACAAATGACTGATCAGTTGATTTAGCACATAAAGCAATCTTTAGTTATTGAAACATAAGGTTGATCTTTATTTTAAACAGAACAAAATAAAGCGGCTGGAAACAGACACCGAACGCTCGAACAGCTAAAATGCAGTTTCTGATTATGATGTCCAAATGTTTACAAATATTTTTCTTATGTTGCTATGAAAACGGAGGAGTAAACATCTGTGTTATTCCGGAGAGATTTTGTCTGAATGTAGTCCTCACTCGTCGATAGCACCAAGCGGAAGTCTTGTCCGTAACAACTTAAGCGGAAGTCAGCTAATACAACTTATAAGTATGCCTCGTTCTTTTATCCACTAAGTGAGCACGTGATCTAATCGCATTCAAAGGACAATATTGCTACTCTCCCTAGCAATTTACATGGACTGTTTTCCACGTCTGTCACGATTAGACTTAAAGCGAGTCCAATGGACTCTCATTCATTCCACTCGTGATCACGTGACTGTCGATAAGGTGTCCTTAGTCTATAACACAACTAGACTGCTGATAATCCAGTGGACTCGATTTGTGTGAAAATACCAAACCACAGCTAGTCATCTCTAGCAGTGACAAGGCTGGAATAATAATTACCCTTCTTGAAGAGGGTTATATGTCTCCCTAGAAAAAACTGCATGGGAGGCTAAACCACAGCTAGACTTCTGGGAATCCCGTAGACTTTAAGATATACGACTAGACAGTATTTAACAATTATTCCACGAGGGTGGGTTGAATACGAGGTGATAGACAGGCAACGAGGAGCAAAGCCCTGATTTGGCTTTAATCATCTCGTGTCTAACAAACGCGAGTGGAATAGTTGATTAATTAAAAAATATAAAAATCGCTAAATCTTGCTGATTTGATTATACAGTGGAAGCTCTCTTAACTGATAGTCTCGTAACCGGACAACTCTACTTACGACCGCCTTCACAAGACCCCATTTGATCTACCATACAAACTCTGTCTTGACACACTCCCGTCAGCGGGCATCCTCCCGTAAGCGGCCGCGGAAAGTTTCAGAGGTTACGATTTAGACTTTTCCTTTGTTTTTTCCTGTTTTTTTTTGAAAGACTTAAAAGCTCAGGTTAGTGGACACCCGGAAGAAAATCCCATTAGCCTCTGCATATTTTAATCAATCAACCGTACATCGCTATTCGTCACAATGATTATACATTACATTCATTACAGTTATC
>NW_028145568.1:885000-1000000 GCF_977016875.1 Pavona decussata
AACACAATTAAAAAAAACACGATTATACTTCCTTTCTTCCTAGTCATTATTTCAATAAGAAGATATTTGTATCCCACAAGTTTGGACGAATGAGATGCCTCCTCGCGCGCGAGATTCCAATTGACATTACTGTTACGTTACAAAGGAAATTTTATTCACAGTTTGTAAGTCTAGCTGACGGCGTGTACTTTTGCTGAGTAATTTATTATACGGAATACTACAGAGTGAAGAGTTTGATTTTAAAATGGAATCCGACAAGAAAGGTAAATTTTCAAGTTTTTATCATAGAAAACTGTGCGAAAAGAGATTTTTCGCAGTACAAGGGCACATTATTTAAAATAGAAGTTGCGCCCAACATTTCAACCAACTTATCAGTGACTTACAACAGAAAGTAAATCGTTAGGAATTAAAGTAACAGCATAGCCCAGTGACTGAAAAAAGAGTTACTAAGCAAATTGTATTCAATTGCCCTTCTTGTAAAAAAACAGAAGATAACAAAACAAAATACTGCAAAACAGCTGGAAACAAATCGTCTCCCGTGGCACGAGCTCCAATTCCTGGCAACGCGCGCCAGACCACACACGCCATAGCAACAATCACGTCATTTTTGACAGTTCGTTTTTCCTTCAACTTTGCTGCTGATTTATATTTAACCTCGTTTAATTAAAGCAACAAAAACCTGGGAAATGCATTGGCTACCATTTAAAATTGTTTGTCTCAGGTCGGAAGTCAACCTTTGACGATCGGAATTCACTTCGAAGGAAACTACAGGATATAGAGAGGCAGAATGCGGTAAGGCTCTTACATATTTTTTTTGTTGACAAAATTTTCAAGTTTTTTTACCGATATGTTTACTTTAGCCTGCCATCACTTCCAGTAACAGTCAAAATGATTGTTCAATATTTTGCCTTATGATTTACATACAACAAATTATAAAACAGCTAGGAAAACACGTTAATAGATTATTGTCAATATACAATGAAATGGCACTTATCCACTGATGTACTCAGACGCCTTGGGGTAAAAAAAAAGACGCAAGTGTTAAGTTACAGCTAATTCAGACGCTCGCACATGGAAAAATTAATTTGAAACTGAATCAATCAAGAAGCTGAACGTTTCACAAGTTAGATCTAACGCTTTTGTACAAGGGAATGCAATGTATCTGAAATAATCCGGCAAAAATGAACGTTTAGTTTTACGTCAACCTCGTGCTTTGGAGAATGCATTATTTTTCAACTACAAAGAACATTTCCCAGCATCACAGATGTATAAATCCCTCCCTGTAAAAAACAAAACAAAACAAAAACAAAACGGTTTCAACCTGATTTCAGTATATATAAAGACATTTCTTGATGGTTCTCTGATCAATGTCAGTTGTATTGCAATTGACAATTAGTTGAATTAGTTGAATTTTCTTCCCTCACGCATTAGTTCCAGTTTCGTTTCATTAGTGAGCGACTAGCGTAGGTACATTTCTGTTTCACAACACTGCGGGGCGTTTATTTGAGGAGGGCGCTTTGCTATATCCGTTTATTCGATGGAGGATACTAAGGTTTTATTGTGCAAGTAAATAAATACACCTATAAGATACTTTTCATCTGAGAACGGAAAACATTTTATTTCTTTCTTACAGGAGCTGAGAACCTCTATAAAAGGCAAGGAAAGCCAAATCAAAAATATTAAAGATTTGGGAAAGTAAGTAAAAAAGTTTTTATACACCTGACGAAGACCATCAGTGTACACCACATATGCTCCATCGTCAATTGTTTTGTTTACTTACACAGTGAACAGAAGAAGAAAGTGGGAGAGTTGGAAAAAGATCACAGGAAGGAAATGGAGAAGCTTCAGGTATGAAACACAATTCATTTTGGAAAAATTTCCTTTTTTTTAGTCGTACAGGAGCGGGTTTTAGAGTGGGGTGGGGGGCGGGGGCTAAAGCGAACGCGTTAGCGTGAGACCACTAGGGGGATCCGGGGACATTCTCCCCCTGAAAAATTCTAAACTTAAGTCCTCTGAAATTGCTAGAAATGCACCAAAAACTGCCAACTGTATCAACTAAAAAATAGCTAAAATATATTTTCTTTTCTTTTGAAGTAAAGAGTCAATGTTTCGGTCTGGCCCTTCGTTTACCAACATATTATTTTGGACTAATGAGGCAGAAATTTTCGGCTTGTTTTCTTGTGGAAGGCAGCAGCTTGTATAGACACACTTTCCTTGTTCAAGTTTACGTAAATCATAAGTGGTTCTTTGTTCGTTATGACAGCGGGACTGAATGATCTAGGATGACCGTAGCTGTGCATAAATCTCCGTTTCAAATATTTACCCGCAAGCTTTCATAAATTAATGCCTTCGTGCAAAAACTCCCTCGACTTATTCAGTGATGAAACTTCACCTTCGTGAAATACCGATTCAAGAACGAACGAACATAGCGTGAAACAACCGCTGAAATTCCGTTCAGTTCACGGTTGAAATCTAGTCGTCCGTGGAGCAGCAAAACTAGCGACAAACTGACTAAAATTGTCGGTTTTCTCGGAGAAAACCTTAATATACTTAATAATTTCTAAGGTAAGTTGTTTCTGTAAGTGATGAATATGATTAAAAAAATTAACCATGTTAAAGGTGGTGGTGGTGGTGGTGGTGGAGGGGAGGGGGGGGGGGGGGTGTCTAAAGCCGTTTCCCCTCTGCGTTCCCAAAATAATTTAATTCAGACTTGAACAATAAATGGTGATCTTTGTAATCTGCTATCTATCGGTGGCGCCGATCTAGTGGTATGATTATTTTTGTCTCTTCTTAAATTTATCTGGTGAAGAGTTGGCGGGAGCAACACTTCCTCATCCGGGTGTTTTTAGTTGTGGTGAAAACTTTACTAACAAATAACTGATCAGTTAATTTAGTACGTGAAGCAAACTTTAGTTATTGAAACATAAGTTTGATCTTGATTTTAAACAGAACGACATGAAGCGGGTTCAGGCAGAGAATGACGGTTTGGAGAGGTAAAATGCAGTTTCCGATAATGATAAGTAAATATAGTCCATATTTAAAGCTGCGTGCATGTAAACAACTTATTTTACTAAAGGTTCATTTGTATTTGTTTTCAGTGAAATTGAAGAAAGGAAAGCTGCAAGGGAAGAGGTGAAAATTATTTACTGTTCTGACTTTCGCTAAATGCAATGCATTTAGTGTTTGGCGTATTCTGAATATTACTTACACCCACACCCACACCCACAAACAAAAACATGTCTAAAGTATTTTTTTCTTTAATCGCAGGCAACTGCCAGTACCAACACAGAAGAGGAAAGGTAATTGATATTAATAAGGAACCAGTGATAAATTTAAGGAAAACATTATTTCTTGCAGCGTGTTTATTGTGATTTTGTGTATTTTCAGGAAACTCCAGGAGCTAAAAAGGGTACTGGAAGAAGTCGAACTTGAGGTAAGTGCGACCTTTTTAATCACAGTTAATCAAAGCGTTCACGGTTATTTATTTGTGCTGTGATTTAATTTTGTTGGAACAATCTGGAAGTCAGCCACCGAATTCGTAGAGAGTGTCAGAGCTACTGTTTTTTTTTTTACGAGCCATTGGTCTGTGACTGATTTTTGTGTAGTGGACTGTATAGTGCTCTACCCACTATGTCATCAGGCATAGAGTGAGTGAGTTAGCGTCCGTAAACAAACAGGTCCGCGGCAAAGCTGAAACCATTTTTATATTTTTTATTTAAAATTTAACAGAAGAACTCACGCTTCTATTAATTTCCACTGCAAATTGGACAAAGCTCTGGTTAAAAGAATGGGCAAGTTTCGTAGCGGTACATACGATATTAAATGATTTACTATCACATGCACTTAAATGTAACCTGAGTGACGAACTTGCAGATTATTTATTCCAATAAATATTTTTTCTGTTCTTGAAACAGACACAACAACTTGCAGATACGGAAGAAATCGTCACCGAAAACATAAAGGTTTGAATCGGTTTAACGTGTCTAATTTAAAGGTTTAAACAAATATTTATAATACACAACTGACCATAGTTAAGGCGGAGTGAAACAGCTGTATAAACAACATACAACCCTCAATTCCTTGATTCGCTCTGTCTCAGGGCTTACGCTCAACGAAACGCTAGCTCTCGAATCTCTTAATGACGGCCAAATTACATTATCAACTCTCTTGATAAAAACGAAGATTTATTTCCTCTCGACGGAGCAACACAGTTTCCATATAAATTAATCCCTCTATCTACCCGAACCAACCAGTCTGTTGCAATAATCAGTCAGTCAGTCAGTCAGTGAGTCAGTCAGTCAGTCAGTCATTCATTCAGCCAATCAATCAATCAATCAATCAATCAATCAATCAATCAATCAATCAATCAATCAATCAATCAATCAATCAATCAATCAATCAATCAATCAATCAATCAATCAATCAATCAGTCAGCTAGTCAGTCTGTCACTCTGCCAATCTTTCTGTCTCTCACTAAGCCAGACAGCCAATCAGTTTTTTTTCCTTTTTTGCTTGATTAACTAATTTATTTATTCATTCATGGGTTGATTTCTTTCGTTCTTTGCTATTTGTACAGATGCAAACTGCACTCATCGACGAATACAAAAGGTAACTAATGATTTGCGTTTTTAACACTTTCAATCATTTAGTAGCGACTTTTGAATTTATCTCTGTTCAAACATTATAATTAAAAAATCACTGAATTTCATCATTTCACAGTGAAATAACAATCACAAAATCAGAAAACGAAACTGTAAAGACAAAGTTGCAGAAGGTAACATATTGTGAACTTTATCAATATTTTGTACGTTTGAAGAAGAAAATAGTAAACAGAGGCAGCCTAATTGGGTTACGATGGCTTGTAATAGTTTCTATCACTTTCCAGCACTTAAACTTTAATGGATCAGTTCTACCACCCTTTGTCAATTAATCCCACAATAATAGTATACAAACAAATGCCTAATGATTGGTGAACAAGTGATAGCCGCTTTGTCGCCAAAAGAGGCTACCATAGCAACAGTGTGTGCTGCCAAAAACTTCCCTAATTTAAGCTTTTAGTGGTTATGCTTCAAGAACAAGCTCGGTGTCTCCCATATTTTTTTAGGGACTGTGGTCAGTATTTTTAAATACAACTTTTTGAAAAGTTTACAAATATTTATGTACTCTTGTATTGAGAAATTGAACTTTTTTTTCTGAACTTAAGAAACACACCGGAAGCAAAATAATTACAAATTATTGAGGAGCGAGTTAACAACTTTATGCTATGTGTTTTTTAATATTCCAGCTTAACGAGCTGCACGAGGAAAGAAAGAAGTGAGTATTCATGAAATTAGACGACAATAACAACAACAGCAAACTCTGTATACCCCAGAGTCTAACCGAAGCATTTACAATGTAACTCACTAAACATGGTCAAGAATTCTGATCTTAGAGCAGTGTTATATTTTTTTCGGGCTGATAAGGAACACTTTAAGTTATTTTATCCATTTTAATGTACAAACAAGCGCAAAATGTATTATGTTCCTATACTCCGGCGGAGGTGCGGAAATGTAGAAGTTCGCGCGAAACCTTTCCGTCAAATTTTCGTTTGGAAGATTGGAGGGTCGGTGGTTCGAAGCTAGGGTATACAATACTTTACTCCACATTGTCTCTCTTCACCCAGGTGTGTAAATGGGTACCGGCGACATACTGCTGGGGGTAACCCTGGGGTGATATGCATCCCATCCAGGGGGGAATAAAAATACTCCTAGTTGCCTCCAAGCTCCAGCCGTGTGGCCCACTTAAGATAGTAGTCCAACTTTACCTTGCTATGGTCCGACGACAAATGTACCTGTAGTTAACATTGACTCACATCGTGATACCTTATTTCTAGAGAGCTGGAGTCTTCCATCCGAGAATTAAATTCGGTGCGTGAAATGGTAAGTAAAACATATAATTTAATGTGCATGATTTACTTTTCATTCCACACAAAAGCCTGACCGTGCATATCATAAATAAATAAAAAAATGAATATATAATATATACAATATAAGAGCTGTTTACTTTTAAACATCAATTTAATGCAATATGGAGACAATTATCGTTCGCGCTCGCTTTTTTTACGTATAGCAAACCTTTTCTCGAAATAAGTACGATTTTAGTTAATCCTTAGTGTTTGCTATGTGGTTTTCATTTGAGGAATGCTATAACACAGCACTAACTTTGGTGCTCAAAGGAAAAAAACGGAAAATTTGTCATTATAGCAAGAATTTCTGCCTTGTTCTGCAGAATAAAGCTAAACAAGAGACAATCGACAAGACAAAGGAATACATCCAGGTTTGTTTTAACTCCGCTGGTGTATTTTATTTTAATTCACTTATCGGTATTTGACAGTGCAAACTTTAGGAAGGATTTCGTATGTTGTTACAATGAGATACTCCATTTTCTTCGCTTTATATAGAAAAAATGCTTGGAGATGTTCAGGGCTGTGGAAACGTTTGAGAGAAGAGTTCAGGTTAGTTTTAAAACCACAAAGAAAGTGAATCATGTAAAAAGCCAAACGTAATTCTGTTGATGATGGATCAGAGTTCTGGCTGCAAGCCATGGTCGCTTTATATCTGGCCAAACGTTTCGGTTTTAAGTTTCAAACTAGTTACGTTTGAAATTGGATTTCTATTCAAAATCAAATTGTTTTGATTTCTTGTAGGAATTGGAAAAGAAGAAGGCAGAAGTTGTAAGGTAAGGAGGCACGAATGATATTCATTATTTTAGTTCCGCAGCTGTTAAAAAGTCGCTGAAGTGTTTTGAAAACTGCGTTTTACCCTGGCCGGTTTGTCGCCTACATACCACACAAACCTAGCCGAAAATTAATGTTAAGTAACGTATTCAAAAGTACTTTTTTCAATGAAAGACATTTTTTAGATCTGTTAACGATTTTGTTTTCTTAATTTTCAGCCAAAATGCTGCGATCGACCGCGAATTCGCAATCTGGCGTCTCGAGGTAAAGATTTATAAGAATCTGATTTAAAATCCCTGCTCGTCACAAGGCGATTTAACAGTTCTTTTCAGTGCATATCTGTGCGGATAGGTTTTATGGCCTTAGATGTTTGAAATGAGTTGGAAGGAAATCTATATTTTTTTCCGGCAAATTTTTACGTCAATATTTGTTTTGACAGGGGCAAATATTCCGTCGAAACTGCAAAATAAGGTCACCTTGCAATTTCATGAATGAATGAATAAATTGAATAAAGCCCAACAGCTCCCAAACTCAGGGAATAAAATTTGGTTTCCTAAAACCGATCAGGTCCTTACATTTACAGCTAAAACATCCAAAACGATCAAACTGTATTCGCTTACACAGATATGGCCTTAAAAGGGCAGACAACGATCTGGGAGCACAGAAGAGAACATTTTAAGCATCTTACCTTCGATGTTGTCCTTGGATATCTCTGTCGACGACTTGAATTCGTTTCCTTCTAGATAGGTTACTATCATGCAGTATATCCTGTTATCTTGTTTGTTCAAGTCTTTCTATAGATCTTGTTCTATCTTAGATGAACTTCACCAAACTGTTTTCTCCCGCTTGAAATCCTTCATGGTTGTTTTCCATTATTGTCCTAAAACCATGAAGGCCATTACTGCAACAACTAACCGTTGATTTGTTTCTTTCAGATAAAAATTAAAATGAATGAAAAGGACAAGTAAGTATTGACTGAAACAGGAAATCCATGTTAGTTAATTTGTTGTCACTGTTTGTGTTTGTTTGTGCTTCTATTTTGCTTTATCATGAAGTTTTATCTTGGCCTCACATTAGGCTAAGTTAAAACTTAACGATAAAGCGAAGTATTGACTTCTCGTTGTCTTTTATATGCAAGTAAAACGGCAACGTTTGTTCTTTTTGTTCTACGAATGAAGATTTTGATAATAAATTGATTGAATAAAATTATTGATTTTAAAGATGTACCGTTCAAGTCTTGTTTACGAACAAACCAAACCTTGCTCGTTTTCGAAGTTAACCTTTCCAAATGGTGATCACGGTCCGATTTCGCCTTACTATGTTACTACTTGATCAAACACACGAGTCAATGAGAAAAATGAAATGATCAACAAACATGTTTAGGAAACAGTCGATAAAAGTTCGCTCTTAGTATTCTGGCCTTCTCTGTAGGGAAAGGGCTGTCTTCCTTTACGAGTTTTTCTGGAAAAGTTCGCCACGATGCAGTCTACGGGGTTTTAAGGCTGCCCTTCGAGCTAAAAGGAGTCTTTGAAGATTTTCTATTGCATTTTAATCCGTTTGTAAAAAACAACACAGATATTTAAAGGCACAGTCCATCACCCGTGAAATTAAACTTAAAATAACCTCACAGTGTTTCCTATCACATGAAACCTAAAGCGGGAGCCACTTCCTTACTTTTTTTTATAGCTGTGCCTCATAATTTCATTTTTTTTTTCTACAGCGAGATTGATGCCGTCCGTAAGAAAATTGCACTCCTCCAGGCCCAAGTAAGTACATGTATAATCATTGAAAGTGACGGGAGCGTGAAAGAACTGTAATGTGAAACACGAGATACAGGCGAGTGTGTCTCTCCACTTCTTGAGTGCTCTTGCCTCTTCCTTGTGTACGTCATAAGAGAGCTAAACACCGTTGAGTTTCTGAGAAATCTGCCTCAATTCGCGAGGACTTGTAGCACACGTATCTTGAGATACTCTAGTTTCCTATGGCTAGTGCCTAATACGACGATATTTTTTCGCGGTTTAAAACTATGCAGAGAAAGCAGAACTTATCAAATGCTCTTTGCATCCAAAAATAAAACTGGGGGTAACCATGCATTTTTTAGAGTTAATAGAGCTTAAATTTGGAAATAAAACGCCAAACATTGCTTTGTATTCTAACTGTTTTTTAGAATAATTGTTGCTTAATTATCTCTAAAGAATGCGTGGTTACGTCCAATTTTCTATTGGATTCCAATAGCCCTTGCTAAGAGCTGCCTTTCCCGTGTAGTCATAAACCACACAAAAATACTTCCTTACTAGTAGGCACCATCCTTAAAGGGGCACTGTCACGGTATTTTTTTGTGTTTTGCTAAAAAAAATGCTCAAATGTTTGGCAAAATACCTTTCTTATAGGATCAAATTGTTGTTAGAGCACTGGAAATAAAATATTAAGTGATCACTCCTGCGCCAGAATAAGCAAAGAGTAAAGATAAGAGCCACATAAAGCTTTCTTATCCAAATTTCAAGAGTCTCTAAAGGCCTGCGTGCACTGTGGTCTTCCTGTAGCGCCTCCGTTTGTCATTCCCTCGGGATGTTTTACTTTTCACCAGTCTGTGCTATTTTTCCTGAACCAACCAGTTCAAGGATTTTATCAAGGTTTTTTTTTTTTTACAATCCTTTCAATTTTGCTTTTGCATGTTTTAATTTAGTCGAGTAGTTGAAAGTAACTTCTGGCATTGTAAAAAGATTTTGGCATCATCTTTGTGTGAACGCGATCTCTGTTTGCATAGGACAATGATTAGTAATGCAAAATTATATCTGAAATTATAAATGTTAGAAATCTGTCAGCTGTGATCTTGTTTGTTGCTCTTAATGAAAAAATTGATGCCAAAAATAAGCTGGGACGAATAAACGTTAGCTTTTGTATCTCTTTACGATGGTCAATTGACCTTTTCAACATATTTTCTTTCAACTATTCGTTTTCACTGCCGACCGACAAAACACTAGACAAGCACAACAATTTCTTTAAAAACTGCCGCGCTTAACCCCGCATGCGAAAGGATTGACTTTGTAGACATGAGCTCAGGTTTTCAACAATCTAAGGAAGTCATGTTTATCAAGAAAGATACACACTGCACCGTCCGTTCATCTGAAATTTTCCTTTTATCTCTGGTCAGTGACGTAATTGTTGAATTGGTACTAAAAAAAAAATGTTTCGTTTCTAAAACACATATCAGACATTAAAAGATCACAGAGAAGTGAAATTGATTTATTTACGTGTGAGTTTTGGTTTTTTTCGTTTATTGTTGTTTAATTTCTTAACAAGTTCTAAGCTATTCGCACAGAAACTGACCCTCCTTATGGCCACACCACAGTCAACCCGACCACTTTGTTATTACGGTTATTTTGGTTTGGTCCAAACAAAACTTCATGAACTAATTTTGTTATTGTATAAATATAATCTCGGTAATCCACCCAACTCAATAATATGACAAACGTTATATGGAGTGGTTATTGTCGCGTTACTGACAGATTCTATTGTGCCTAGTCTGATTTTATTTCTCACAGTTTTTCTCTATTTCCCTTAGAGTGCGGATAAAAAGAACAAGAAGCCTGGTTTATTCAGACGAGTTTTCCGCCGACTGTTCAAGCGCCACTGAAACATCTGTTCAATTAATAATTAATCATACTTGTAAATAGATTTCTTCTTGTGTTAAACTACAAGAATTGTCCAAATGTTTGTAAATATTTATTTTTTTTTCATGTTGTTATGGAAACGGAGGAGTAAAGATATCTTTTATTCCGGAGAGATTTTGTCTGAATGCAGTCCTCATTCGTCAATATGACTTAACGGAAGTCCGAGTCGTAACCACTTTTAATACAAGCGTGAGTATGAGTATCAGCCTCGTTCTTTTATCCACTCAGTGACCACGTGATCAATTCGCCTTCAACGGAAAACATTCCAGCTCACTCGTAACCACGTGATCCATTCGACTCAAATGGACAACATTACTACTCTCCCTAACAACTTACATGGGTTTTTCTGCAAGTCTCTCACGACTAAACTTTAAGCGAGTCCAATGGACTCTCATTCACTTCACTCGTGACCACGCGTCTATCGGTAAGGTATCCTAACCCAATAACGCAACGAGACTTCTGATAGCCTGTTCCAGGCTCCTAGAGAGACGCGCGAAGGAGAGGGCGAGGGGACGAAAACGCCCCCCTCGTTTTCGTCCCCTCGTCCTCTCCTTCGCGCTTCTCTCTAGGAGCCTGGAACAGGCTAGACTTCTGATAATCCAGTGGACTGGGCGAATTAAAACATAAAACACCAAACATCGCTAAATCTTGCTTATTTGCCGATACAAAGTAAGCTCTCTTAACTGATACTTTCGTAAGCGTAGTATCGGGACTTAAATACAAAACTCACAAAAATACGCTTGAACTCCCATACAGACCCTGTACCCTGTAGAAAAACATTTTATTTCATTATTACTGGAGCTGAGAATCTCCATTAAAGGAAAGGAAAACAAATTCAAAACATTCTTTAATGTTCTCAATCTGTTTTTCTTTTCCTTTCATGGAAAGTAAGCAAAAGAGTTTTTATACACCTGGCGAGGACAATCAGTCTACACCACATATGCTCCATCGTTAACTTTCAATTGTTCTGTTTACTTATACAATGAAAAGAAGAAAATGGTGGAGGAGTTAGAGAGAGACCACCAACGGGAGATGGACAAACTTCAGGTGTAAAACACAATAATTTGAGGCGAATTTCGGGATCATTTTAAGTTGGCGTCCTCAGCCTATAACACAACTAGACTGCTGATAATCCAGTGGACCTGATTTGTGTAAAAATACCAAACCACAACTAGTCAGTTCTAGATTTCTAGCAGGGTCAAGGTATTACCCTTCTCGGATAGGGTAACATGGCGCCCTAAAATCAACTGCATGGGAGGCTAGACCACAACTATACTTCTGGGAATCCCGTAGACTTCAAGATATACGACTGGACTGTATTTAACAATTATTCCACGAATATGCGTTGGATACGAGGTGATAGATAAGCAACGAGGAGCGAAGCACCCATTTGGCTTTCATCATCTCGTGTCCAACAAACGCGAGTGGAATAGTTGTTTAATTAAAAAATATAAAAATCGCTAAATCTTGCTGACTTGGTTATACAATGGAAGCTCTCGTAAGCGGACAGCTCTACTTACGACCGCCTTCACAAAACCCCATTTGATCTACCATACCGGCAAACTCTGTCTTAACACATTCCCGTCAGCGGACATCCTTCCGTAGGCGGCCCCGGAAACTTTCAGAGGTTACGATTTAGACGTTTCCTTTGTTTCTTGAAAAACTTTAAAGCTCAGGTAAGAAGACATCCGAAAGGAAATCCCATTAGCCTCTGAATATTCAATCAACCGCAAATCACTATTCGTCACAATGATTATACAGTACATTCATTTCAGTTATCGCCATTATTGCAGCTATTGCATAAGGAAAGAAAATAATAGGGCCATTTATACGGGAGAAAATAAGATGCGTCTTATCTAAGACGCAACTTAAATAAGACGCGAGCTGTACCGTTTATACCATCACGTCCTGCATACGACGCGAAAATCACGTATAAATGACCCGCGTCTTTTTTTTGATACAGCCTCGTTTACATGCGACGTTACCATTAGCAACCATGCGACTTGTAACAACTTTTCATCTGTACCAATTGCGAAAGGATAACGTTGAATGTAAACAAAAGTGACAACAGAAGTAACTTATACCGGCGCCTGTAACACAATTGCCCAGCTCCTCGGCAATTGCCCTCTCTTTGCAAGTAAGCTGAAACTCCTTCTCTTCCGTGGTAGTCCACGTATTTCTTTTTGCTGCCGGTGTTGCTGGTGTTTTTGAACACTGCGAAGCCATTTTGCAGAGCTGAGGGCGGTCAGTGACGCGTGCCGTGCCGCGTCCGGGCTCGCTCTTACGCAAGCGCATTTGTAGTTCACATCTTATTTAAGACGCATGTACCATGTATACGAGGAAGTTCACGTCTTATCTAAGACGCGACCAAGATAAGAACAGCTCAAGCTCCTGTTCCAGAGTTAGACGCGTCTTATTTTAGTCGCGTCTAAAATAAGACACGAACGCTTATTTTGTGCCGTTTATACGATCAGCTCGCGTCTTATTTAAGACGCGTCTTAGATAAGGCGCGTCTTATTTTCTCCCGTATAAATGGCCCTAATAATTCGGTGGTATGATTTTGCATTTCCAATATTTACTGGTAACTGAGGAAGCGCCCGTAAGCGGCCATCTGTCCCGTACACCTCTAGTGGCCGCTTACGAAAACCATCCTCGTAAGCGACCAGCTCCAGTTACGTTAACCTATCGATGAGAGAAATCTTGGTTTTGGTTACGACGTCATCGTCCGTCCGCACGCAGCACCACAGGACAATCAATGCGACTGCACGCTCAAGTATGTGATGCCTCTGCTGCCGCCTGCGTTTGTTTTGCAGGAAGTTGCATGGCCAACTGCGTTCGAGAAATACAAAAGAAATTTTGAAGACAAGAGACAAGGTCAATTTATGTATTCATTGAATATGTGAACAAACGGGAAAAGAAGAGAAAGGAAAAATGAGAAGGCAGGCGACGAATAAGAAAAGTTCAACTTGTGAAGGAGAGCGACTGAGAGCACAAGAAAACATGCGAAACATCAGTGACGAACAACGGGAGAAAAAGTAAGACATAACCCGAGAAAAGAGAATTGTATTGAGGCGCAGCGGAAGAAGCAAAAGGACAGAGCACGACAAAAATTACTCTTTAAAAGACTGCACATCATAAACAGCTTTAGAGCAAACACCAGGCGTGAAGGCAGGGTATTTCGCCGATTAAATCGTCTCTATGCACCCTGTGGAAGCGGAGATAGTACTTATTTGTACTGTGTGACGCCACTGACGGCAAATTCACGTTTGCCGGTGCGCACTAAAAATAACACAATTTCATGAACTGCCTGCAAATAAATTACTCATCAGTAGATGACTCATTCTAAACACATCCAAAGGGAAATTTGCACTTAAATACAGAATATTTTGCCGTTTCAATCGTCTTTGCACGCCGTATAGAACCGGAGATATCACATTTTATGTTTGCCGTGAAACCACAAATCATGTTTTTTTTTTTATAATTCCAGCGGGATCAGGTGAGCATTTGCACCCTTCTTTAACGAGCTTTGTTGCCTGTGTAACTAATGTCTTTGTTTCCGCTCAACGTATTGATTATGTGGCGGTCAATCAGTTGGAATCCATTGAACAAAACTCTATGCAAATATCTTTTGAGCGTAAAGAAAACTATCTTTACTCGATAAATAGCCGATCCTGTCGCGAATATTTACCTACAGTGTACATAACGTTTTGATTTCTTTACACCCCCAGCTTCACATAATCATGTACCTTAGAATGTCAGGTCTGCTAAAATGTTTTTTTTTTTTGGGTGGGGGGGGGGGGGGGGGTTTAAGAGGAAACCTTGCTCCCCTGTGTAACAATTAACATTTTAATTGTTATCGTTGGTGAACAGTTTGCTGCATATGCACTAATATTATACATGTATGTAACTCTTAAGGTTATGACGTTCATTCGATAAGTAGGCTTATATAAATGCTACTTGAGAAATTGTGGAGCTCCTTTTTTAGGCTTGGTTAAATATATGTACTATAGTATTTTTAAAATTTGAGCAAGAAATGAAAATCAAGTTACTAAAAAACGTAAAAAGAACATTACAAGGTGTTGCTGTCTATCGTTGCATTAGGTTAACTAAAAATGCGTTTGAGCCATTAAAAAGTTGCATAGAATTTGGCTAAATCAAATGCAAGAGCGAGTTTCGACATACGATTCGTTTGCAAGCGGCATCGTATTCTCCTTTAAAACGCTTTTGTTATCACATTGTGACTACACATAGAAATGTTTTTCTGAAAACCAATCACACATACCTTATCATTCTTGAGAACTTGCAGCTCCACAAAATCACCAAAGCCCTTCCCAATTGGTGAGTGGCACGAGAGACCACATCGAGCGATGAATGCTGGGAACCAGAGTCAAATTGAGCCTCAGTGAGGGAGGAGCGAGGTGTTTTCGATGACGCCACGATTTCTGACAACAATCGCCCAAAGAAGGACAAGCCGTGAAGTCAAAATGTGATAACAAAAAAGGTTTCGTGGGAGAATACGACGCAGCTTGCAAACGATTCGTAACTCAAAACTCGCCCTTAATTTAATTAAGACACATTTTCTCCAACTTTTTCAATGTATATGTACACGCCTGAAACATGTAAACTTCGAATGGATCAGAAAAAGAAATACCATGTCATAGTTAATAAAAGGCAATGGTTATGATGTCTGGAAAACGTCTTCGTTGTATGTGTTTGTTAGCATTTTCGGCCTTGACCGTGCACAAACCACAAAAGATTTTGAAATGTGTTGGAACAGCTGACAAATAGGAACGTTCCTGTTAAGATATTCAACTGTAGTGTGAACGTTAAAACAGAGGATTGTGGCCGTTCTTACATAAATTGCAGCACCACTGTTTTCATGGCAAGGTTTCACCACCAGTCCCTCAATTAACTATGACCATACAATGCCTTATATTATTCCTAAGAAATTGATATGGAAATTCAGAAATATTATGCTGGAGTGACCCGTCGAAGGGTATAAGAAATACTGCTGGTAGCTTCTCGCTTGGTATCCTGTGATGAATTTAGAATTCCATCCAGTCCCAGTCACTTCACGCTGTGTGTCCTGTGACACCCAAGGGGGTGGGCAGTAAAGCAATAAGTCGGCATTCCATGTTGGTTATGGAGTGATTCCAAGCCATTTTACAAATGAAATCCTGTGATAGCCAGGCATTCTAATATTGATACTACTATTCTCCTCATTCTAGGTATGTTATGATGGTGATAATCCTGGTCACTAATGCTAGATATCCTATAGCATAACATCCAATAACAGCGGGAGTAGTCACGTGATGCTTTACGAAGGGCACTCAAGCGCCGACCCTCATGAGACACGTGAATTGTTCAAACCACCGGAATTTGACAGAGACCTTACTTTACTATAACCCACAGGAAGATAATAGAAAATACAATGACCTGATTAAACAATACCAAAGTCAATTAAATTTATTCGATATTTCTTATTAAAAAGGGTAAATATAAGAAAAGTTGGTCTTGATTTAAAAAAATAATACAAAAGACTTGGGGAAGCAAAGCATCATTATGTACAATAATCTTTTCTATTTCTGCGAAAAGAGAATTTTCCTTTATCAAATAGAATGTATGATTAAAGCACATAATCTGTCTTTAGCTCAGTGAAAGTACAGCGTAGGTTTTTTTCAATTAGGCCCGGTTTAATATTCACCGCAAATCACTGACTGGTTATAGAAACAAGGAAGTGATTCATGCTAAGCGAAATATCACCCAGTGGTTTTAATAACTGAACTTACATTAAAACTATCCATCATTCAATTCAGTTGTAAAAAATGAATTTTCATTATAATCTGGCAAAAACTGGGATGTTCCTTGGCAGGAAATAAAAAAAAAACAAAAAAAAAAAACAGCGAAGATTCAGGAAGCCTTTCAGTGGTCATTATCCTCACAACAATTATCGTTTTGTTTGTCACGAAACTCGCTCATTTGCCTCCTTTTGCATAAAAGCCGAAGATCATTCATGACAACAAATTTACGTGTTTTCCCTGGCAGTAACAGATCTACTTACGGCAACGTTTGGATATTGCCTTAAACGTACGAAAGATTAACCTACCGCCAGTTTTACCATTTTTTTATCGACTCTCTTTCTGCTGCTAACGCTGTTAACCAGGCCTCGAGAAAAGAGTTTCTAACATTGCTGCGCTGCCGGTATTCAAAATAACCTTTTGTATTGGTTTCGAATAGCGCACAGTGTTAATGAATTTAATTAATTTCACCTCATACAGCTGTCAACTCAGGGTGAAGGTAGAAGTGAATCAAAACTGACCCTCTACTTGTACATTACCCTGCACATTACGGACCGAAGACTGTAAGACTTATCTGGCGACCATTGAAATGTCCCGTTGGCTCGTTCATTTAGCGCAAACATGTCAGAAAATTTACTCGGAAAGAAAAGCCAGAAATTGCTTCCAGAAAGTGGACACTGCCTAATCTTCTTGAAAACTCAAAAACAGAAAAAAAGGAAAAATTTTCACTTGATGAGGGTTACTTTAAAACTGTAAAAAAAAAAAAAAAAAAACGAAAAACAAATGACAATCAGACGCTCGATCTAGAAAAGCCTAGAAAATCCTAGAAAAGCCTATCTAGAAAAGCCGATCTAGAAAAGCCTCGTTGCAGCGGGCAGATTTACGCCTTAGATTCAAAACTATAGCTTTATTTAGCTGAAAATGACACGATAGCTTTAAGCTGGTTTAGTGTAATTCCATGGAAACAGAATACAGCCAACCTTCATTATTTCGGACATCCTCGGGCCCACAATCTGTCGTCCTTAATAGCAAGAATCCGTAATAGCGGGAATTTATTTTAGTCAAACGTCTGTAATTTATTGTTGCCGGGGATTTAGCTGCTGTCCGTATTATCGGGGTGTCCATGATAGCGAGGTGACCGCAAGGCGAGAGTTGACTGTAGTTGGAAATCCTTAGAAATTTCTCATGAAATTTAATTACGTATATAAATTATTGTCATTTCACAAGAAAAAAAAAGTCACAGTGGAGTTCCGTTCGAGCGTACAAAAGAAATTGTCCAAAAATTATAATTTTTGTGCTGTGCTTTAATGACCTACAAATCTTTGCTTACTGTAATGACTGTGTACAGCAGTTGCAATGTGTGTTTAGTGGAAACAGAACACTGCGCTGAAGACCATGCAATAACAATCAACACCCACACTATCTGCTTATTGCTATAGATGAAAAATTACTTGTAATCTACTTTGTATTTTTCCCTCATCAAATCAAAGCAGGAGACATAAAGCCTGTCTTTTGCTATACAATGTGTGGAAAGCAACACTTTAATTTTAAAATACATAAGCAATATGCATGAAAGTATTCACTCACACGCGTTGAAAATCGTCAATTTAAGTTCGATAAATTTCTTGCGAAATTTAATTGAAACCTCATTGTTTTTTAAAGTAAAACAAATCAAAGGGAGATTTATTTGAACTTAAAAAATCCAATAAGCAATTTCTCTGTGTGCCCTGCTTTGGACCTATCTCTCGAAAATCTCACCACCTTATTGAATTCTTTTATGACAGGAGGGAAAGCAATATTTTAATTACTTAACATAGCTTTTGTCTTTATTAGAACATATGGTATGAGCTGAGCCATAATTGAGGTCTAGGATGGCATTTACTTGGCTCATTAAATTTGCGTTCAGGGAGACGTCTTAAACCAGAAAAGAAACTGACACATTGGTATGACATTGCGCACTTCAGACACTTTGGTTAATTGCACCAAGTTTAAAAGGTGATTCAGGAAGGGCGACTTATGAAAATTCGAGCCCAGAGCACAAGCATTCGGCCTAAGGAAGAACTATGAGTCCAACTTATGAAGATACAAGAAGTCTACCAGCGATTGCTGTGCTCACTTTGATTTTCGCTCAAATTACTGTTATGTCCCTTGCAGGAAACGCACTCGTTTGTTTCGCTCTCTACAGAAACAGGAGACTAAGAACAATCACCAATATTTATGTGCTGTCATTGGCAATAACTGACATAACCAGCGTTGCGTTAATATTTCCTTTCAGCACTGTAGCTTCAGGTATACGCGAATGGCCATTCGGCTTCTACTTCTGCCAGTTCAGTGGTTTCCTCTGTTATATTTGGGCAATCATATCAATAGATATTTTAGCGTTAACAGCTGTTAATCGCTTCATTTGCGTCGTGAAACCTCGATTTTACGCTATACTCTTCACAGCCAAAAAAACTGTCTTCTCAATATTATTTATGTCATTACTGAAATTTAGTCTATACTTAGCAGCTATACTCTTCTCATCTGTGTCATACCAATGGCACCCTGGCCACTTATATTGTCAGATGGCGGGTGAAGAAATTCCTGCAAGCAGGCCTTTGGTTTTTACACTTGTTGCAGAGTTTTTTGCCTTTCCACTATGCGTAATCATCTTTTGTTACGGAAGAGTGTATCGCACCATAAGACATCACAATTCTGCTGTCATCCCATCTCTTCAAGATGCAAATGCCAGTCGAACTATAAGTGCCCAAGAGATCCAGGCGTCGCGAGTCCTTTTCGCTGCTGTAATAGCATTTTGCGTTTGCTGGATTCCTTCAACAATTGTACTAGTTTTAGAACAGCTTACTCCAGTTGCGCCATTCTGGCAGGCTTTTAGCACATTGGCTTCTGCTAGTAGTGCGTGGATCAACCCGATCATATATGGTGTCATGAATCGAGCCATGAGGAAAGAATTTATGACACTGCTCCATTGCGTAAAGGGAAACTGACTGTTCAGCTCTCCTTCTCTTCCACTAGATGTAGAATCTTAACTGAAAAGATCAAAACGAATCTCTCTCCATTTCAATGGCTGCAGTCTTCGATATTCGATAAGTGACAAACTGAAAACAGTTTTGCTCAACTTTCCATTTATTACAGAATGTATTGTTAACGAGATACATGTAAATGAAAAATAATCCTAAGCTGACGCTTTATAGTTCATGTTTTCATACAGATGTCCTCTGATGTAATGTTTAAAAAACGAGCAGGAGTGTTTTATCGGGCGCAGCCGAGTGGTTTTAGACCCGTAAAACACGTGCTGCGAGTTTTTTTCAATGGCTTCAAAAACATTCCTGGAAAAGGGAGTGCTGATAGAGTACATAACAATTATGCTTTTGTGAACCTTGGAAATTAGCATACGAGAAAAACATCTTATACAAACGAGGAGTGTTTTATCAGCTGATAAACGCCGCATACTAATAAGGAGAAGGTTTTTCGATAAAAAGTCACTACACGTGATGTATTATCGACCATTTAATAAGTCAATAGACTTATGAATTATTAATAAGTTTTTGAATGGCTACTTAATTCAGTGGAACTTGTATATAACGGCCCTGAATTAAGCGGCCAGTTTTCAAAGCCCCGAATTTTCGCCCCGATACAAACACTGTATTTGTTACTTGTAGTAAGCAACCATCTCTAGGGGATAATTAATTGTAACTTTTCAAAACGTTACTTTCATCAAGTTAAGGCTAAATTTTAGGCAAAGCAGTTAGTTTCTCTTGTCGCCGAAACCAGTTAAAATAGTATTCCTGTCATTATTGTCACCAGAAAGATAAAACTATAGAAGTTGTAAAGGTAAGCTTATAAATTTTTCACCATGGCAAACGCCAGAGGTAAAACAAATTAAAGAAAAAGGTGGAAATATCTGTTTCTTTCTCTTCTTTCTTTCTCAAGGGTCTATGTTATATCTATGTTTTAAAAGATTGAAACCCTTTCATGTTTGTGAAGATTATAGACGTTTACCTACAACATTGTAAGAAACTTGTACAAATTTTCCTCCCTTCGCAGGTTTTATTAACGATCAAACTGTCGCTAGTTGAGCACTGCCCATAGAAGTATGCTGTATACAAATCTTTTTTGTTGTTGTTGTTTTACTACTAAGCTTCGGATATATATCTTTTTAATTTTACTGTAATGATATCGATATGATAGATATCTGATCGGATATCGTGAGTTGTCAGTCTCTTGTGAAACAATGAAATAACTTTTCATTTTAGGTGATGGTCTTTTCTCACAAAGAATTCGACAGTAGTTAATCGCCAAGGCCTTTTTGGAGAATACGAAGCATTTATTAATTCATGATTCTATGCTTTATGGTATCCTTTGTTGAGAAAATAGAATTGAGCTTTCTCTTTTTGTTAAACAAAAAACTAATTTTGTATTGTAATTAAGGAAAACTGGTGTTAATAGAGAGATTTAGCATCGCGTTTACGGCAAACGGCAAACGCCAGGCTGAAATTTTCTCTTTGATGAAAAACAATGAAACTTTTTTGGTTTAAGCTTATCTCCACCCAGTCGGCGACAGCTATCGAGCAAACACGAAAAAGAGAAAAGTGAGTACGAGAAACACAAGTTCATGCATTTTAAAACAAACAGCCGCTTGACGTTTCCCGTTTGGCGTTAGCCGTAAACGCAAAGCTAAATCTCTCTAATAAATGTAAATATATGAAACATATATTTTGAACTGCGGATGAAAGATCAAATAGAAGAAAGATCCTCGCATTTACTACGCAACTTAAGCAGTTGCGAAAAGAAAGCCTGAAAAAAATTCAGGCTTGAACGGGATTCGGACTCATGACCTCTGCGATGTCGGCGCAGTGCTCTACCAACTGAGCCGGCTATCAAGTCAAATTGGAGCTGGTCATACTGTGAGTTCGTAACTGCGAGGATCTTTCTTCTATTTGAGTATTTGAAACTGTTTTGTACTTAGCCATTCGCGAGATGAGTAGACAATATTAATTCTAATTGCACAGTCAAAACCTACAGACTATGAAACATACTTTGTTGTTGGTAAATCACAGCTTTGAATGAAACATTAAACGTGGATCACGAACAGATTCAAATTGCCTTTCTTTTTGTGGTGTGTCTGGTTCGATTGTCTTATGAGAAAAGCTATCAAAACAACATCCAAGAGAGGTTAAATGTATCGATACATAATATTGTTATACCACTGAGTAAATATTTAATGTCATATGCTTTCCGAGATGATAAGCGAAAAAGATTGAGAAGACAGAAACACAATTCAAGGCAGTAATAGTATAGCTTTAGAGACTCGAACCAGTATATGTATGTCAGAGTATGTCACCTACCTTTATTAACACTTTGTAAAATTCATTAATCATTCATCAAAGTTATGACCAATCAATAGGTAGTATTTGAGTCACATGTACACCTCTGTAAACCCAAATACAAATCATCTGTCTAAAAGCACGGGGAGGGATTGAATAGGTATCAGGGAAAGACTGGGGTTGATGAATTATTAAACAGTATAATTAAGTTATGTTTAAAACACGAGCATAAGTGTTTTGTCGGGATTTAAAACCACAAGGCGCTGCCGAGTGGTTTTAGACCCGATAAAACAAGTGCTGCGAGTTTTTTTGAACGGGTTCAAAAACATTCCTGGAAAAGCGTGTTTCAATAGAGTTCATAACAACGATGCTTTTGTGAACGTTGGAAATTAGCATGCGAGAAAAACATTAAACACCACGTACTAATAAGGAGGAAGTTTTATCGGGTTTTAGAAGCAGTCCGGTTTTGTTAAAAGTTACTATGTTAGCGTGCTGTAGACAGGATGGAAAAGGATTCCAACTTGGAAAAAGTGGTTAACATTTTCGATTCCTACCGTCGCAGTGTCTCATGAATTAATCGCTGGAAATAAACTTGATACGGCTTTGTCTTCCTTCAAGAGTTCACTTAACTATATGAGCATTTTGCTCACGAGAAAGATGCTCAGTTAAAGTATATGCCCATATAAAATGTTGTAGAGTCCTATTGATAGGATGAAGTTTGAAAAAGGGTGAACAGTTGCACCATGCAGTGCCAGAGGTGAGCTACTGGATTACCCTTAATTTGAAAGAAGCTGGAGGGAAGTTGGCTCGTTTCTGTGGGCAGCTCGCAGTTAATGCACATTTTATAATTAAATTCCATTCTTTGATTTTTTTTATGTAATTCGATTAGAGAATATAATTGACACGGGGAACACAATCATTCAAACGTGTCTCACTCCAGCGAACGGTCTCTTTTCACAGAAGATAAAGTAGAAATTCACCGAGTTGGCCTTTTTCAGATTAAACAAATGTTGTAAATTCGTAAAAATGTAACTACTTAAGTATATATATTTATATTTTTAATTTGATGTGTATTTGTTTTCTTTTGTTTCAATGTAATTTGTTAGTGGCGAAATGAAAATAAGATATATATACCTCGTGCTTTGATCCTTAACTTTCACCACATTGTAAAAGCGTGCTACTGTCGTTTAAAACATTACTGTCGACCTTCGGCTAAACAAAAACTAGTTTTTATACAGCAGTCAAAATTTCTCTGTTGAGTGCCTCACGCTAAGCCCCTGTTTGTTGCCAGAATTAATTCAGCTTCAGGATTACTCTTTCCCCGGTAGTAGCTTAAACGCACCATCTGTACAGGCGATACAGCTCTAAACGTCGGAAAAGAGACTATGGTGAGCAATTTTTCCACAGCAGCCTTATCACCGTTTGATGGCCCCGAGAAGGTTCAAAATGATACAAAAGAGAGAAAAAGGAGAAAAGAGAAAGAGGAGAGGGAAAAAGGCTACTAAACCTCATGCTTTTTTTTGACCAATCGCGTCGCACTCTCAAAACGTGACTTGAGTGGACATAGTTTAAAGGGAATTTGTCAGTACCCATGAGTTAGGGTACATTCGCCTTACAAACGTTAACTCTTTGGTCACAATGGGGCGGCTTGACGTTTCAGCTGCAAGTCTAGCTTCGACCACTAACTGGAGTTTTTCTCGGCAGCTCCTCGGCGGCGTTTGCAAATAGTTAGCTGGTCTGCCTGTACAATATAAACCTGCCCTCATTTCTGTTGTCTCGAGTTTACTAACGTTATCTTTAAACACTGTTTTGTTTTCCTTCACAATCTCTGCAAGTTTTCTTTGGTATACGTTTTAGTCCATTGTAACTTCTGATATACAGCTTTATCAAACGAATAACGATATTTTTTTGTGGATAAAAAGTTTACCCTCATTACCAATATCATTTTAGACCATCACAGTACCGGCGCCAAGTTTCTTCACAGGGGACCCACACAAACTATGTGACCGTTTGTATTTTGAATTTATAGAGGCAATGTATGGGAATATCGAAAATCCTCGTATTATCGTACTAGATTGCGATAGATATTCTCATTTAACATCAAAATAAACGTAGTTTTACCTTAAATGTTGTGTGTTGTCGTTCCTGAGGTTGAAGACGGCGATTTTAGCCATTTGAAGGGTTCGGCGTTGAACGTTCACTCGAGCGTAATAGAAGAGTGAGAAGGGAGGAAAACTTGTTTTGAAAGGGTTCCAGCGCCGGAGCTATTTTTCCCCCAAAAAACGCGTCGCTCCGATTTCAAACTTCACAGCATAAAGGTCAAAAGATTTTCGATTCTTCTCGTACCTTCCAATCGAAAATCCATCCAAACGGCCCGGAGCTAGTCGTCGAAGAAAATCAAAATCCCACAGTATTCGAGCGAGTGGAATGCGTAGCAAAATGCATACGTGCCATTGTCTAACGTCGTCCAATCAGAAAGGGGCAATCAGCGGAACGGTTTGTGACTGGCACGTATGCATTTCGCTACGCATTCCACTCGCTCGAATACTGTGGGATTTTGATTTTCTTCGAGGACTAGCTCCGGGCCGTTTGGATGGATTTTCGATTGGAAGGTACGAGAAGAATCGAAAATCTTTTGATCTTTATGCTGTGAAGTTTGAAATCGGAGCGACGCGTTTTTTGGGGGAAAAATTGCTCCGGCGCTGGAACCCTTTCAAAACAAGTTTTCCTCCCTTCTCACTCTTCTATTCTCGGTTTTCACGTGACGTCACCAAATTCTAAAATTCAAAACTGGGAGGCCTACAAAATTTTTACCTTCATTCAAGGAAAGATTACCTAAAAATATGCCTGTTCACAATTTCTTAGCTCGATGTCGTGCTTCCTTTTGAAAATAGAACAGTTTCAATTTGCGAGTTCCATCGTGCGTGACATAAATAGGACGGCCGTGACAGAGCTTTTCCGTATCTTAAAAATGACTCTTCGGGTGATTTTCAGCATTCTAAACAATTTAAGTTTGGGGAGAAATATTAATCTAAACACTCGAAAATTCACAAGGGCAAGCAAACCTCTTTTCTGGCAAAAGTGAACTCCAGATGTTTTTTCGTATTTCCGGCCGCCATGTTTGTGCCCCTCAGAGGGACACAAACATGGCGTCTCCATACTAAGCTCTATAAATTTATATGGAACATTTTGTCAAATAACTCGAGTACGGAATGCCGCACAGACCTGACACTTGGACAGATGCCTTATTTATTTATCCTCTATACCATGTCAATTTCTTGACTTCATTCATGGAATGGTTTCGATTTTTTTTTTCAATGGCGTGACAGTGAAAACCGAGAATTACGCTCGAGTGAACGTTCAACGCCGAACCCTTCAAATGGCTAAAATCGCCGTCTTCAACCTCAGGAACGACAACACACAACATTTAAGGTAAGATTACGTTTATTTTGATGTTAAATGAGAATATCTATCGCAATCTAGTACGATAATACGAGGATTTTCGATATTCCCATACATTGCCTCTATAAATTCAAAATACAAACGGTCACATAGTTTGTGTGGGCGCCCTGTGGTTTCTTCCACTGTTCATCAACTATTTTCTGCAAAGTAATATATTTCGAAACTCCTTCCTCATGGCTCGGTTCATAACGCCATATATGATTGGATTAATCCACGCGGCAAAGGAGGCCAACAACGAGCAAGTCGATTGTACACTGCGACTAATAATCAACTGAGATCCGTACTCTAATATTAAAACTATGAGATGAGGAGTCCATGTGAGGCAAAACCCAAGAAGAGCAGCGAAAATCACTCGAAAAGCCTTTGTCTCGTGAGTAGTTATTGTTCCATGTATGTTTGCATCTTGCAAAGAAGGGACGATTGCCGAGTTGTGTCTCCTTACAACGCGATATATGCTACCGTAACAAAATATCACCAGTGGTACCGGAGCCAAATAAAAGCAGCTCCAGAAGATATTTGTAATCTTTTCCGTACGCTCATCAACAAAAGTTGCACGACAGTATAATAATTTAGGGGACCATTTTTGTTCAACATTTACTGTAAAAAATGCCAGGGAAATAATAACTGAAAAAATCCATGCGGCAACAATCGACAGGATCGTGTTCCTTTTGGTGAAGAATTGCGAGTATATATTTGGCCTAACCTCACAATAGTATCTGTTTATCGAAGCAAGGGTCAAAATCCAAATGGAAATCTGACCCCAGGAGATCGAAATGAAACCGGAGACCTGGGTGAGGTAGGAATTGTATGGCCATCTGCGTAAACCAGAAGCGACTGTGGCAAAAGGCAATGAAAATATCCCTGTCGTTATATCAGCCACTGCCAGAGACAGCACAAAGAAATTTGTTGTTGTACGCAATCTCCTGTTTCGGTGAAAGGCGACACAAACGAGAGAGTTTCCTGCGAGTACCAAAAATGTCTCTAAAGCGAGAATGACAGTGTGTATGATGACCTCTGATAAACGTCTCGTATCCTTTTCAGTTTGTTCCATTATTATCCGATAAACTCTTGATCGTGGTGGATAGTGATAAGAAACTAAAATCCTTTCAGGGTATTACTTAGCACTGCTTACTAACATTTCTTACTTTGAACCTCGGCGAGAGCTACAAATGTGCAAGCTTTGGTAACACCTGCCACGAACCGTATTGTATGTATTTGCCAAAGAGTGCCAAACCTGCAATTCTGAAAAGCGTAATTACTTTCAAAGAAAGAAGTAATATGCCTTTGACATTCATTTCAAAGGACACAGCTATAGTTCAGTTTTAATAACCAAACCGATTTGACCTTAACTCTTGAGCGCTACGTTTTCATCGGCTGTTGCCTTTTTGTGGACCAAGAACAATTAAATCGAGATTTTAATAACGCGTAACAGGTATTTTCATAGAAACATATCGCAAAAGAGAGTAGAAGAGGGATCCAACGGAGGTTAAGAATTATCCTCCACTCGCAGGGGTATAGAATGGTCCTTGAAAAATAATGGGTCTCGGCAAATTTTCGGCGGGTCTCGAAATCTCGGCGTCTCAAACTGGAGTCTCGGAATCTCGAGCTCGTAAAAAATAGAACGGGTCTCGGAATCTCGCATTTTAAAATTTCAATCTCGGAGACGTCTCGCAAACGAAGCAAAAAATGAAGTCTGAATTAACCGTCCTAACCTGACAACAAACAATAATCTTGAAAAACGGCTCAACATCGCAATCACTTCTGCAGCTTCTGTGAAACATGTAAGCTTGGATAAATTCTGCTCGTAAATTGCCGTACTATGCTTTTCGGCAGTGTTGGTTAAAAACACGTTTTGCATCGCGACGTCTCGGGCTCGGATTTAGAAAAAGTAGTTAAGTCTCGGTCACGGATTTTAAATGAAGGTCTCGGCGTCTCGGCGGGTCTCGGATTTTACCATTCTATACCCCTACTCGCGTATTAACACTGAATTGCTTCTCAGCAGTACAGGTTGCTAGGATACCAGAGATAACTGGCCGGCGCTAATAAACCAACAATAATATTCCAATAATAATAACTCTCGCTTTAATAACAATAATAAACCAACAATAATATTCTATTTTTATGCAAATATCTTCTATTGTTTTAGACCTCCAACATGGCTGTCGTGCACACACTCTATAAGAAGTTTGCAGCACAAGAATATCAATTAACCGAAGTGACACATGGATCCGGGTAAATGCGTTAAAAATCCAGTGAAATTGTAGAGGTTGCAGCTAAGTGACAATCTCCTCCAAACAGTAGCAATCAACATAAAAATAACATCTGTTCAACTTAGTTAGCGTGGAGAAAAAAGTTGTGTATAGTAACCTCTAAAACGCTAAATTACGTAAAAACTGATTAATATTTTCCCTCGCCGTCAACCTCCAGCAAATAGTCCGCTATCCTGTTTCATCGGACGATGAATTACAAATTTATCTTGGTAGATACAGCGAAAATAAAGGAAAAAACCCATTGTGACCAGCCCCACGTGCTAATCCGGTCACATTTTCACCAAAAACATTTGGATGGTTCAAAACATAATGCATCTTTCAAAATCATCGAAGATGACTACTATCACCGAGGGCTACATAATAAAAAACGTAAAAAGCTGAAGTTTGTTTAATCAATGTTTTTCATTCTGTATGGATCTTCCAACAACAACCTCTTCGAGATAAGTATTTTCTTGTACGTAACTAAAACTACAAAAAAAGTAAAGAAAGTAGCCCTAAAGTGCCGTATAGAAGTCAGAATAGCGCAACTAGTTTGGTGATTCTATTTACGTAAATAAGTGTTGAAAGTTCCCCAAATAGAAAGCTCAACTTGATAAGTGCTAATTGTTTTTGGTTTGATATCTTCCTTTACCCCATCTAGACGGGAAGTGGTTGTGGATTCTGTCAGTGGTGACTTTGAACCTTACTAACTTTTTAATATTAGCGTAAATGCCATGAAACTCGGTGAGTCTTTCAGAAATTTACGTGGAAATAATTTGATGTGGTTGTTTAACGTTCATACCATGGCACCATTTTTTATCGACTTCGTTCCCAGGGTCTCTCCTCTTCACGTCCCAGGGAGCGTTTGTCAGGCCAATTTTTCAGAAAATGGAAAAAGTAACTTTCAAATTAAGAAGAATTACTTTTCTTAAAGTTTACATTTTTTATCTCATAATGGTGGCCTTTGGTGGTTTTGATTAAGTTTCCTCCAATTTTGGCATTTTCCAGAGGCTTTGGGCTTTTGCTATGTAATATGACTTCATCTCTTCTCGTTGCAGCCCTCAAAGGAAATATCTTTAGACGTGTTATGTATACGCCGAGTGTCATAGCCTTAATCGTCGGAGAGGTATGGAGGAGAGAACGCACGCCCAGCTCCAGTCAGACCGGCCCAGAAGACGAAAGAAAAAATAAAGCCCGGTGTAGACAAGGTAAACTCCTGTGTGTTTAAAGAGCAATCCTTATCAAACCATTTTTTTTACATCATTTACACCGTTTCAACGCTGTGATAAGAATGTTTTCACTTCTTTTAAGTGTAATTGCAAGGTCGGTGGATTATAATCTTGAGACTATCCAATCAGCATATTGAGATTGGGTGGGCGTAAGACATTTGTAAATTTAGTCGGAGAATCATTGCCCCAGACAAAGTTACATGGGCGATTACTGAGATGCACGGACTTCCATTCCATCTTTTACTTAAGTAAACATTACCATTTATTGAACCACCGCCACAAAAGTTTTGAAAAAAAGGAACAATGAAACAAACGGGGAGAATTGCAATATTAAGTTAGACTTTACAGGAATGTGTTTGGAGCTACGAAAAGATATTTAGAAAAAAGAAGCCATTTTAAGCATGTATGAATTAGGTAACTAAGGAATGCATGCTGGTCGAGCGTTTCAGTAAAAATATAGTTGGTACGTTAATTTTGATCATCTAAATGAGTATAGTACTGAGAAGGATGATATTGACTGACGCTTGGACAACCGCAGAGGAAGCCATCATCAGAGTCAAGTAAATCGTTGAAGTTCAATAGATGGTATAAATGTAATTGGGCTGACCATTCTAAAACACTTTGACGACGTCGCAAAACAAATGCCTTTGTAACACTGGCTCCGTGGCCTGAGCAAGCGGCTACGTTCTTATTATCTCTACGGCTAAGTTATAGTTACTTTGATCTCCAAATATCACTCAAAAGGTTTAAATGAAACTTGCTTAATTCTGGTTCTTAAAGTCAACTATCTCTGCTTGGAGAAACAAGGCTAAGTAGAACTTCCCTTCCAAACTTTCATATTTACACACATTTCATGCACATTAAACAAAGTTAACGCATTTTTCATTATTGGAACGGCAATTGCCTTTTAGTAACCAAGGTGTTCAATTGTCAGTTATTTCTGTATAGCAAGTTTTGAAATTCCTTCCGCATGGCGGGGTTCAATGAGGCACCAGAAATTATTAGGCTTAATCCACGCGGAGACAGAAGCAAATAACGGCCAAAAAGCTTGGACAGAGGAGGGAATAGATAGTTGAAAACCATATTCCAAAATTGAATTGATGATGAACGGACTCCAACAGATGAAATACCCCAAAAGAGCAGCGAAAAGAACTCGACAGCTCTTTATCTCTTGTGCTCTTGTTCCTTGGCCGTTTGGTTCTCGTAGAGGTGGTGCGACAGCATTGTTGTGTTGCTTGAAAAATGCAACACAACAAAACGCTGTTAATGAGAGAGGTAGGATAAAAAAGAATGCAAGTGATAAATAAGTAATCCTCTCCACAAGCATATCAGAGATTATGCTGTGGCAGAATAACAAACGAGGAGACCATTGGTATGCGAGAAGCGTTGTGGAAAATATAATCGTCTGAAAAGATGTAAACACTCATACAACGACGATCGACAAAATAGTTTTCGTTCTGGTGAAGTAATGAGGGTATTTGTCAGGCCTTACGACGCAAAAGTAGCGATTGATAGATACAAGTGCTAAACGAAAGTTGATACCTGACCCCAAACGGACGTAATAAAACCAAGGAACTGACAATAATTGTAACCGAACGGCCATCTGCCCAAAACAGTAGCGACTGTGCTAAAAGGGAATCCAAATTTTCCTATCATTATATCAGCTACTGCCAGAGAAAGCAGGTAGAAATTTGTCGACGTACGTAATCTCCTGTTTCGGTAAATGACGACACAAACGAGCAAATTTCCTGCCAGAACCAAAAATGTTTCTAGAGCAAGTATTACAGTGTATAGGATGACTTCCCATAAGCTTCTTGTATCTTCTTCAGTTTGGTCCATTATTAACCGCTATAATCCAGACCTTACTAGTAGGGTAAGTTAGAGAAAGTTCAACCGATCAGAGGAATAACCAGAATTGACGGATTTCCTTGAATATCTTCGCAAAGTTGTTATTGAAACATTAACTTGAAAAGTAATTGAAATCACCCTATAGGAAACTGGTGTCGCAAACATCACTTTATAGAAATTGTAATAGAAGTCATTTCGTTTTCCACTTCTTGATCTATCTTTGAAGACTCATTAAAATTGCCACAGTTAGGTCTTTTTAAAATCGCCTTTGTTAAGACGTGTTAGAAAATGCCACTCTAGTTTGAACGACTTCTTTGAAACTGCTTTTTAATGACCCCTTTAAATTGTCATCTCAAATTATCACTTCAAGGCCTTCTTCAATTTTTCGCTTTTACGACCTTAAAAATTGCTGCTCCAAACAATTCGGCTTTTATTGTGAATTGCCACTCCTAAGACCCCTTCAAATTTTCGCCTTGAAGACTTTTTCTTAGAATTGCCACTTGAAAGAATGTTTAGAATTTCCTGCTTTTAGTCGACTTGCAATCGCCACTTTTAAACGCTTAGGACTGATTCCTTGACGCCACTCACTCCTTAAAGGACATTAATCTGGCCAGTTTAAGACTCTCCACATTCACCATACAAAGGAGCTCTTACATTTTAGCAGCTTTAATATTACGACGTTGTAGAAGTCACTTTGAGAATCGTTGCTGCCAGGGGTAAGGGGCCAGGCTCGTTGCCTCTAGCAACGATAAAAAAGTCAAATTAAAACAGTTTTAACGTTTGTCCTCTTTTTCATATGTTTACCCTTATTTTTTTGAGAATTACAGAATATTTCGTCTTTTAATTGTCATTTATTTGTCACGTCATTAATTTAAGATAGAGCAGAAAAGTCTTCTAAGACAACTTGAAACACAGTTTGCGCGATAATTTAAAGGATCGTTTCTTCCTCCTAATTTATAAACTGGCCTTTCAATACTTTCACAAAAAGTTTGAGGCATTGTCTTAAATAAAAAATTGGATTGGAAACTTTGCAACGCATCGGCATCTTATCCTCAAAATGCGATTTGTTATTCTTCATTTTTTTCTTACAGCAGCACAAATTTCGATCCCAATAATAAAGTAATCAAAGGAGTTAAGTCGGTTTTGTCGACTTTCTCGTGATCTAAAACCATTCATTATATTATTTTCTGCTGAGCTGAATTAGGAGGTGCATTTGAATGAAGCGATTGAAATTGATTAAGAAAGTTTTCTTCAGATATTCGGGAGAGGTCTTTTTCTTTCATGATATCACCATTGATTTTAAGCATTTCAAAAGCGTATCTTATCAGGATCATACGTACTTTCGTGAAACTCAGAAAGCGTTCTATTGTAGTAATAATTTCTTTTTAATTAAATTATTGTAGAACCTCCTTAAAATGGAGGGATCTTTCTCACACACATTGACATTTAAAGTATCTCTGTGTGTTTAATATCTTCCTTAACCTTATCTAGTAAGACCAGGGAGGGGTGGATGCTGCGATTTCAAACCATAATAACTTCTTTATTATTTGCGTAAACGCCATGAAACTCGATAACTTTTTCCGAACATTATCTGGAATGGAATTCGATGTGGCTAGTTAGTGCTCATTGTCTTTGACGTTACCAAGGCAATCATTTTTTAACAGGCCATTTTTTAGAAGATGGAAAATCTCATTTATAAAAAAAGGAAATTTAGTTTCCTTACAGCAACTTTACGTTTTTGGGTCATATTAGAGTTCTTTAATGCTTTTGATTACTTATCGTTCAATGTTGGCATTCTCATGAGGTTTTAGGAAAATCCAGAAAACCAAGATGGCGCGAGTCGAAGACGGCCGACATTTGGCAATTGTGACGTAATTACACGTATTATGATGTCATTGCACACACAAAGAAAATATCTTTGGACGTCTTATTTATTCTCCAAGTGCCACTGTCATAGTTGTAATCGTCGAGAGTTATGGAAAGTTTTCTGTTCCCGATAATGTCTGTTTAATAAGCAATTCTTATCAAACCATTTTGCTACTTCATACATCTATGCTTTTTAAGACTGCGTTTCAAAGCCACGATAAGAGTGTAATAGAATATTTTTAGCTTTTTCAAGTGTAATGTAAATACACATGGTGGTTGGATTATAATCTAGATACTATCCAATCAGCGTATTGAGATAGGGTGGGCGTAAAGCATCTTTTGATATAGTCGGAGAATCATTTTCCCATATTCAAGTTGTATGGGCTGAAATTTAGTCTTTAGATGGCGATTACTGAGATACACAGACTTCCATGCCATTGATTTCTTTAGTAGTAAAACGTTAACATTTATTAAACCACCGTCACAAGAGTTCTGAAAAAAGGGAAAATGGAACAAACGGAAAGAATGGAAAAATTAAGTTAGACTCTACTGCAACGTCATTGGGGCTAGGGAAAGATTTGTGGAAGAAGAAACTACACTAAGCATGTATGAGTTGGGTAAATAAGTTATCTAAACCTTGACTAGAAATATATCATCAAAGTCGCTAATCTTACAAATTAAAAAAAATTATCATTACACAATATATGCAGGTCGGCCTTTTGAGTGAAATATAACCAGTACGTAAATTATGATCCGATCCGGGTGAGTGTAGCCCTGAGAAGGACTGCCTGAGGCGACATTGACTGACGTCTCGACAAGCTGAGAAGAAGTCATCATCGGAGTTAAGTAAATCGAGGAAGGTCAAAAAAAGGCACAAATATAACTAGGCTGACCACTCCAAAATACTTTGACTACGTCACAACCATAATGCTTTTCTAAAACACTGGCTCTGTGACCTGTGTACGTGGCTACGCCCTTCTCTCTATGGCTAAGTGATATTTACATTGATCTCCAAATCTCATTCAAAAGGTCTTAAAAGTCAACCCTCTCTGCTTGGAGAAACTAAGCTAAACCTAACTTCACTTAAATTTCACAAATGCTCCGCATGCGATGGAACTAAAATTACTGAGTCCTGTTTCCACACATTTAATCTCATGCACATTAAGCAAACGCATTTTCATTCTTGGAATGTCAGTTTTTTTTTGTAGCCAAACTTTTCACTTGTGTCCACTCGTCAGTTGTTTCCGCACAACAACTTTTGAAATTCCTTGCGCATGGCGCGGTTTAAGGCTCCATAGATTATTGGGTTAATCCACGCGGAGACGGAAGTAAATAACGGCTGAATAACCTGGACAGATGAAGGAATAGGTATTAGAAAACCATATTCTAAGATTGAACTGATGATCATTGGAGTCCAACAAATGAAATACCCAAAAACAGCAGCGAAGAGAACTCGACAGCTCTTTATCTCCTGTGCTCTTGTTCTCTGACCGTTTGCTCCTTGTAGAAATGGCACGACGACATTGTTGTGTTGCTTGATAACCCAATAAACTTTACCGTAGCAAAATGTTGTTAACGACAGAGGTAGGATAAACAAGCATCCAAACGATAAATAAATAATCCTCTCCACAAGCATATCAGAGATTATGGTGTGGCAGAATAAGAAGTGGGGAAACCACTTGTATGAAACAAGCGTTGTAGAAAACAACATCGTCAAAAAAGATGTAAACGCCCATACAACAACGATCGACAAAATAGTTTTCTTTCTGGTGAAGTAATGAGGGTATTTGTCAGGCCTTACGACGCAAAAGTAGCGATTGATAGATACAAGTGTTAAAATAACAGTGGATACCTGACCCCAAACAGAGGAAATAAAGCCAAGGAATTGACAATAACTGTAACCGAACGGCCATCTGCCCAAACCAGAAGCGACTGTGCTAAAAGGGAACGCAAACGTTCCCATCATTATATCAGCTACTGCCAGAGACAACAGGTAGAAATTTGTCAACGTACGTAGTCTCCTGTTTCGGTAAATGGCGACACAAACGAGTAAATTTCCTGCGAGAGTAAGAAATGTTTCTAAAGCAAGAATTACAGTGTGTATGATGAATTCTGTCAAGCTTCTTGTGTCTTCTTCAGTTTGGTCCATTTTTAACCGTCGTAATCTAGATCTTACTGGTAGCGTAAGTTAGGGAAAGTTCAACCGATCAGAGAAGTAACCATGATTGACAAATTACTTTCAGTATCTTCGCAAAGTTGCCTTTGAAACATTAACTTGAAAAGTAATGAAAATCATCCTATAAGGAACTGGTGTCATGAATATCGTTCTCTGAAGACTCGCTTAAATTGCTACAGTCAGGTCTTTTTTAAAATCTCCTTTGTTAAAAGGTGCTAGAAACTGCCTCGTTAAGGGCTCCTTAGAATATCCGGTTCTGCTCGAAAGTCATTGCCGTTTAATGACACCTTTAAATTGTCACTTTAAAGCTTCCTTTAATTTTTCACTGTTAAGACCTTAAAATTGCTGCTTCAAAGAGTACTTGAGATTTCAGTTCTAACAATTCGGCTTTAATTGTGAATTGTTACTCCTAGGACTCCTTAAAAGTTCTGTTAAGAAGACTTCTTCTTAGAATTGCCACTTGAAAGACGGTTAAGAATTCTTACATCGCCACTTTCACACGATTAGGACTGATTCCTTGAAGTCGGTCACTCCTTAAGGGGCATTAATCTGGCTAGTTTAAGACTCTCCACATTCACCTCACAAAGGAGCTTTTAGGGTTTAGCAGCTTACATTTACGTTTAAGGCAAACGGCAGAAATGACCACCTGCTCGTGTTTATCCTACATTTGGCGCCCACTATTTTCAGTTTCCCAGTATAATTGCGCCAACAGCCAGAATTAGTTTTGACTATTGTCATCTATGTACTAAACGCGATCCTTAATCTCTCTAATATATAAAATCTTAAGACCTCTCAAAAACATTTTAAGGTTTCTAAGATTGGAATAAAAACTACCCTTTTAAATTGCCAGTTTTCAAAAGTCCTTGATACTGTTGCCTTTTAGACCTTAAATCTGCTACTTTAAAAACTGCTTTACATTTTTAGACTTACAGTTAATATAAGTCACGTTTGAGCAGTGTGACCAGAACTCCTCTTTGTAATCTCAGGCATTTGAAGTAATGTTTAAAACACGATCAGTCATGTTTTATCCGGACGTGCTGCGAGTTTTTTCAACGGCTTCAAAAATTAATGAGTTTTTGAATGGAATTTTGAAGATTTCTCTGGAAATCATTTCCGAAAAAGACGCATTAACTGAAGAAAAAAAAAATCAGCATACTTGGGAGACAATTGGGTAATTTTTTAAATACATAATGCTGTAATGTAAAGAAAAATTCATAGCTTTATAGTACTAAATTTGCGCTTTATGAAAGAAGTTCATGCCATCCCTTGGCTGCAATGAATGTTTTTCTAAATGATATTAAAGTTGAAGGGGAAAACGTTAATTTCATGGAACTGAAGAAGCATCCTTTGATCGCTCATTCGGAACGACAGCCGATGGGGAATTATATTTTTAACGAAGTAAAGAACACAGTATTGCATGATCTTGTCAGTCTTTTGTTTCGACTCCAGTCTAGCCGGCCTGTATTTGGGTCAATGACCCTACCAGTGAGAGCTTGCAAATCTAACTTCACATTTATTGAAAGGAAGGATGATTAATTCATCGATCATAGAAAGACACTTTTTTACAGCAAGAAATGAAGCTGAACTAAGATTTTTCATCAGTGCATTCCAAGAATGATATTATGATATTTTTAGACCAAGGACAATTCTTTAATGCTTGTATTACTTTCCTTCAAAAGCAGATGTTTTTTCACAATAAAAGTGTCGGCGATTTACAGCGGGGCGCCCTGGCGCAGTTGTATCAAAGGCTGAGACGAATTTTTGATATTGAGAGGAAACTCTTCAAAGCAATTCAAGCTAAATAGACTATATCCTACTAAACTAGCAAAACAGGAGACGACTACGAAATAATTCCACACCATTGTTCGCCGCAGTTTTAAAACATTAACTTTTACTGAACCACCGTCTCAAAATTCTAAAAGGGGGAAAATGGATCTACATATGAGATTGGAAATATCTAGTTAGACTTTGGTGCATTTTTGTTACAAGTTATGGAAAGGTATTCCGACGAAAAGACCACTTTAAATGTTAATATTCACAAAAAATAATGGGCCTCAGATGGATCCTTGTGAAACACCAGGTGGAATTGTTTGCCCAGTGGAGGATTGCTATTGCCTACAACTCTCTTCTCTCGATTCTTCAATTCAGAAAGTGCATGGATGTGTCTACTGCTATACCTTTGGAGTCCCGTTTAGCATCAAGTGTGAGCAATTGAGTTCTGGGGTGAGGGACTTTTTATTGCATTCCTGGTTTACGCGTTACTGTAATTGCTTCCTTTCCTTTTTTCTACATACTAATATCCTATTTGTACATATTCTAAGTTTAAATTAATATAACAGGTGATCTGTCTTGGATAGGGTCTTGACCCCTTTACAAATCATCCTTATGGCTTTTTTATTTTCTTATTTATTTTCACTGCGCCATAAAATCACATGAAATCAGTACTACGCAGTATCTTTAAATTAAATTATGACGAGAACAATCCTGATCTGACATACAGTCGAACCTCCCGTAAGCGACCACCCATAATGTCAAGGATATGTGGTCGCTTACGGGAGGTGGTCGCTTACCAGAGGTCAGACCAGGGGGGGGGGGGGGGGAAGTCTAAATTCCGGGTAATTTACATGATGGTAATTGCAGACACCTAACGGCTTTTGCCATTGCTTATCGAAACCCTAAGTAAAAACTTTTCTTTAGACTGCCTGATTTAGTAGCAAACAGTAAACGGCATTTTTGCAATGTTACATTTCAAGCGTAACACATCAACAACTTTGGCGTTTGTTTGTTTGTTACATAATTCAGTTGACGTTCGCCACAATTTTTCTGTTGAATAATACAAGGTTGAGAGAGTCATCACCGGTCGTGCATGTACATGCATGCTATTTACCAGATAAGAGAGTTTTTTTTCCTATATGGGATTCAACCTGATTAAAGTTTATTTCAGTGTACCATAGTGCATGTATATGTTATCATTTGTTTCAATGTCGGGAGACACTTCCGGTAGCTCCGGCTGTGGGATTTTTAGTAATACGGCATCCGCTGTAATGATGGGGGCCAATATGTTACAGTCAATTTCCGCCCGTGAGAGAAACAGCAGATTGTGCCGTGTCAAGTGGTCGCCTACGGGAGGTTAAGAACAATAGAAAATTTTAAACAATCATCTCTAAGAGTGGTCGCTTACGGGAGGTGGTCGCTTACGAGAGGTGGTCGCCTACGAGAGGTTCCATCTATAGTGATTTGACTTTAAAACTTTTGGTATTTTGGAAAAGTGGTCGCTTATGAGAGGTGGTCGCTTACGAGAGGTGGTCGCAAAGGGAGGTTCGACTGTACTCAATATGCAATGCATTCTGATCCAACTTTTGAGTTATATATAGCTGATTCCATCGCCACTTAAACAAACCAAGTAAGACTAATGTTTCATTTTATCAATAGGGTTGATAAGGTCCTTTGGCCACCGTAACTGACATTCGACTGCTGATGTTTTTGAGCGTTAGCCCCTGGTCAGAGCGAATCTACTTCCATTGAGAAATTTGTCTGAAAACGTCTCATTCGTATGCACTGGGGCCGGAATTGCTGACTCGTCTTTATACAAGTGTCACTACACCGAACGTAAACACTGTTTTTGATTCTGACAATTGCCATTTGTAAGCCTATTATTTTTTCTCTCTAATCATCAGTCCTTTCTACATAACAAAATGTTTTGAAATTCCTTCCGCATTGCGCGATTCATGACGCCATAAATTATTGGGTTAATCCACGCCGAGATAGAGGAAAGTAGTGGATAAATCGGCTGCGCAAAAGAAGGAACCGATACCAGGACACCGTATTCCAAAATTAAAAACACGATGAATGGAGTCCAACAGATGAAATATCCAAAGACAGCAGCGAAAAGAACTCGATTGGTCTTGATCTCTTGTGCTCTGGTTCCCTGGCCGTTTGCTTCTTGTAGAGATGGAACGATGGCATTGTTGTGTTGCCTGACAACGCGATAAACTCTACCATAACAAATTGCTGTTAACAAGATAGGTGGTATAAAAGAACAACCAAAGAACATATAAAAAATCCTCTCCTTCCTCTTATTAGAGATCACACCACGGCAATATAAGGTGTAAGGAGACCACTCGTAAACAACTGGCATCGAAGAAAAGGTCAGAGTCAGAAAAAATGAAAACACCCAAACAGCAATGATCGAAAAAGTGGTTTTCGTTCTGGTGAAGTAATGAGGGTATTTGCGAGGCCTTATGACGCAGAAGTATCGATTAATTGATACCAGTGCTAAAGTGAAGGTTGATACTTGACCCCAAAGCACCAAAACAAAGCCAACGAATTGACAAAAATTGTGACTGAACGGCCATCTGCCCAGACCAGAAGCTACTGTTCCAAAAGGCAATGTAAATGTCCCTGTCATTATATCAGCTACTGCCAGAGACAGCACGTAAGAATTGGTCAACGTCCGTAATCTCCTGTTTCGGTAAACGGCGACACAAACGAGCGAGTTTCCAGCCAGCGCCAAAAATGTCTCTAACGCAAGCATGACGGTGTGAACGATGACCTCTGGTAAGCTTCTAGTATCTTCCTCAGTTTGTTCCATTGATAACCGCAGTTCTCTAGAAGTCTTTCAGAGTTTTACCCTGGATTGAGTTCCTTATTTGTGATAATTAGAGTTCAATAGATAACCAAAGTTTGTGAGATTTACCAATGTGCACAACTTTGGCAAAACCTGCCATGCACCGTCAAACGGTCCGATTCTAAAAGCCCAGTTGCTTTTAAAATAATAATGACAATAACTGCCTTTTCCATTCACCCAAAAGGACACAGTTTTTCCGGTTTGATTACCAACCTTACTGTGATCTTGATTTCTTAAGCATTATAAGTGCTCTCTGGTCGTTCTCCTCTTGCGGAGAAAAAACGATTTCGTCGTTAATGACGCGATAAGCGTTACCACTACGCATGACAAGGGGAAAATAACAGACAATTCATCGAAGACAGGATTTGTTATACATTGGCTTACTGACATTTGCTGAATGGCAGATCTTCACAAAACAAGAGTACGCGATAATTGCCATGGATATAATAAATTCCTCTTCAAAACTCAGATACTTTTAATGGAACTCACATGCAAAGAGACCAACGCTCCTTAGCATGAGAAAACATAAATTTTGGCAGGTGCATGTGTTTTCCACAAGAGGCACGTACGAGAAAGAAGCAACCAACCTCTTCCATTTTTCACAAATTTTCCTGGATAAACACAGTAAAAAAGGTTATACCTCAATTCAGCTAGATCTCTTTTAATTCAAGACAAAGCACCGCAAATTTTGGTTGTCAAATTTGAAATGAAGGTGCGTGGTTATTATTCACAAGCTTAATTGCACCTGTCGCATTCTCACTGCAAGTAAAAGGCGGATGCACATAGCCATTATACACCTTCTTAAAATAGTGCTTATGGCCACTTTTCATTTTTCATGGCAAGTTAAACAAAAATAGGTTTTAATGGACCTTTTTTACTAATGCTTTGCTTCTTTCAATAGGAGACTACTCCTATTACACCGAGGAATAGCATCTTATTACTAGATGTTTAGGTCATAATGGCATGAAAAAACATGGCTAAATATTAAGGGTCTTTCACCAACGTGTTCAGAGTAAAAGCACAATTCACAATGGCTGTTATATTGTATGCGAATGGTAAATCAGAGAATTTATTCGTCGATGAAAATTAAATCGCGGAGATGAACCCATGCGTTTCCAACTGTGCGTTAGCCCTAGGAAGGAAGTGGGAAACCACATGAGGCAAAGAAAAAACTCTTAGGCCTCAGCAGGTATCAAATCCACGATCTCCAGATTAGATCGACTGTTTGCTCTACCAACTGAACTACGAGGCGAGACGGCACCAAGTCGTGGGTGATCATGTAAAGTGGTACTTCACAACATTAAAAATGTGAAAAAAGGTTAAAGTTTAAGCGCTGAGGTGAACTGAGTGTTAGCCCTGGGAAAGAAATGGACAACCACGAGAGGCAAAAGAAAAAACTTCTTAGTCCTCGGCTGGAATCAGCCCCATGACCTCCGGATTGGATCGTGAGTGAAGTACATCGTCATTTTATTCTGTAGATGTTGATGCAAAACGTACGAATAATTAACCTAAAAAATAACTCTTATTATGACCTAAATATTTGCTACTACGATGGCATTCCTCATTTGGCTTTCTTATTTTACTCTCTTCAACTGTCGCCGGATCGACAAGGTTTTTTAACATTTTCTTGTTCCTTAACTAATAATGCAAAAATTCCAATTTGTTGTGTTTGGTTGAAGAAAGGTATAGAAGACTAACCCCTATATGTATATAACTGGCTCATTTATTATTATTTTCAACACCGGTCACCAAATCGTAATATAATTGTATAGCGTTAAAATTTGATTGAAATTTAAACAACAGTATTCCTTCGGAAACCCACAAAAATTACAATAAAGTCTAGAAAGGCTTACCTGGTGTGTTTTGCTTTGTTTTCATAGCTTCTCAGAGCTTCCAAACGCCGTTTTGAGTGGTTTATCTCTCAGCGGCTGGTGCACGTGCCGCACTGTCTATGTTAATGTAAAAGTTGAAAAACTTGAAGTCCAATTTGAATGAATTTTGACCCGTCATTTGAGAAGAACATTTAGAAAACCTCGCTAAAATTCGCTTGAAACTCAAGCACATGGTTACCTACCTCACTATATCCCAAGAAGACTGATGTGCGGTCCTTCTGGAGAACCTCAGTCTCGGAGAAGTTCATTTATTGAGGCAGAGACCTTCGTTAAAAACAAAGTTGAAGTCAAATCGGGCGCCATTTTTGCCGCAGAATAACCGTGTCGCTGGAATGTCATGACAAACTCACGGTCAAACCTAGGTACGAGTACTAAAATTTGCCTGACCGGGGAAGCCCACGTGAAACCTTTGGCTGGGAGCAAACTACACACACCCCCTCCCGCCTAAGTGCAGTTTTGTACGAGCCAGCCGGGCCGTGCCTAATCTCGTACCCAGATCTCCCACGGTCGGGCGGAGGGGAGATCTCACATTTCGACATTCCCGAACCGACGACTGAGATCGGGGTACGAGATTAGGCCGTGCCTGGCGTGACAGCCGGGAAGGGGTGTGTGTAGTTTGTTGCCAGCCAAAAGTTTCAAAGTTTCGCTTTGGTGACCTGTGTTTTAAACAATAAACTAGCCTGCGTAGCTGGCGGTATTGTAGGCGCGCGCGAATTAAAGTTTTGGCGGCGGAGCCGTTAGGAGCGAGCGGCGAACCCGCGAGGAGAATGGGGAGGGGCACTTTGAAATACCGCCTGCACGAAAACCATGGGTTTTTGAATAGTCCGCACACCAGTGTGCGGGAAAAACGGATTGGTCGAGAGAAGTACATACGTCAATCAAATGTTAGATGATCCCTCGTATATTTCCCAAGGGACACTTTGCTTTGCTTATGAGTATGACAAACTATTCGGTAAAAATAACAGCGTGTTTTCTTTGTTCGTTGCATTTGAAGGAGTCGATTCTAAGAAATTCAATGATTTCTTAGGGGTAGAACGGTCCTTGTATAAATTCTTTTTTGCTTGAGGACTCCTGTCCGGCGAAGACACAGACGACGGAAGAAGACGTTTAATCCTTACTTGCGTATCTTGATCCGAAGAACAGAGCGGAACTTCCAAATTTCTTTCTAGGCCGGAGCGAATGAACCGGACAAGTTCAACTGCGTTGAATATTTTCCTACCACAAAAGTGACAAACTCGACTCGATAAAACAGTAAACTCCACAATGGTCAGGCCAATTTCTGAGCAAAGTTTTGGCAATGTCTTGCCTTCACGCTTCGCGCGACCGGAAGGTTTAAATGAATTTTCCGTGGAAACGAATTTGGTACTTTTCTGAAAATAACCGAATTTTATCTTCAGATTGACACCACAAAACCTGCAAAAGTCGTTAGCGTTTTCCTCTTGGCTTTTTCTTCCTTTAACTGGCTTTGTAGGCATATCTCCCTTCGATGCAAATTCTCCTTTATCCGCCATGCATGCAACAACAACATCAAAAAAAAAGTGTAAGAAGATCGCCTTTACGCCTATATTTCGCGCGAAAATTGTCGGTTCTAATTGGTTGGTTTAATTGGGATCAGTTGAGGTCAATGAGGTGATAAAAGTGGGCGGCATTCAAATTACCCAAGTTCTCTGGCAGGCGGTATTTCTCGCGGCTTCGCCGCTCGCTTCTAGCGGCGAAGCCACCAAAACTTTCTTTCGCGCGCGCCTACAATACCGCCAGCTACGCAGGCTAACAATAAACGGTCTCTTCGCTCTGACTTCAAAAATGGATTTCGCTCATTTCTTGTGTGTCGTAAGACTTTCACGTTCCTATTTTAAAACTAAAGGTCAACTAAGCATTGTATTTTTAAAACTGTAAAGCGGTAATTTCCAACCAAAGCAACACAGCTGTGACGTGGGAACCAGCTTCGCAAACTTGTCTAATTTTCGATAATTTCGACGATCTTCGAGAGACACTCGTTAGAAGGCGAATAAATGGTAAGCAAAAAAATTACCTTAGATCCAGTTCGAAGCGTACTACCTGATAGTGATGGTTTATATCCTTTGTTTTTTTTTCGTTATCAGTATGCATGGCATCGAAGTTTTCCACGATAAAACGGTGAACATCGACTGTTAAAGAAAGAACCGCCATGTTTACCGCATTTACCTGTGAAAGACAACTGCTGACCGGCTTACCGGTTGAGCTGATCACACGGCTCGTGTGGTGATGTGATGATGTTCACTGGGTGAGGAATTGTTCTGGATATAATAAATTGCTCGGAATAAGGAGACTTTGTATCTTAAAATTCCTCAATGGTAAATTTGGCTTAGCATGGGATTTCGAAATTCACGACAAAACCATTTTGGTACTTGTTGAATTAATACTGACTTTTCCTTATTTAGAATTGCTTAATGTATGGTTCGAAGAAGTCTAGCGGCAATATGTATTTCAGGAGTGTACAATAAAAGAATTTATTTACTTCGGTGCACTTTGCGTTGTACGTTTTTTTTTTTTTGCTTGTTGTTTTCTTACGTGTGTGTGTGTGTGCCGCGTTGCGTTGTTAAGGCTTAATAAACTATATTGACTTTGAAACTTGTTAAGATAATTGACACTCCAACCCTTCATCGTTCCAGGGAAAGATGAGTATTTTTAGTATTCACACTAGTTAAATAGCAGTCGATATAATCCGTTCTAGTGCAAAGAGGCTTGCTCGTCTTTCTCTCTAAGCGAATTACGCCTTCCGCACCTGTTGTACTTCATAACAGGAACAATAGGTTACCACTTTTAATTTTCACCGATTTCTTTTTGAGAAGAAAAGAGGGGGAAAAAGGTGGAGGGGGGGGGGGGGGGTAGCTGTGGATTGCAATAGTGGAATTGAAAATGTTAATATATAGCTAATTATCCTTAAGGTTGAATGTATCAAAAAGGGAACAATATATATAAACGCAAAAAATGATCAAGCTTTTCTCAAAGAAACGAAGCAATTGCAGATACATTGAGACGAATGCATAGTTCTCCTCTGAGTAATAAAACTGCTGTTGGAGTAGCAACAGAAATTTGTTCGATGTCCTCCACCCGGCTGACTCGTTGTATCTCTTTCACTGTGTTTCAATGCCAAAGCCTTGTTCTTGCATAGGAGATCGGAAGAATTCCAGATCCTTTTCCTGAGGGGCATTTTTGTAGATTTTTCAATTTTGCAAAATGTCTTTTTGGTAGCACTTTGAAGTCAATACCATACATCTCACATGGCATGAAATCTGATTAAACGTAACTTTGAAATCGGCCGAATTAATTAACGAAATTAATGAAAAAGGCAATTTGCGATTGATTTGGATAATTCATTTTAGAAAGCTAAAACCTTAGTTATATATTAATGATGCCACAGCATTCACTCAAAGGTTTTTGCCTTTTATAAATCTTTTTATGCTTACAAATAATACTTTGTCTTCAAAACCCCTGCACCGTCATGTTGCAGAGTAAAAATCGTCAAAATATAAAGTATTCAAGTAGCCAAGCCAGCCAATGTGAAACAGCACTAAAGAAGTTTAAGCCTGTTACTAATTGTTTTTATCATTTCTTAGCTACCAATAGGTTAGAAATAAAAGTGCTTAAACCGAGGCGAATAGATGCCAGTAAACAAAATCCTAAGAACCTAGCTTTAACTATGAGCTTTTGACGTAGTTACAGCACCTTTGTCAAAGAAGTTGGTTGTCACGTGACTTATAATATCCGACGTCACGTGACGTTGATTTCTGAGAGGCATATCGGAATAAAAACTATTCACGAGAGGTCTCCTCAATTCGATGTTTCTTCAAGCAATAGTTCAACAATTGCATGTTCTCAGTCCAAAGCAAAACCCGCTAACAAGGAAGAAAGATATTTAAATAGCCTCTTAGTTAAGAATTTACGATACACGCAGGTGTGCATGTACAGCAGTATTACTGCTTTACCTTCAACGAATTTTTTGGATATAACATGAACGCTTGAGATTTTCTTTGGTTGGAAATTTAATGTACGTAGACTAACCTGACAAGCTATATACCAGAAAATATCTGCTAAAACAAATGATAATCAAATAAATAACAAGAGACTTTTACAGCCGTTTCCCTGTTATCAGCTGGCGAACTGAAGAGGAAAATTGGAGAATAATTAATTTCTTTGAAACACTCGAACGTTCGCTAAAAATCTGAAGTTGGTTAAAGAAAAACACTCGGCTGCGCCTCGTTCTTAGATGTCGAAGGAAACACTTCCTTGTGTTTGATAGATTTGTATCACAACAAAGTCAACTCCTCGCCTCAGCTCAAAAGCCAAGTCACAAAGCAAACAACTGTAAAATGTTCATTTATCCGAAAATCTAACAATCTGTTCTAAGCTCACACTATTAATATGTATGCAGTGGCAGTTATCGTCCTTCAAATTGTGTAAACGCGTAGAAAAAATGATTATACAGCTTAAATTACTGAAGGTAACTGGTGATACAAGAAACTGTCACCCTCTAAAATAAAATACAAAACTTGATAAAATTGAGAATGATGTATTGTTCAGTGACTGACACAGGCATACTCGGAAAAAGGAAATTCGAGTGCTCCCATCAGGAGTCGAACCTAAGACCTTCCCATAACTAGCTCGGATGCTCCACCACTGAGCTACGGGAGACTCGTGGGAGCTAAGGCCATTAAACAAGGTTTATGGGATGCATATCCTGTATACTGCTAGGATTTGAATGTCAATGTGTGGCCATAGTTAATTGAGGAACTGGTTATGAAACTTTGTCATGAAAACAATGGTGATGCAATTTATGTTGGAAGGGCCACGACAGTGCACAATCCTTTCTTTGAATGTTCACACTACAGTTGAATATCTTAACACGAACGTTTCGATTGGTCAGTTGCTCCAACACATTTCAAAATCTATTGTTGTCTGTGCACTGTCAAGGTCAAAAATTCTAACAAAAACAAATAACAGAGAAATTTGTCAGGCTTCATAACCATTGCCTCTTATTAACTATGGTGTGGCATTTGAATATTCACAATACTGAATCAAAGTAAGTAATCTTCTATAAGGAAAGGAAGTACTCTTTCTTTCGTTACCCTCAGGAAGATCACAGATCACAAAATATGATCATTGATTCATTCATTACAAAATGAATACGTTGGTCAGTTCACTTTCCGACAAAACAATATGTTTACAAACTCCCTACGCATTGCTCGGTTCATGACACCATAGATGAGGGGATTAATCCACGCAGAGACAGAAGACATTAACGGATATATGGGTTGTTGAGATGCAGGAATGGATATCTGAAAACCAAATTCCAATAAAAATACAACGATTTATGGGGTCCAGCAGATGCAGAACCCAAGAACAGCAGCGAAAATAATTCGAGAAGTTTTCACTTCTTGTGCAGTTATTGTTCGTTGGTTATTCGGTTCTTGAAGAGAGGGGACGACTGCAGCGTTGTGTCGCCTGACTACCCGATAAATGCTTCCGTAGCAAAATATCACCAACAACATAGGAATTATAAATACACAACCGAAAAAGACGTAAGAAATTCTCTCCGTACGTTCATCCAGAAATGTACCTCTACAGTACAAGCTTTTGGGAGACCATTGGAAGATAACTGGTGTGGCAAAAATGCTAATCATGTTTTGCACAAAGAACACAGCCCACACAGCAACGATTGAACTTATCGCTTTCTTTCTCGTAAATAATGTTGAGTATCTTTCTGACTTGACAACTCGGAAATATCGATTTAGTGATGCAATTGCCAGGGTACAAAGTGATAACTGCGACCAATACTGTATAAGGAAACCAGCGAATTGGCAAAAGTTGTAGTCAAATGGCCATTCACCCAAAGCAGCAGATACGGAGCTGAACGGGTAAGCAAAAGCAGCAACAATAATGTCAGACAATGCCAAAGAAAGCACGTAGAAATTGGTAATAGTCCGTAATCTTCTATTCCTATAGAAAGCGACACAAACGAGAGAGTTTCCAGCGAGGTGCTAGAGCGAGAATAGCCGTGTGAATTATAATCTCCGACTGTCTTCTTATATCGTCCTCGTTCTGTTCCATTGCTAGAACTGGTCCATCTGGTCGATTAAAATATCTTTTTTTCCTTTTGAATGTCTGATGAGATTTTAGTTTAGAGACACCTGCCATCCAATCATTGACAGAGCGGCGATTAATATTTGTCCTTGAGGTGTGTTGAACAAAAGAACAGTCAGAATTATTTTATAATAGAGGAAAGGTCCTCGCAGTCGGGGACCTTTACTCTATTTAATCTTTCATCTCCGGTGCCAATATGTTATTCATATTCATTTGCTTGTTAATTACGGGTATGTTGCGAACTCACAATATGACAAGCTTCCAGTTGGCTTGATGGCTCAGTTGGTAGAGTACTGCTTGGCATTTGGAGAGGACAAGGTGTTCGAATCCCGTTCAAGCCTGAATATAATTTCAGGTTCCTTTTTGCCGCCGTTTGTGCTGCGTAGACAACTGCCAGGACCTTTCCTGTATCCAATCTTCATCCACACTTCCAATGTATTATTCATAGTCATAAACATGTTGATCAAATACAACATTAACATTTCTACCATTAGAAAGCGGATACAAGACTGTCATCTGACATCCTAGCGGCCGGAAGCGATAAATTCAGCCTTTGTTCACAGGCTACACCACCAACAAATTTGGCATTATAGCTAGTGTTCCTGTCCCTTTGGAAAAGCTAAAGAAACCTCTTCAGAGAACATGAATTTTTAGTTTTACGTTTTTTTGTTGTCGATGTAAAAATAAATGCAACGGCAAGTTACATTTGCACTTAATTTGCAATAACAAATTGTTTGCAATTCAAGGGACAATTAATTAATAATGCTTTAGGCAAGTAAAAACTAAGGTGCAATTAATCTAATAATTTAAAATGTAAGAATATGTGCTACAAAGGTGCAGAAATGTAGAATTACTGCATACATGCATTGAAGTAAAATCAAGGAAAAGGCATCTTAGTTCCAGATTGCGCCTGAAGCTGTACCGTGAGAGAGTTTTGTGCTACATTTCATCACTGGCCTGTCAGTGTTCAATATTTCACTTCCAATGAATATTATAAAAATCTTTTAGCTCATTGTTTTGGTCAAGAAGGGTTTTAGTGGAAGGATAATCCTGACCAGCTATGACATACGTGCATAGATAAGCAAAGTTAAGATCGATCAAGAACCATCTTGTGATAAACAGCACTAATCTCAAAGCAAAGGTCCCCTACATGCCTTGCAGTAGCTCACTCAAAGATCTCTTCTACTGACACTAAAGATAGCCACCTTGTCCAGAACAACATACAACACGAAATTAATCCATGAGTTTCTTAAAATCCAGTTGTAATAATTAACTTTTTAATGTACAGAGCATATATTTTAAATCAATGAAGAATATCTTGCCCCCTTTTTTTTCAATCGGTGATCTGCAAACGTGTTTTTCTCAGAAACCAGGCCTGTAGCAGGGGGAGGGGCAGGGGGGGCTTGAGCCCCCCCCCCCAGATTTTTGGAAGTTAAAAAACAATGTGCCAAAAAATGATAACTAAAACAGATTAATGTGCACTGATCAATCAGTCTTGAACTCTAATGCTGCAAGTGCCTTTTCACAACTAGCCTCCCACGCAGACGTCCTTAGGGGTTCGTCACGCGTTTCCTTCCCCACGTTCGTGGGGAACGAAACGCGTGACGAACCCCTAAGGACGTCTGCGTGGGAGGCTATTTCACAACCTTCAATAATTTGTTTACTACCTGTCAGTTTCTTTCGCTAACAGTTTATTTTTATATACAAAGGCAACGAAGGTACTCCTACCTTTTGAATCGCAAATAAGAACCAAAATGGATCGATATCAACCAATCTCAAACCGTGAAAGCTGTTGAAATAAACTACTTTTTTTTAAGACATCCGCTCATTGATAGCAATATAAATGCCCTTAGTTTATGACAGTTTAGTATTCGCGCGTTGTCGAAAGCCACACAAATATGTCCTCTCAAGAGCAAAATTTTCCTGCAGTCGGATTCTCACTGCCCGATTCCAAATTTAAAAAGAGAAAGAAAAGCTTGTCCTTGTTTGTTTACATCCTCCTTCAAACGTAAAATTAGGAAATTTCACGGGGTAGTCCGCGTAAAAAAACAAAAAGAAAAAACGCAAAAAAATGTACCAAAAAAGTGTGACGCAGGTGCATAGTTGTTGATTCGCTTACTAAATCTACTGCTTTTTTATGTTCTTGTTGCATCTTAAACTCCCTAATCTGTCTGTTTTTTGGGGTGACGGACGGGGATGGGGGGGGGGGGAGTAGTTTTGTTTAACCATTTTGCTCGGCTCCCCTAGTTATTTTAGAGTTGCTACGGGCCTTGAAACCGTGCGTTAAAGATGAATATAGAAAAAGCCTTTAAGGGAAAAATTAATAATGCCCTGTTGTCAAAGCAAAATAATAACTTAACATTGCATGTGGCAAATGTAATAATTAGAAAAACGGAAACAATCATGTTCTTCGCACATATATTATCGTGATGTTGATCCTGCTTTCCCAAAGTCCAATGAGTCACGTGTTTTTAGTTCCCCAAGATCGAGTATTTGACAATCAACCTGCAAAATCACGCGGAATATCGCCTGATATTAAATCTGTGGGGATATTCCGTAAGATTGGGCAGGATGATTGTATTGTTATTCAAGCCATTGATAACAAAGAAGAGTTTTATTGCGGAATAGCTGGGACGATCTTTATTGTGACATTTTTCTCCCCAGCACATATTTACTTATAACACGAAATACGAATTTACTTATTAACGCAGGATATCTGTTGACAAAAGACGACGAATATTCAGTGTACCTTGACCATATTTGGGCAGTGTTAGAATGTGTTGAATACTGCGATAATTTGCGGTTGAACAGTCGTGTAAAAAATCTTTCAGAGTCGTGTGTGTCATCATCTATCTTGTCTAATGGATGCTTAAGATGCACAACCCTCAACAGCGTTAAAAATATAGAAAATCGAAGCAGTTTTGATGCGAAGGAGATGCGAATTTGGTAACTCCATTTCAAAGCTGTATTGTTTTACTTATCTTATGCTCTTTTTCTTTTGCTTAGGTTCACAAATTAATTTTTGGCGGTTTCTTTTTGAAAAGAAAATAGGAGGAAAAAGGGTGGAGGGGAAAGGGTAGCTGTGGTCCTTCTCCTCGATTAAATTTGTGTTGTTTGTTGCTCTGACTGCAATAGTGGAATTGAAAATGTTGCTAATATATAGCTAGTTATCCTTAAGGTTGAATGTACCAAAAAGGGAACAATAAAGGCAAAAAATGATCAAGTTTGACTCAAAGAAACAAAGCAACCGCAGATACGTCGAGACGAATGCATAATTCTCCTCTGAGTAATAAATATGCTGTTGGATTAGCAACAGAAATGTGTTCGATCACCTCCACCCAGCTGGCTTGTTGTATCTCTTTCACTGTGTTTCAATGGCCAAAGTCCTGCTCTTGCACAGGAGATTGGAAGAATTCCAGATCCTTGCCTGAGGAGCGTTTTCGTAGATTATGTCAATTTTGCAAAACGTCTTTTTTGCAGTAGTTTGAATTCAATACCATAAATCTCACATGGCAGGAAAAATGATTAAACGTATCTTTAAAAATCGGCCGAATTAATTAATTTAATTAATGATAAAGGCAATTTCCGATGATTTTGGATAATTCATTTTAGAAAGCTTAAGCCTTAGTTATATATTAATGATGCCACAGCATTCACGCAAAGGTTTTCGCCCTTTATAATTTTTTTATGCTTAAAAATAATACTTTGTGTTCAGAAACCCTGTGGCGTCATGCTGCAGAGTAAAAATCGTCAAACTAAAAAGTATTCAAGTAGCCAAGCCAGCCAATGTGAAACAGCACCAAAGAAGTTTAAGGCTGTTACTGACTATTTCTATCGTTTCTTGGCTACCAGTAGGTTAGAAATAAAAGAGCTTAAACCGAGGCGAATAGATGCCAGTAAACAAAATCCTAAGAACCTAGCTTTATTTATGAACTTTTGACATAGCTACAGCGCCTTTGTCAAAAGAAGTCGGTTGTCACCTGACCTACAATAACCGATGTCACTTGACGTTGATTTCTGAGAGGCATATCGGAATAAAAATTATTCAGAAGAGGCCTCCTCAATTCGATGTTTCTTCAAGCAATATTTCAACAATTGCATGTTCTCAGTCCAAGCAAAACCCAGTAACAAGGAAGAAAAATTTGTAAATAGCCTCTTAGTTAGGAATTTACGATAGACGCAGGTGCGCATGTACAGCTGTATGACTGCTTTACCTTCAACGAATTTTTCGGATGTAACCGTGAACTCTTGGGCTTTTTCTTTGGTTGGAAATTTAATGTACGTAGACTGAACTCTCAAGCTAAATACCAGAGAAAACTGATCAGCTGAGACAAATAATAATCGGATAAATAACAAGATTCGCTAAAACGTTTTCTATAAATCGGGACTTTTACGGTCGTTTTCCTGTTATGAGCTGGCGAACTGAAGAGGAGAATTGGAGAATAATTAATTTCTTTGAATTTAATTTTAATTTTAATTTCTTTTTAATTCTTTTAATTTCTTTGTTGTTGTTCGCTCAAAAGCTGAAGTTGGTTAAAGAAAAACACTCGGCTGCGCCTCGTTCTTAGATGTCGAATGAAACACTTCCTTGTGTTTGATAGATTTGTATCACAACAAAGTCAACTCCTCGCCTCAGCTCAAAAGTCAAGTCACAAAGCAGACAACTGTAAAATGTTCATTTATCCGAAAATCTAACAATCTGTTCTAAGCTCACACTATTAATATGTATGCAGTGGTAGTTACCGTCCTTCAAATTGTGTAAACGCGTAGAAATATGATTATACAGCTTTAATTACTACTGAAGGTAACTCGTGATACATGAAACTGTCACCCTCTAAAATAAAATACAAAACTTGATAAAAGTGAGAATGATGTATTGTTCAGTGAGTGACACAGGCATACTCGGAAAAAGGAAATTCGAGTGCTCCTATCAGGAGTCGAACCTAAGGCCTTCTCATAACAAGCTCGAATGCTTCACCAATGAGCTATAGGAGACTCGTGGGAGCCATTAAACTAGGTTTATGGGATGAATATCCTGTATACTGCTACGATTTGAATGTCAATGTGTGGCCATAGTTAATTGAGGAAGCAATATATCAAACACGAGACACAGTGTTTCATCACATATCAAACACCGAGAAGAGAGTTGAAAATACGACGCGTAGCGGAGTATTTTTGACGAACTTCGAGGATTTTGATATTGTGATGAAACACTGTGACGAGTGTTTGATATAACTTTTCAAACAAACTGATTTTGAAGGAGAAATTAAGGATGCAAAAACAAGGAGTTTTTCATCAGATTTCCAAACACGTCACGGTGCATGATTTCCTTTGTCTTTGGCTTTTGAATTATTAATGAGTTTCAGAACTGGTTATGAAACTTTGCCATGAAAACAATGGCGATGCAATTTATGTTGGAAGGGCTACGACAGTGCACAATCCTTTCTTTGAATGTTCACACTACAGTTGAATATCTTGACACGAACGTTTCGATTGGTCAGTTGCTCCAACACATTTCAAAATCTATTGTTGTCTGTGCACTGTCGAGGTCAAAAATTCTAACAAAAACAAATAACAGAGAAATTTGTCAGGCTTCATAACCATTGCCTCTTATTAACTATGGTGTGGCATATGAATATTCACAATACTGAATCAAAGTAAGTAATCTTCTATAAGGAAAGGAAGTACTCTTTCTTTCGTTACCCTCAGGAAGACCACAGATCACAAAATATGATCATTGATTCATTCATTACAAAATGAATACGTTGGTCAGTTCACTTTCCGACAAAACAATATGTTTGCAAACTCCCTACGCATTGCTCGGTTCATGACACCATAGATGAGAGGATTAATCCACGCAGAGACAGAAGACATTAACGGATAAATGGACTGTTGAGATGCAGGAATGGATATCTGAAAACCAAATTCCAATAAAAATACAACGATTAATGGGGTCCAGCAGATGCAAAACCCAAGAACAGCAGCGAAAATAATTCGAGAAGTTTTCACTTCTTGTGCAGTTATTGTTCCTTGGTTATTCGGTTCTCGAAGAGAAGGGACGACTGCAGCGTTGTGTCGCCTGACTACCCGATAAATGCTTCCGTAGCAAAATATCACCAACAACATAGGAATTATAAATACACAACCGAAAAAGACGTAAGAAATTCTCTCCGTGCGTTCATCCAGAAATGTACCTCTACAGTACAAGCTTTTGGGAGACCATTGGAAGATAACTGGTGTGGCAAAAATGCTAATCATGTTTTGCGCAAAGAACACAGCCCACACAGCAACGATTGAACTTATTGCTTTCTTTTTCTTAAATAACGTTGAGTATCTTTCTGACTTGACGACTCTGAAATATCGATTTAGTGATGCAATTGCCAGGGTACAAAGTGATAACTGCGACCAATACTGTATAAGGAAACCAGCGAATTGGCAAAAGTTGTAATCAAATGGCCATTCACCCAAAGCAGCAGATACGGAGCTGAACGGGTAAGCAAAAGCAGCAACAATAATGTCAGACAATGCCAAAGAAAGCACGTAGGAATTGGTGATAGTCCGTAATCTTCTATTCCTATAGAAAGCGACACAAACGAGAGAGTTTCCACCGAGGCCCAAAACTGATGCTAGAGCGAGAATAGCCGTGTGAATGATAACCTCCGGCTGGCTTCTTATATCGTCCTCGTTCTGTTCCATTGCTAGAACTGGTCCATCTGGTCGATTAAAATATCATTTTTCCCTTTGAATGTCTGCTTGTAGTTTAGAGACACCTGCCATCCAATCATTGACAACGCGGCGATTAATATTTGTCCTTGAGGTGTGTTGAACAAAAGGACAGTCAGAATTATTTTATAATAGAGGAAAGGTCCTTACAGTCGGGGATCTTTACTTTATATAATCTTTCATCTCCAGTTCCAATATGTTATTTATATTAATTTGCTTATTAATCACGGGTATGTTGCGAACTCACAATATGACAAGCTCCCAGTTGGCTTAAAGGCTCAGTTGGTAGAGTACTGCTTGGCATTGCAGAGGACAAGGTGTTCGAATCCCGTTCAAACCTGAACATAATGTCAGGTTCCTTTTTGCCGCCGTTCGTGCTGCGTGGACAACTACCAGGACCTTTCCTCTATCCAATCTTCATCCACACTTCCAATGTATTATTCATAGCCATAAATATGTTGATCGAATACAACACTAACATTTCTACCACAAGAAAGCGGATACGAGACTGTCATTCAACATCCTAGCTGCCGGAAGCGATAAAGTCAGCCTTTGTTCACAGGCTACACCTCGAACACACAGAGTTAAAGCTTGATTTGGCTGTCTAGTTAGTGTTCCTTATCTTTGGAAAAGCTAAAGAAACCTCTGCAGAGAGCAAAAGTTTAATTTTGAGCTAAATATAATCTAATTTTTAGTTTTACGTTTTTTACGCTGTCGATGTAAAAATAAATGCAAAGGTAAGTTTTATTTGCGCTTGATTTGCAATAACAAATTGTTTGCAATTCAAGGTGCAAATACTCTAATAATTTAAAATGTAAGAATATGTGCTACAAAGGTGCAGAAATGTGGAATTCACAGCATTAGGAAAAATAGAAAATCGAAGCAGTTTTTATGCGAAGGAGATGCGAATTTAGTAACTCCATTTCAAAGCCGTATCTCATACTGTTTTTCGTTTGTTAGGTTCAGAAATTAATTTTGAGCACTTTCGGTTTACTTATAATTAAATACATAACCTTGGTCTCGTCAATTCATTGATTAATAACGCCTTTCATTTGTCAGAAATGAATCTTTCATTCCGGTCATTTCCGTTTAATGCAATTTGCAAAGCGCTGATTTCCTCAGTCTCAGTCAACAGCTCTTTACAACTAACACTGCATGATTATGTGTAAAAATAAAACAAAATAAAAAGAAAATCTTTATTAAAGTTCGCCAAATGCTTCCTTCAAAAGATAAATTTTTCAGTTTAGATTTAAAGTCGCTTCTGTGCAGCTTCTGATCTGGGAGAGAATTCCATAAAAATGTGGCGGCAACAGCAGATGACCATCTACCATAGGTTTAAGATTGAACCTCATCGGTTTTTTTCAAAACCGGAGATTGCGCACTATCACCAATTTCTATGTGATGTCTCTAGCAATGGCTGATATACTAACGGCGATTTTTTGTTGTCTTTTCAATGCGATCAGGCGCGTAGGTAAGGGTTAGATAGGGGTGTTCGTTGAGCCGCAAATCTTGCTGAGCGGCGGAGGTGCTCTTACTACGGAGGTCCGGGGGCATGCTCCCCCGGAAATTTTTGAAAATCTAGGTTCCCAGAAACCTCATTTCCTGCATTTTGAGACCCATTTTAAGCAAATCTCAAATTTGTTTTACAGCAGCTTTTTAAGCTATATACATCATTTCTTCGGCATAATTGTTTCAACTTAAACAAGAAAGTTCAATGTACATTCCGCGCCCTGACAAGTTCTAATAGCTATTCGATCTGCTGATAGTCATACACCAAGCTGGTAAACTGCGTCATTCTCGGGTGTAGGCCTTCGAACAAATTGACTATCTCGTCAAGATTGACAGGCATATCATATTTGATATGCATTAGAACCAGGGCGGACATTCTACTCTCTCGCATGGTACACCTCATGTAGTTTTTTAACTTCCTCATTGTGCTTTTTCTTCCGCCATATTGATCTTCAAAGGGGGTTCGTTCGAACCCCTCGAACCACCCCTCCTACGCGCCTGGCGATTTCATCAGGTCTGAAATTTCCCCTGATAATTGGAAGCCAGTGCCCAAGGTGACGCCTTTATTTAAAGAGGGGAACAAATCGTATCCTGGGGCGACCTGCACCGTTTGCAACGTCTTACATGGCTGGTCGAGAGGACAAAAGATCGAGCAACAGAGCAATGTTCCCAGCCCTAAAGCAATGCAGGTGCAGGTTATCAGAGTCCAGTGAAAAAAGAGCTTTTGAAAGGTGCAGGACTAGTGCGAATCCTGATAATTATAGGCCTGTTTCGGTCTTTTTGCTTGACAGTAAATTGATTGAAAAAAATAGTTTCAGGCCAACTCTATTCTTATTTTATGCCAACATAACTTGCTCTCAGTTACCCGATATGGCTTTCGCCTATTTCACTCAACGTTGACTGCTTTATTGGATGCAACTAACGAACAGAACCTCAATAATGATTTGAAAAAAGTGTTTGATACAGTACATTATGGAATTTTACTGTCTCCGATCTGTTTTCCCGTGAACGTACCACATGAGCGCCTTCCCCAGTGTCCTTTACACTTCAGCACACTTGTGGTTTTCTTTGACAATGCATTATTAAGCATTTGTTCCCACTCTTCAAACTGAAATGTTCGAAAACACGTGAATTTTTATGCGTTTTCGCCCATTTTTACACACCCGCCCACATAACATCGACATATACTAATGGTACCATTTTCGAAAGTATCGATTTCTTAAAGGGGAAGTATCATGGGGTTTTTGATATCTTTTGTTAAAACTGATGAAATAAGACCTTCAATCAGCTTCCAAAAAATTCTAGAATGACGATAGGAAAAAAATCAACTCAATTCTTGAAAGGAACAAATCGTGATCTGTTCTAGCACATTTTGGAAACAAAAATGCGTGCACTTGAAAAAACATTAGCCTAACATTTTTCAAGTTTCAATCCATACCGGCCTACTCTGTCTCTGGCCAGAGGCACCAATCGACAGTTTTATTGCAGTGGGGTGATAATTTCTAACAAACTTGACAATTATTTCGTTGTTTATGCTGACAGACAAACATTCTTGGGTTTTGAAATAACAGCAGATTTGCGTGATACTTTCCCTTTAAGCTCTTTTAGTCGCTTAGTTACGAGGTAACTTAATAGTGTGGGGCGTCTGGGACCTTTTCAGAGGGTAACACTTCCTATTGCCATGATTCCATACAAACGAAAACTTTGGTCTGGGTAATTACAAAATAAATGCATTATGACTATTCATTGGAAGTTATGGACTGGTGAAATTTCCCACATCAAAAATATAGTGTGGCAGTCTCTTAACAGTGGTCAAACGACTGAGAATGCGCGCGACTTTCGAGATGTTGGAAGTGCACGCTGCATCGATTTATGAATAAAATTATTTCTATGCATTCTTACTTACCCTGCCTTATAATTGCCGTGATAAGAATAAAACAATTGCATTGAAATTGTCAAAACAAACCGAGAACAGAAACACGGTGGCGATTTTTAAAACAGCACTCGATTTTTCAAATTCTATAGAGGCTAATTTTCGCCACTGACAAAGTAAAATGAGAGATTTCTTTGCAAACGTGCATTAACTACAATGCATTTTGTGTACGCTGAGGATGAAATTGTTATTCTTAAGATCGTCTTCGGAGATATTAAGAACACAAATTACCAGTTAGTCCGGTATCCGGTGCATCTTGTCTTTTTTTTAACCTTACTTTTTACTTCTCTGTTTACGAGGAAGTACCAAGGTTAACCAACCTTCTTGTTTTAAAAAGGCCCATAAAAATAATTAACAATCGTAACGGTATTGAAAAAAACCTATTGCAAATAACGTTTCCGACAGTTTTGCTCCTGGTAAATCAATGTGATAGCATTGACTTTTAAAGATTGATATTCTTGCCAAGCATCTGTGTTGATTTAGTTAACATCTCACTTCGCTTTAGATATTGAGAGCAAACTTTGTTTTAGCAAACGACTTTTGATAGGCTCATTGGTTGACGATCTGTCGAAGGAGTAGAACATATGTTTTAACATACGTAGTTACCAACGATGTTGTTTTACTTAAATTGAGATTGTCTTAGAATGAAAAGGAAGCAAAATTGATTTTAATTTTCAGTTAGCACTTGACAAAAACAGTTTTTGCGTTGAGTGAACATTGCTGAAGTTTACATTATCGAGTTGTGAGCAACATTGACTTGACGAATACAAAGGCTTTGCGAATGTTTACATATAGTCTACTCTCCTGTAGCAATGGCTTTGGCACAAACAGAAGAAGATACAAGAAGCCTGCAGGAGGTCATCGTACAACTCTATTATTCTCGCTGTGTCGACGATTTTGTCACTTACGGGGAATTCACTTGTTTGCCTCGCTTTCTACCGAAAAAGAAGATTAAGAACTATCACTAATTTTTATGTGCTGTCGCTAGCAGTGGCCGACTTATTGCTGGCGACGTTTTTTCCTTTTCATTTGGTCGCTTCTGGTTCACGAAGATGGCCGTTCGGTTACAGTTTCTGTCAATTCATTGGTTTTCTAACGCAATACTGGGCGCAGCTATCACTGTCCATCCTGGCTCTTGCTTCAATAAATCGATATTTTTGTGTCGTAAAGCCACATAAATACCCAGTGTTGTTTGCCAGAAAGAAAACTATTCTGTCGATTCTGTTCGTATGGCTGTTTTCTTTTTTACAGACCCTGATTTTTACCATTGCAACACCGGTTATTTATCGGTGGTCTTCCAAAAGTCTGTACTGCCAAGGATTCTCCCTCGATGACCGCACTGAGAGGATTTCGTACGTCTTCTTTGGCTGTTTCTTCACGGTCCCTATTGCACTCGTCGTATTTTGTTACGCCAGCGTATATCGGGTCGTCAGGCAACACAACTCCGCCATCGTCCCTTCACTACAACAAAGAAATCGCCCTGGAACAATAACTGCACAGGATCTAAAGACTTCTCGAGTTCTTTTCGGTGCAGTTCTTGGATTTTGCATTTGCTGGACTCCATTGATTGTTATTCTATTTTTAGCCTTCGGATTTCGGATACCTATTTCATCCGTTGCACTCTGGGTTCTCGTGTTACTGACAACTTTTTCGTCGTGGATTAATCCAATAATTTTTGGCGTCATGAACCGAGCCATGCGTAAGGAATTCCGAAACATACTGCTTTGTAGGAGTGGAGACTGAGGAGGCTGCATTGCTGGTGGTGGTTAGGCTCTAAGAATTGTCCTCCGGTGGTCTGCGGCTCAAGTCAACCCTCTCTTACTACTTGGATTTGTTTCATGGTAATCATGTAATGATGTAATGAAATCTTCGGCCTCGTAAATAGCCGACTGGTCATTCTGCTACCAGCTGTTTTTTTGTGATTTTTACGTTCCATCTGCGAAGTTTAGAGGTTACCTTTTCTCAATTATAGTCTCCTCAATGCGTGCTGTGCTGCATGCATTGACACAAAGTTAAAGTTATTATTGTGTAAAAATAGTTCAACACACACAAAGCGAAACTTAGACTGATTGGCCAACAAGAATCTGGGGGAACAAACATCAAATTATTCTGGCAAACTTTATTTTTAACGATGACAAGCACAAGGCAACATTGAATGACCATCCTCAAGGAATGGCCAAGTGGATGAGTCTCGCCTCAAGGGGGAGGTGTAATCCCACTCTTGACACCATCAAATGTTACTTAGCCGAAAACCAAGCTGGATAGGGACAACAACAAAAGTTTTAATCAAGCGATACGAAGTTTACACGTACAAGAGCAAATGGTCCGTCGGTCCGGACGCAAGGACTACTGGGTAATTACCTTGTTATGCAAAAGCTTACATCACAGGAGGAATATGTATCATTCACTTGGAACCATTTGGTTGCAACTTTCAGGTGGCCCTTTCACTGTATAGAGCGCGAGTTAGAAGTTCAAAAAAATTCTCAAGTTTAGTTTGCCCCCAAATTTGTTAAAACAGACAGCGCCGCAGGAAAGTAATGCAAAGGTGCATTCATTTGATTGGTCACACTTTTGGAGTCATCTATTCAAATGCAAGCACTATGTTAATGAAATGAATTTCTGTCTCACCGGTTCTTGGCGAAAGAAATGTCCTGCTTTCCTTGTGTGAGTAATATTTCTCTACAAATAATTTAACGGGACCTTTGCAGCTAATGGTCACATGTTATAGAATCGGTCACCCTGGAGGGTAAGTTGCGCACTGGGACATCCAAAGCAAAGCGACTTCATCCAGTCAAACATGAATTTTCTTTGTTTTGGATGTCCCTGTTTATAGCTTGCTCTCCAGCGTGGTGGATTTTGTACGATGCGAAGGTTAGCTGAAAAGGGCCTTTTACTCACAAGAAGGACGGCTTCATTGCCTGCTTCATGCATGCACCATTAGAAACTACTAGTCTGTTTGTAAATGGCGAATAATATATTGGTCATATTTCTCATAATAGTTGTAAAACTTTCTCCTCTTAGAACATGTTTACCGTTTCAGGTCACGTGACTGTTAGAACTTATGATCTTAGGAGTCTGAAATTACTTGTTGCCTGGGAGTCCAAAATTTTTGCTACGAAGCCAGCTTAGAACATCTCGCACCCCCTTAAGGACGGTGCCTACTTTTGTTACTGCGCATACGTTCTGCACATCTAGAGATACCCCGGGTTTCCTACGGGTGGTGCCTACTAATACAGGGATATTTCTGCATGGTTTAAAACTATGCGGAGAAAGAAGAACTTAGCAATTGCTCTTGGTATGCATTTTTCAGAGATAACAATGTTTCTGTTTGATAAAAAAACACCATACATTGCTCTGTATTTTAGCAGTTTTTAGAATAATGGTTTCTTAATTATCTCTAAAAAATGCGTGGTTATCGCCAATTTTCACCAATAGCCCTTGCTTAGATCTTCTTTTCCCGCATAGTCATAAACTGCGCGAAAATACCTCTGTACTAGTAGGCACCGTCCTTAAAGAACTGTTGTATTTTTCATATAACCCCCAACTCTTCCCGTACCCCGTCCCCTTTCCCCTTTTCACATGGTCGTTCTGAAAAGACCGTTCCGTATTCTCCTCGATTGATGTTTTTTCAGCCCTTGTACTACGCCAGTGTAAAGTTGTTTTACATTTTTTTGAGAAGCCAGCAACAAAATTTAGACACAAATGATTGGAAAACTGACACCAAGCCTCATTTTGATTGAAAGTTTTCGCAAGGCTAGCTAAACCTTTCAAAAACAAGGAATGGGCCTCTTATGTTTTGTTTTAGTTCTAAATTCAAGCGATCTACACATTAATTCCTAGTCTGTTTCTATCTATCATGAAAGTCCTATATTTGGAAGGCAAGTGGATTATGATTACGCGATTATGCATGTAAGGTCAATTTTGAGTAAACGTTATGAAGTTGACGATGAGTGCAGATGTTTGTGACAGTTTTTTTCCCCGAATATTGTTACTATGGCTCATTAGCGGCGCCCTAAACATTGCTCATCATATTACTCAACATAGAGCTCAAAGAAATTTTACTCAGGTTTGGAAGTGGAAAGTTTGCTTGATGGAATTTGCCTGAGCAACAGGAATACTCCCAGTTCAGTGATTTTTATACTTCAACTCCTCTTGACAGCAAATTCTCTCTGTGATGCAGTTTTTGAGTGACTCTTTAAAATAGTCCATGAACCAAGTGCTGAAAAGTGGCTAGAAATTGATTTTCGTTGCACCCCTCACGGGACATAGTGACTTTGATATCAAATTAAAGCTAACAGCCTGTATTTTTCGAATCTGCTTGTTGCCAATTGTCTAACCATCTGAGCTGTCTGGACACCCTCGAAAACTAAAGATAGCGATACGTTTTTTTAAATACTTAGGAGACGGCATGGATGAAGACGATAGGGGAAGATTAGCGCGGATTGTGTCAACAACGTGTGCTACAGTGCTAAAGTGCCCCTGAACTAACTAAAAACGCGTGCAGACAGGGAACCAGTACCTTCTTCAGTGCTCTAATGCAACGTCTCGACTCGACCTTGTTTTCGTGCACTGACACTGTGCCCAAATTCTGGCGTGGATAGTTGATAAAAGTGTGCGTTAACATTAGTGCCCAGCGTGTTAGATAGTGCGCGTGTCAATCACAAAGCGCAACCCTATAGCCAAACCAATCTGCAAGCAAGCTCCCCCGGGTCAGTTTTGGCACGAGTGTTTTCTGTGTGAGCTGGGGTTAGTGGTTTATGGGAGTGGGCGCCCCCACGATGCTTGGAACGCGCAAGTGTGGAACGCGGTCAAAAAACCTCTTGTAGGCTACGGCCAATCATGGAGTTTGGCCAGCCAGATGAAAATAACAAGTTGAAGGAAAAATAAATGAAGAAGTCCAAGGATAATGGAGACAATTTTACCAACATCAATTAATAATTTCATAGTACTGAAAATGTATAGATATTTCACACTGAAAAGAAACAACTTTTATTAGGGTATATATTTGATACATAACATTGTAAAACGAGACTTCTTTTTGACTGGCCGGTGTTCTTGCAACTAATGTATGCGATCTGAGAAAGGTTCGTATTCTGTTCCTATTAGTCCTGGAAAACGTCTAGGAAACTGTCGTCGTTAACTTCATTCCTGTCAGGATAACTGGGCACGGGTCTGAGGACTCGTCTTTTCTTGCATTTGCTGGTACATCTCCTAATTTCGTTCTCACAGCCTTCCATACATGTATGCGTACTACATCCACCAAGGCAGTTATCATATTCGGTATAGCAGTAATCTTCATCGCAGTTCGCGGAGGAAGCGGTTTGCAAAAGACAGCCAATCAACGCAGCGAAGACCACAGCTTGTAGGAAGTTCATCGCCTGAAAAAAAAATATTATATTAGCATGGTCGTGGCTTTCGGACGAAAAAGTACAAATATCAACGAAGGTCGAGAGTGATTGCGCTACCAAGATTGTCATTTGAATGTATCGCCGATTCATAGGTTGCCTAGCAACAGCGTAAACAAAGTTTGAATGACGTCAGACATAGGGAAGGTTGCTAGGCAGCAACAGGTTGGAAGACAAGTTGGACACTATTGGTGAAACACGACCAAATTGTGATGCAAATGAATCACAGGAAGACGCGCAAGAGATAAGACAGATTCACCGAGGGAGATTAAACAACGAAACTCAGCGCAAACAGCAAAGAAGAAGGAGACATCAGGAAACCACAGAGCAAAGACAAAAGACAACATCACTTCGAATCAACTGTTCACCCAGCCCTAGCTTCGAGAGGTTTTGCGAGTCACGTATTTCTAGTATGATTACTGATTATTACGTTTGGTACGTTTACTTCCATCACGGACATCGCGTAATTTTTTTTGGTGAATCGGACTAAATAAAAACTTGAAAACAGATTCCACTCGCAAGTTACAGGGAACTTTCCTGGCAATATTCTGTATTTATCATTGATGCGTTTTATTCCAATTTAAGCCCAGAGGGTTGGTTTTAGCCTCCTCTTTACCGCTGTATCAGAGCTGCATTATTCTTGACTTTCATGTTTAGATGAGATCTAATTTACTATATTATTGTACAGTACGACATGTTACTGAGCGGAAAATGTAATAAGTCGACAAAAGCGGGTTGAACTGAATCATCGGCAGTGGCGCTAAATGCTGCCGATCACCCGCAGGGCAACCAGTAATAAAAGCAGAGACGAGAAAAACACAAGAAAATTGAACAAAAAACAGAAGAGCGGGGTAAAACTAACCAAAATGCGAACGGTAACCCAGATGCGAAGATGTGTGGAAAGCCGATGCAAATAATGGACAAAATCAATAACCTAGAAAAATACGATGACGGCGTTGAGAATGATTGACTACCGAACTATTCATTTGTATTCAAGATATAACAGTGATATACGTGATACAGCCACAAATAGAATGTGTGCGCTGTAAACATATGATCTGGACAAGAACAAAAAATGAATCGCAAAGACTTTGTCACTTAAAATTTGCGAGTGCTGTGGGTACTGTTGTTCACGTTTTCATTTAGAAAGTTTAGCAAAATGTTGAGAAGAAAGGATGATTAGCAAACCGAGGGTATTTCACGACAAACCTTTGCATATTAAGTGCCAGGTGTTTCCCCCAAAGTAGATCATTAGCATATGGAGTGGAATTTAGCGAGAGATCTCGATTGAATGAGCTGGGCGTCAAACGCAGCGTTCAGCATGTGGGTTATATTCGTTCGCGCGAATGTGCCTGTTGCTTTTTATTGTTCAAATCGACAGTTGCTTCGCCGGGAAAAAAGGCGGCGAGGGTACACATTATATGCTACAAAAATTCACTGAATTGATAATTTCCACACTTACTGTCAATTGTATAAAGCTGGTTGCACACGAGGAAGGTTTCATCATGATTGACAAGTTTTTCTGACAATTTTGACTTGTTGGTGAGCGAAAAGTTGAAACTCGCTTGTTCCGGCAAACATTGCAGCGACAGTTTTTAACAAACAGACTCGGTCAGGAATGATTGCTTTTGTCATACACAAGACAATATAAAAATACAACTAGTCGCGGAAACCTCACATAAGAGATGCCACCGACCTAGTAAGACAACGACAGACTGACTGCTGAACACTTATCTTTCGAAGCGAAATGAAAGACCACAGGGAAAGCTCGCTCGTGTACGGCAACCTAAGGATACTTTTTGGTTTAAATTCAGTGAGGTTATAAGTCTTTCAATGCGTGTCTCAGATACATGAGTCATTAATTCGAAGCTTCGCCTCTTACCAAAGAGAGACTCAAAGTATAATCAATCACTAAGCTTGTTTACGCACCTGTTTATAGGAATAACTGCTGTTGAAATTTAGGAAAAATTGCGGTTGAAATTTCTAAGTTTTAGTTTCATTTTTGGTTTCATCTATTTCTTTATTTTTTTGGCCACCAAAAAACCACCTAACGATTTTTGTAGTAATTTAGACAGACGTTTCTCTCTTTTCACGTTAACTTCCAAAAACACGTAGAATATCTACTAAGCGCTTCTCAGTTAAACCGCATGGTCACATTTGAACCTTGGCGACCGAAGAGAACAAAATACATACGAGGAACGGTTTGACTTCGAAGAACGTAAAGATAAAGAAACGAAAGCAAAGAAGCCGGAAATAAAATGCGGCGTTTCGATGTTTCAAAGGAGTCTCATAAGAATGTGACTTGAATAGTAATTTGTAGCATGAAACAGACAGCAACTGAAGAATATTCATACTAAATGAATCAGCCTTTTTTACACATAGGAACACTGTAATGATATATCTGTTATACGAAAGGAAGAAAGTAAGTTAACGCGTAAAAGCAAGATATAAAGTACTATGTGAAAATATGGTTCACCGTTCACTTTGTATTCAAAAGTTCATTTCATCGCTTGAAATGTTATGGTGATCTAAACATCGAACGCCCCAACACGTTAATTTTTACATTTTATATTTTTACTGAAGACCATTACTAAAACTAAGAAAGCACAAAAAGGTGGTACATTACTCACAGTTTCAATTTCTGTTTCCTGAAGTCAAGGGCAGCGTTGTGTTCAGTGTGGAAAGAAGTGCTGAAAGATATGAAAACAAGCGAGAATCTCGCGCTTTTATTACGCTATTATAATTAGCACTAACCTATTAAAACGCATTTTGATTCTCTTACATTTATCAACTATTTCAACTGACAATTAATACTATGCCATTAGTTCACTTAACAGATGCACATATCTCCCACTCCAAATTCTTTTATTCGGTAAAAATCTCAAAGAAAGTGAAAACAGGGTACAAACACAGGCTTTTAAGCTATTATACGAAAGATGAATTTACAATAGCCTCTCTGCTTATCACCGCTTGTATCTACCACAACGGCGTTATTTACCTTATCGACTCCATTCAGTGAAGCGAATTTCAGAGCTTTACCCCCCCACAAGCACAGCAATACCGTTTCTTTGGAAATTAATTCGGCCCCGTTATCAATTTGCTACTGAATCGTTTAGCTTACAGAGCAGCTGCCTACACTTCTCCTTACAATCAGGAACATGAATTCTCATTACGGACTAGTAAAAACTTCCTTATCCTTTATGTCGTTAATGACTCCGTCAGTTCCTTAGAAGGGTGTTTTTTGTTTAGAACTACCCTTGGTCTGCTGTTCAAGTCCTTGATTTAAAACTTTCCATTAGATTTTAATTCATGGAAAGAAATCAACTTCAATTTTCCTCGTGGAAGCCAACTCTAAACCACCATTAAACTTCCCGTTTTACTAAGCTTTGTCACGATTGGCAGCTGCACTTGTGATTGGCATGCCACGTCAGTTCATTTAGATATGTGAATACGGCAAATATAAGTGTTTGACGAGCCTTGCTGACAGCAACGTGTACATGTAGGAACACAAGTTATTTTAAGCAACTATAAACAATAGCAATATCTAAGATAACGAATTAATATTAACACTGTTTGGCGGCGAATGGATTCCGTTTACATATCGGTCCCTATCAGTTGACCAATTTTCCCATTGAATATTAAAGATTTCCATATGGAGGTTGTTTGAAGATATGTGATGTTAGTGATTAAACTGATTCGTTTTATTCACACCTCTACCACAGGAACTTGAACGCACGCGATACTGGTGAATAAATGTTTATTTCACTTATTGTTAAGTTATTTTCCGGTTTGTAAAGCTAATAACACACGAGTAAGTTTTCCGGCCTTGCTAGGTGAAACATTTACCACTCGTGTATAGATTTTGGCCCCAGGTGACTGGTTTATAATTTTGGTGAAAATTTGGAATAGTGATCGGTTTTGAACATAGAGGCTTTTCAATGAAAAAAGGAGCAAAAACCCTCGTATGTACAACTCGACAGTGAAAAACTGTTAAAGAAAAACGAAATCCTACTCTCAGGAGGTCCGCAGACTGCCCCAAGAGGCCATGCCACTAAGAGTGTTTAACTCGATCTCGGACTCAAAAATAACCTTGCTTTATATTTCTATCGCAGTAGCTATTATCTATCCTTACTATCAAAATTGAATGAGCCATGATGTTTTCCCGAACCGAAGATTTCAATTGTAAGTCTAGAGAAATTAAGCGACCACTGTGTGCTAATTTTGAGGCTATTGGGAAAGGGCTTTTCACTGACCGTTTGAAAATGCTTCGCGCTACCTAAACCATAAGTTCGGACTCATTCCATAGCCGCTTTATTTTGCAGCTTTTTACCTCTCCTGTATCATTTGAGACTTTTTTCTGGCGAAAATCGAGGTAAATAACTAAAACAAATAGTTCACAACATGACTAATTCATCACGTAGCGAACTGCACAAAATAATTGTGGCAGCTCATAGGCATCGCTTTAGAGATAAACTAACAACTATATTAGCTTATATCCAGAATTTTCGAATAAAATTTGCGGCACAATGCCATTCAGAGAAATCGGTGCAGATTAAAGTAAGATTCGCGAAATCCGTATGGAACGAACTTGCCTAGTATAAAGATAACCACAAGACGGATAATGGTTCTGGACGAATTATCGGAAAGTCGCTCAACAGGCGCATCAGTTTGCCCAAGCTCGTCCGCGGGGGATTATGCGTCTCTGGTATAAAAATCCTCCGTAACACAAATTTCCTTTATGTACTGACGTCTTGTTGTTTACTTCTTGTCGTCTAGCTTCTGAAAATGTCTGCCGCCTGATATCTAAAATGCAACTTAAAACAGGCTGTTTACCTGTTTTCGTCTTTTGAGGTCCTTGAATCGAAACATGACAGACTTCACACTTACCTTGTTCTTGGTAAATATCGACCGTTCTCTTTCCGTCGACTGGCGTGGTGTGTTTTTAATACTGAAAACGGTGCGAAATATGAACTATTTTCTCTTGAAAAGAAATGCTAAGGGAAAAAGTAAAATGTAATGAGGAATTAGCACGATTTAGCTGCTATATATCTGGCGCGAGAACAATCAATGCATGCACGGAAAAACAAATCGAAACATGATGACATGAAGAGTCAAAAATATCCTCGTGGACCGCGGAATTTAGTATGGAATTTTGAATAACAAAACGAATTCTCGTACCCAGCTGTGCCCAAAATTCTGAACCAAGAAACTTTAAACTTCATTTTTTAATTTCATCATGCGCTTGTTGAACCAAACAGTGCTTTGAAATAAACGGCTAAAAATTAATTGCGTCCGATCCTCAGGCAGTAGTCCGTATCTTGTAAACATCTACACAATTCTTTTCTTCTGGCACTACAATTGAAGTGAATTTGCATAGTACTCATAGTCAAAGCAAAATAAATTTAAATTAACATAGTTGATACACGGAAATATATCAGCCTCCCACGCAGTCGTTTTTAGGGAACCCGTATGTACCTTCTCCGTGGGGAGGAGGTAATACGGGTCCCTAAAAATGACTGCGTGGGAGGCAACTTTTCGTTTCGTTCTTCTAAATTTCTGAAAGGAATCTCGACACGTTAACGTTCAACGAATATTGATAGGTTGTGGAGTTCGCGTGGCACTTTAGAGGTGAAAACGTTACCGGAATGCCAGGATAGAATAACGAAGCACTTGGAGGGCCGTTATTTGTCCCAGTAGGCTTGATTACTTCACGGACGATCATTGTTCAAGATGAAAATCTACCCCCCCCCCCCCACCCTCCACCAAAAAAAAAAAATTAATAAATAAAATAAAATGGAGGCGAAATTAGAAATTCAAAGACTGTCAAATCAAAGAAATATAAATAAGTAAAATTTAATGAAAGAATAATTGAATAAATAAATCAATTAGACCTGTAGAGTATTTTGAGACTATGAATACTGAAACGGAAAGCTACACCGGATACCCCCCTCTGTTCCTCAGTGAAAAGCTGATTTCCGCTTGTAGGATTTTTGTGCAGCTACCAAGGTTCACCGCTCCGCAATTTGAGACTCGTCTGTACAAGGTTCTGCTGTTAATTACAGCCCTTTGTTCTTCGTTATTTCCTGGTGTTTCTTTCGAAATTTTTTATACGGCCTCATCGCTACCAAATAATATTCAACCTCAATTCACACAAGGCTGCATTGATTTTTGTCCAACGACACACAATGATCCGATTCCTTGCAAATCCGTTAAAGGCTCAACCTCGATCCACTTTTCTTTTTATCAGATTTCTTTGAAGACTATAGACATTGGCAATCCGGTTGCCAGCTATTCACGTTACACTTTGGACTCACCCCCACCAAGCACGGGGTTATGGGGCCTCAAGCGACACGGAACCTGCTCGGCGTTCAATCGAAGAGTTTCCGCGGATTATGTTATCGATTGTAACAAGGAAACGTAACAGTCTTTTGATTCTGAACAGTAAAATTTTAAGTTGGGTAGTTTGAAATTTTAAACGGGTCTTTGAAATAAGAACACGGAATTCATAGAACAAAGAGAACGGTAGGGGACATAAACGTGTAGAACAATTGAATATTGCCTTTTCGTAGTCATAGAGTACGGTGTAGAGAAAGAGGAATTTGGGAAAGACAGGCGAAAAAAGCTCTACGTAATATACGTATGTTGCAGACTCGTGTTTGGTTAACTATTGATCCTTGGTGCACACATTGAATTCCTTAGATTTCCGTCACCAATCGACTTCGACACCTAGGGAGAGTGTGTGAGAAAATTCCTATTTTTCTTTTTTCATCTCTTCCGCTGGCCTCCTACATTACGATGACATCTGATAGCCCGCAATAATATGGTGGAGATAATTAAGAGCGCCTGTCCGTAAAAATTGAAAAAAAAAAAGCTTTCAGTAGCTCTCAGTTGTTTTCTTGTTCGGCTTGTTCTCCTACGGATGCTACGGCCGCTATACAGATATATGTACGTCATTTCTAAACATCATTGAGTTCCCTAGGGTTCCGTCTACTGCCAAACATCTTTTCCAGGAGTGGTCGTTGCGCGCCCTGATTGTTGGCTACAAACACGAACCATCCCCTCCCCCCGCATTTGTTTCATTGGGCAGAAATATTGATAAACGAAGCAACAAAGTACTGAACAACACGACTTCTCAACAAACCACCGCGTCGTGTCACTGTAAACACAACAGTAGCAAAAATAACTTACCTTTACTTCGTGCCGATTTCTCAGACTCGCCGGCATTGAGCCGCATATTTTATTCGACAATCCTAGAATATAGTTCTTAGTCTATGTCAAGAACAAATATTTTAGGCCGGCGCTAGGTGCCACATTTGAAGCCAATAGTTCGTGCAGTTTGCTACAATTATTTAGTCATGTTCTGGACTATTTGTAATTTATCTCGATTTGCACCAGAAAACGCCTCCAGTGATACACGAGAGGTAACAAAGAAGTAATACGCTATCGAATGAGTCCAAATTTTAAGGTTTTGAAAGTGCGAAGCATTTTTTAGCAGTGGCTGAAAAACCTACTTACCAGGGCCTTAAAATAGCATATGTTAGTCGCTTACTATACACTAGCCTTTAAAAAACTTCGTTTCGGAAAAATAACAACTTTTGGATCATTCAAACCGTATTTTAATAGTAAGGATAGATAGTAGTTTTTGTGGTAGAATATAAAACAAGCTAATTTTTGAGTCCGAGATTGAGTGGAACTTCCTGAGTGAGAGGTACAAATGAACGTTGTGCGCCAAGGACGCAATGGGTCAGAGAATTATCTCTGCAGTGTATGTTAAAGTGCTAAGGTGAACCCATGAACGTTAGCCCTAGTAAGGAAATGGGAGATCGCACGAGACAAAGAAAAAAAACTCTCTGATCCATCACTCTGAGTTTACAGCTTATTCGGACTTTTTACACTGAAAGGGGATTTTACAATGCACAAGTAAAAGCTTGACAACTAACCTGCTTTGATTCGCAACTCTTAAGATTGTCCAAATCTTTGGGTTTGTTTTGCGATTCTCGTTTGCTCAAGGAAAGACTCAGCTGCGATTCTTGGGAGTCAACTTTGGAGTGGCCACGAGCTTTTTCTTTTTCAAAAATGGCCCGCTTGATTACACGTGGGCAGGTTTATCCTTGAAAGCTTTTGGGCGACAACTTTTACTTGGTACTGATAACTTTTTATATGACAAGTTTTATTTACCCGTGGGAGTGAAGACAGAACGATGATAAGTTCCTTACGTTCATTGTTCAAACATTGCCTCACCAGTTAATCTTTTGAACAAGGGCAATTGTCAAAGAAAGAACAAAGTGACACATTTTTCTGTTTACACAAGCAAATGAAACTTGGTAAATGGAAATACTAGTGAAGTGGTTGTTACCATTAGTAAACGTGTCAGGAAGAACCTGCGTATTTGTAATGGGCTAATAAGCGTGCTTCTTTTTGTTTTGGCCGGAAAAGGAAAAAGGTCGTCAGTTAGTTTGTCGACGATTGAAATGGAACTGTCCCATTCCTCTGTCCAAAGAAAAATACCTAGTTTTCGTCGTAAAGAGACTTTTCCGGTATTCGTTATATTAAGTCAGATAGCCTGTGAAGGATAGATGTTAGACAAGAAACGTATTCACCTGTACACACCTTGTCAAGCAAACTTGTCAAGGAATACTCGCTTGTGTGCAATTAGCTAGTTGTACTAAGGACGACAATAAGCAGTACTTTAAACAACCAGAAAGTACTACTCTTAAGTTATTTTAATAATAGAACGGAAAATTGCATAAACGGCTGTATCAACTCATTTATTAGAGAGATTGGGAGGCAAACCTATATTTGCCGCTCGCTGTTTTCGGATTCTCAGTACAATTCTTATCAAGTAGTTCTGCGTTAGCATTAAAGGCCAGAATTATTTTGAACTATTCTCATCTATGTAACAATTTTTCCAAGAAAACATAAACGCGAATTTCACGTTTGCCGTAAAAGCGATTCTAAATCTCTCTATCGAATCTATTTTCCCTCTACAAGAAAACGGAAATTGTATGTATACTGTCATACGGCTTTCCAGTTTTTCAATCGAAAACAAGTTTCACATGTCGGAAACTGGCATGCTATTAATAAACATATGTTTCAGTTTATCAACAGAGTTGCTAGCTTAAGGGAAATTGGCCACCGTAAAGAGATTCGAGTGCTGACATTTTGAGTGTTAGCCCTTCGTCAGGATTCGCTCTAAGGAAGCACTAACGCTTGAAATGTCAGCACTCAAATCTCTCAACGATGTCCAATCAGTTACCTTGACAGTTCCTTGACAACTCTGTACAGAAAACGAACATTTCTTTCTACTCCCCACAGACGCAGCACCTCGGTTTCTTTTCTTACTTGTCTTTCATGGTTTACTAGATCTTTTGGTGTGTAGTGTCGCCCAAGAAGACCCGGAATTTTCGACTGAGTTTTAAAATTATTACCAGCTTTGCTTTCGTTTTTTTCGTTTTGCTTCTTAAGGAAGGTTCCTTCTAATAAAGAGGTTTTTTGTGTGGTTTATGACTGCGCGGGGACAGCAGATGTCACCAAGGGCTATTGAAATCCAAAAAGAAAATTGGGGGTAACCACGCATTTTTTTTTTAGAGATAATCAAGCAACAATTATCTTAAAAAGCAGTAAGATACAAAGCAATGTACGGTGTTGTTTTTTTAATTGAAGCTTTATATCTCTGGGAAATACATGGTTGCCCCAAATTTTCTTTTTGGATACCAAGAGCACTTGCTAAGTTCTGCTTTCTCCGCATAGTTTTAAACCGAGCAGAAATATCCCTGTATTAGTAGGCACCACCCATAGGAAACCCAAGTATCTCAAGATGTTCTCTATCACAAGACTTAAACGACATCCCTTGGTAATGCAAGAAATGAATAATAGAGACTAGTAGGGGTTATCGCGTAGTGACTTTAGTAGGCCTACATCTGTTCTAAGGTCTTTTTTCACTGGACCCTGATAATCGGTAGCTCTATTGTTTTTATGTGCAAGTGCATCATTTTTCTTGTTTGTTCTTTTGTACAAACGCAACCGATGAAGGTCACCCCGTCAGTTAATGTTTTATAATGGTACGGCTTTGGAAATCATGTCAGGTAATTCTCGAACCCAAGTCAAACTGAATTAATCGACTGCAAGCCAAATAGACTAATTTCCACAACAACCTTTCTTCGAACTGAAAAAAAGCACTGCAATCTATGATCACCGTCGATATTTGCTGGACGGGAGTTTTAAGAAGTAACAACAGTCAGGTATACTCGGCAACGTTTTTGAGTACTATCACGTGTTCTGATTGCATGGTCACACCAGCTATGTTATAGTGCGACATACAGCTCGCGACGTGCATAGTAGATGTATTCATTAGCTACTAGCGTCAACAAATTTAACAACTGCATGGAAGCGAAATTATAAGGTTTGTGTGGAGAGAAAAAAGTATCAACATGGCTGGAGTCTGCCTCGTTACAACTCCTAGTTATTACCCCTGTCGGGGTGGTCGGAAATCGTCGCGATGCCGTGATTCAGTGGGCGAATGCTGGGACGAACGCCGCCGCCGTCCTCGGGTGTCCCCCGGAATCGGTGGGGTCGGAGTCCAGCCCCTTCCCTCCCTCTCGATGTTAGCCTAGCCAAGGTGGTGGCCATAGAGAGGAAAGGGAAGGGAAGGGGTCTATGGAAAAAAGGGGGCACTTTGTGACGTGTACATGAAATGTGACACCCTGGTGTGGGGTGGGATCGCTGGCTCAAATGGGGTGTTAGAACAAGATATAACCTCGGAAATGGCTTTGCAAATGAACCGAAAACGTGGTAGTTACCGTAAATAAATTCTTGAAGCGCTGCTACAGAGATCTAAATGTGAATCTAGTTAAGACTTGCATCTCGCTTCATATAAGGGACCACAAGATATCCAAACAGTTGGTTGATTGTTAGTTTTAGCTTGTCTGTGAAGTGGCGGCAGAAACAATCACCTCTTTTCTCTCTCAATGGTGGGGCCAGAAGCTAAACACGCAAGCGATTGCCACGACGAAACTCGAAGAGGTGTGTAGAGAAACGTTGCTTCCTGTAAGGTAATCTAGCAAAGTCTTGGGCTGTGGATTTCGAAATTCCACTATCTGGATTCCGGATTTCAGATTCAAAAAATGGCTGGATTTCAGTTTCCATTTTTTGGTTTTAAGCGTTTTTTTTTACGTTTGGTTTTCCGGAAAACGTTTTCCAACAGCGGACTTTGAGTACGTTGTTCGAAAGTCCAAAACAAATTGAATAAGGCTTACCAGTGAACATGAACGGTTTGTGAGGACTGCTGATCCCATTGATGGAAAACAGGGCTATTCTTGTTCCAATAACTACCGCAGTTGCAAACAACAGCTCAAATGTAACCTCAAAAATTGCCGAATTTTTTCATCAATATGATCTCTTCAATTAACAATTGTATTTACTAGGAAAGTTACCCCGGAATCAAGTCACAACTCTCCAGTAAATAGCTGTAAATATTTAACTTTTTGTTTAAATTAATTTATGGAAACAAAACCAGGAATACTGAAAGAGCAATAACCTGAAATCGCCGATTCGGCTCGATTACCAGCCGCTGCTCGGGAATGAGCCCAAACCCTAATCGAACCCGAGCCGAAACCGAGGGAGCAACGGAAATCTAGCCTACAGGTAAAGCAATTCCAAGCTATTACGAAGAAAACCCCCAGGGTTAGATACAAACATCGCGCTATTTTTTCAGATATTTAGAAGCTTCTGAGATATTTAGAAAATGTTGGGATATTTAGACAAAATAATGTTGTGGAATATTTAGGACTCTTAGAATACACTTGAAGGGTTTTCTGACTTTCTCAATGATATACCGAAAATTTCAGCCCTTTTCAAGTATGTTAGCTTTGGTAAGAGCCAGCAATAGTATTTATACAGCGGTTTTAGTCTTGGATAATATATCCCACAATGCAGAGCAGAAAAGGCAGATATGATGACAAGTCAGTGACCAATGAAATGTATGGAAAAAAATCATAAATGCCTTAATAGCCTTGTTGCTTGGTTGTGAAGGTCAGCAATTTTGCCTGTCAGTATTGTACGCAAGCTGCTAAGCTACTGTCAATATTTGACCACCAGTATGAACGTAATAAATCCGTATCACGTACACGTTCAGTTTTGTAGGCATATACGTCATTAAATTCAATTTTAAAATAAAGATATTTACATTTGGGGAATTTTACCAGATATTTAGAAAAAGAAAAAACTTGGGATATTTAGAACTTTCGATGAGGATTTCCGGAAACATGTTTCGACCATTTTTTGAGATATTTGTTTCTAAGCCGAAACACACCTTTGACGAACTCCCTTTATCATCGCACTCGCCACAATTTTATGCGTTTCTCAACACAGTTTTTTTGGTAGTGTTAAGAAGCCACACGGCCGTGTTAGACAATTCTGGTGTTTTTACTGGTTGCATCAGGCAAGGATTCTTCGCAGTCAACGCATTTTTGTACTCCTATTCGTCATAATTTTTATTTTCACACGAGTTAAAATTAGATGCTTCGCCGATTCCAACATCCGTTAATAAGAAAAGAAAAGGAACCCTAAATCAATCTTGTTTTGGATTGTTTAGATCTGCGTTCTAAACAGAAGATGCACAATAAATACACCGAAGGCCTCCTTCTTGGAAGCTCACAGGAGACTCGAAATCGCGTCAAGTGACCGAGATTTTTAATACTCTCTCGACTCCCCGAAAGCGAATGGCATAAAAAATTTTCGCTGCAATTCCAAACGAGTGAGAACGAGAGGGCTTGATTTGGCGAATAAGGCAATGCAAAATTAGGTCGCTCGTCTATTCTGAGAAGCCGTCATATAAGGTGATCCCTGCTCCTTACCCTACCTCCCAGTCTGTTTGCTTTCGGTCCAACTTTTACGGAAAATTTAACCTTTACAGGGCGCAGAGTTGTCAAATCTGACTCCGCTGCGCCCGGTGAAACCAGCGGAAACTAGTTTGAATTTCTACTGATCAAGGCACTAATCACCCGCTGATGTTTGGGGAACTCTCGGGAAAGAAGCCCTCGTTAAGAAAACTTTAAAAAATCGGTTAAGAGAACTGAATTCACATATTTCAAGGGCTGGACTCTGTCTTCTTCATTTTCTCTAGGTGAGACAAATTCGTACCATGTTGGTGTCTCCACCAAAAATAAATCAGTGTGCGTGATAAGCCCCTGAAAAAGGGCTGTTACTTGCTTATAAAATAAAACACAAATATAAACTTTAAGGAATAATACTGTATATGTATATGAAGTAGTGGACGCTAGTTGTTTCTTATACGCACCTGTTAAGACGAATTTTCGTATCGTAAAATTTCTGTACCTTCAGCGATTCAAGTGAGTTGAATTTGGACGCATCTATAGAATTTTCGGGAATTTTAAATGCACAAATCCATTGTGAATACTTTGGTATGATGGCACATTTCTAAGGAGATGACAAAGATTTGAATAAAATTATGTAAATGAGTCATACTTTCCCGGCGCTACTGTCACTCTTGGCGTATTTTCGGTAACGAGAACAAGGGGAAGGGAAAATGTTTCTCGGGGAAAATTAATTTGACTATCATTCTACTAACTATGATTGACGCTTCCAGATATACTTTTGCTTATGATGAACTGAAATCTATAAAAGTTGTTTTAGATGTAAACCTATTAATAAATTAAATCACTTCTTTTTAAAACTGGATCATTGTATAGTGCAATTTCAGGGACTTAATTGGCTTAGCGGCCATGGTTTATGAGCCATTGTACAATGCCCGAGAAATAGCGACCATTAAATTGTGTTCTGGTTGTTCTTGCAAAGCAAAATCAGTGAGATCTAACAATATTTCGTGATTATTTTATAAAACAATTATTCCAGGAGCACGCGTTGGATATGAGATGATACTGAGATTGCCAACGAGGCGCAACTCTCTGTTTATTATTACCAAATATCAATATCAATATCCTCAGGGTAATGTGTTATTCCAACGAGTTTCCTTTAGCCAAGTACGCCACATATGTAAAACACTGTTAATGATACACACATTAAAATGTAAATCAAAGTATGACGGTACTCACCACAAAGGTTTTACAATGTATGTAGCGTAATTGAAACATCCATTCCAGACGATTACGTGAATGCAATCTGTAAAGAAAGTCTTTCTTATTTTAGAAACTAAAAATTAAAAATAATAATTGGCTAAGATTCTAAGGGGAAAAATTTCGTTTCATTTGATTTCGCCTCTGCAATTAAAACTTTTATACAGTACTATACAATCGTTTATTTACCCACGTAACATCTGTGAGCTGTACGTAAAAAGTATAGTCAACTGTCACGGGCCGCATGTCTTTGTTCACAGTCACAATCACGGTCTGATCGGGGATGTTCCGCTTTCTGCAGACGTTCTTCTTCGACTGTGTCGCCGTTTGCTCTGGGCTGCTGTGGTCCATACTGAAGGTTCGCGTATTCTATCCATTGGCACCGCGTTTTCACCGCGATCTGTTCTGGACTGCTCCGAACCTGCTCTATCAGCAGTAACAGCGTCCGGCTCAAATGCGTCTACACTTTCGGAGTCATCACACTAAACCGATTCTCTACACCCGTTCTTAAGTAGACCAATCCCCGTAGTTCCTGGTACGAATCTTCACATCGTTCTTGGCTGTTATCATGCTTGCCTTGACACCAATAACCACCATTGGAGCCGGGTCATAAGCTTTGTTTCCGTTCTTGTTTGTACAATACCGTGTCCCCGACTTTGATTTTCATCACAGCTGTGTGTCTTCTTTTTTCCGCGTACTGCTTCATTTTCGGTTTCTGCAGTTTTGTCGCTATGGTGGATCACCGAGTCGTCCGGATGTTTAGGTTGTCGCTTGACCTCTGGGAATTTTCCTCGTAGTTCCCTTCCGAACATGAGTTTGTTCGCGCTGACTCCGGTGGTTGCATGTTCAGTTGCTCTGTATGCTCTGACTCCCCTGCGCACTTCATCCCTCACCGGTTTGCTTTCCAATGCAGCGCTCCGTGCAGTCTTCTTTATTCTCTGTATAAACCTTTCTACGTCGCCGTTGGCTTAAGCCCACCCTGGTGTGACTTTCCGGTGCTTGAACCCTTCTTCTTGTGAGTATTCTTCAAATTTATGGCTGTTGAAAAGAGGACCGTTATCCAATTTTATCTCCTTTGGCACTCCATGTGCGTCAAACACCCTCTTGAACGCCGGAATGGTTGCCTTTTCGCTAGTGGATCCCATGAATTCGGCCACTGGGTATCTGAAATATTGAAAGTGGAATGCGAGGGCGAGGTCTCCATTAGCCATGGGCCCGCAAATATCCACGCTGACCTTATCCCACGGTCCTTCAGGTAGCTCTGTCATCTTCAGTGGCTCGCGATGTGTTTAGGGTGTGTTAGATTGGCAGGCGATGCAAGTGGATACGAACATGTCACATTGGGAGTCCATTCCCGAAAACCATACATCTGCTCTCATAAGCTGTTTTGTCCGTACAAGCCACCATCGTCTGTCTAAGTATTGCCGGTACGACAATCCTGTCCCTTTTCAAGACCATCCCGTCTACTATGGTAAGTTCATGAGAAACGTACCTGTATCCCTGTACGCTTGAAACCTTTGTGTCTATCCAGCCTTGGTTGATACACTTCTTCAATTTATGTAGTGCCGGGTCTTCATCAGTAGCTTCCTTCACTTGGTCTCTGATGACAGCTTTGGGCGTGTTGCACGTCACAATGTAGTTTACATAATGGCGTATCTCCTTAGTCGTTCTCATTTCGAATTTGGAACACTCGAGGAGTGACATAGGGTCCCGTGAAGTGTAGTTAGATATGTTTTCCTTTCCCGGGCGGTACTCGACCGGGTGGGTTTGTTGAACACACTTTCAAAAGGTCTGTGGTCTGTCACAATTTTAAAGGGTCTCCTGTACAGGAACATATGAAATTTCTTGAATCGAAAACACCGGCCAAAGCTTCTAACTCGATCTGGATGTACTGTTTCGCTGCGTCTGTGAGGCTCCGACTAGCATACTGCACGACTCGCCAACGCTGCTCCCCTGGTTTTCTCTGCGTGAGGGTTGCGGCCAGTTCCACAGGGCACACATCGATGTGTAGCTCTTGTTCCGCCTGGGGATCAGAGTATGCTTGGACCGTGTCGCTACTAAGCATGTTCTTGAGTTCCTCGAATGCTTCAGAGTGTTCTTGCTTCCACTCTAATTTTCTTGTAACTAGTTCGCCGAGTTTGCAGGCAGCCTTCTGATACGGCTGGCTTCCATGAATCGTGAACTATATCTGACTGTGCAGAGGAATGAGTTAAGTTCCGTTGCATTTCTAGGGAGTCCCCCCGACTTAATGGCTTTCACCTTGCACGGGTCCGGGGATACTCCATCTTTCGAGAACATCAAGCCAATAGAGCAAGCCATCAAGACAATGGGGCCTATTGTCCTACGGTCCCATGGGGTTTACCTCTTGCAGCATGTACGTGAACTCTTCCTCACTGCTGTCAGAGGACGTGTCAGATTTTTGCTCCCCTACTTGCGCTAGATCCCTTGTGGCCTTAACTTTTTGCTTGCTTTTACACCATTTCGCAAAATGGTTTCTTCTCCCGCATCGTGTACACTGCTTTCCAAAAGCCGGGCATTTTCTTGGTCCACGTTGGTTCGGCCAATGTTTCCCGCAGTTAAAGCACGATTTTTCTCTACTTCTGTCCGCTGTGATTTTATCGACTTCTTGCTTGACGGTAACATCATTTGGCGCTTGACTCTCTACTTTCGTAGTGTGTTGGTCGGCGCTTTCAAGGCCTCTGCTGGTCTTGTAACAACTTTCTCCTCACCGTCTTGGATTTACCGTTCTCTACCACAGCCATTAGTATCTCAGTATATAACTAGCCTGCCGGGAAATCACAGTGTTCACCTTCTGCTGTGAGCTTAGAGATGAACGAATCTCAGGTTTCGTCTTTGCCTTGTTTGATGCAACGAAATTTGCGTATATTGAACAGCCGGTTTTGCGATTCTTTGAACATGTTGAGTAGCGCATTGATGGCTCCGTCCAGATCCGTTCCCGTGTTGCCAAGCTGTTCAGATATATCGAGAGTGCTTTCACCCATCGAATCTAAGAATAACGACCGTTGTTGTGCCTTGTGTGTGATGTTGTAGGCTTTCAAGTGGTTGTCTTTAAATCGTTTGGCATATTTTACGAAACGTGCGCAGACGTTTTCAGGGTCTTTCCGAACATCGAATTCGGGAAATTACTTGTATCCAATGTTGACGGCCATTCCACTTTTATCCTCGTCGCCAATGTAATGTCCTTTAGTCATACTATACGCTTATTCATGGATTCCGTTAATGTCTGTTCGGCGTTCCGCTCATACTCGCTTATATAGAGCCAAACGTGAGAATATATACTGTGAATACATGTTCTCTCCACTCCGCACGTCCAGGCCCTCCACGCCATCACAAGCACCACAGTTCTTTAGAAACTAACCCCCTTATCTCTTTGACAATAAACGAAGGGCCAACCAGAGCCTGCCTTGTTTGAATTTCACGTGAAAATTGACCAGCAAAGAAGGTTCATGTGAACGACATCCTCTTTACTGCTACGATTTGAAACTGTTTCTTCGAGGTTCTCAAATGCGATTATCTCATTTAGGTCCTCGGAAAGGTGATTTCCAGCGTTTTAAGGGATAATTGTAGGTATTTTCATGTCTTTGAAACAATCACTGTTTTTAACTATTTTAAACCTGGACTACGCTTAAATATTAACAATAATCGTTTGACAGGAGCATTAGAACGGATTTTAGACTGACCATCCTTTTCCTTCCTTTTTAGACTGAGCGAGGCATGTAAAACCAGGAAAAGACTCTTCGTCCATCAATGTTATTGTTTCCTTTTCATGCTATCTTATTTTCAAAAGATAACATATAGTATTTATTAGCGATGTGTATGCACTAAAGTTTTTCGTCAGAAACCGCACATGTTTAAACGTTTTCCATTTCAGTTTAGGGGATTCTACCGAACCACCCCTGGATCCGCCCCAGCCTTTCCACCCTCGTGGTATGCAAAAGGTAGAAAAAAAATAAAAATTTAGCATAACAAAGAGGCGCAAAAATAGACTAGCTGGTTGGTGTGCAAAAAGGACAAGAGTATAAACCTCAGGGCGGCACCCACCACTCTCCCTCCCGCCGAACACATACACACCTATCGAAACAATGATACGAACTCCATCAGCTATAAATTAATCATTATTAACTAACTATTTATGTACCCAACTACAATTATAAAAGACAACAGACATACCCGGACAACAGCAGTATTAGGCTAGGCCTTGGCAGTAATCTATAACACCAGTTTCAAAGCGAAGTTAAATAATTTTAGCCAAATGTAGTATGTTACAAAACAACAGACAGAAAGCGTGACATTACACGTGGCGTGACATCACGCTTTCACTGATGACGCACCGGAAAAGGAAAACGTCACCTGGTGAAAATCTCTACTTTGGACTGTGTAATCATTCGGCCGTTTAGGGAAATTTTCGATGACTCAAGCGAGGTTCCAAAAAACATTCATTACTTTGTAGTATCAACTTCGCTACCTGTCAGAACAGAACCAATCTATTTCTAAAGAACGAAGCCAATCGACCGCTTGGTTGATGCCAGCAGTTCGTTTTTGTTAGGTTTATTTCTGCCCGGGATTTCTGTCATGGGAGCTTCTAAGAGTTCACTGCGCCATAAAGGTAAGTCATTTGTCGTTCCATTCTCATTTGTTATCAAGTTCAAATAAGAGTAGCCGAATGCTTCGTGGTTCGATAATTATGGACTCAACTGCCTGGAGCAAATTCGATGCTTTTTCAGTGTTAACCTAAAGCACTATTTACATGCAACACAGCACATTTCCCTCGAGACAGACAATAGTAGACGAAATATGGTAAAAAGCAGTTTTTTACTGAAACGTTTTACGGAATTAAAGTTTTGTCTTGGTCAATTAAATTTTCAAAACAAATACGTTGTGAAAACGTCTTCGAGACGCAGCTCTTCCTTATGCTTGGACTTCCTGTGATATTATTTTTGGCTGTCACGTTTGCGGCATGATTCAATTTTGATTGTGACATCCAACCCGTTTGACCCACTCTTTTTGACTGCTAGTCTGCGAACACACACGTATTTCCGGTAGTCGCTTCTCTTCTACTGATATGATCGACTTTCTGAAGTCTTTTACGGTATTTTGGACAACGCTTGAGACTTTTAAAATGCTAAAAGAAGTAACATAAGAATCATAAACACTTGAACACATTTTCTTGTCAGTTGCCCTAATTAACAGCCAAGTTTGTTTTAAGCGGGCAAGTAAGCTCCCACTGGTGAGGCTTTTACTCCATTTGGGAGCCTGTTCACAGGCTACAAGTAAGATAAGTCGTAAATCCGGCTTTAAAGGGATTCTTACCAACAAAAATGAAATTCAAATTTTTCTGATAAATTAACGATGCCAAGTGTGTTTTACTTGCGCAACAACAACAGCAACGTTAGTTCGCCGACGATAAATCAACGCCAATACACTAAATACAGAAAGTGTACGTTTTTGAAAATAGCAACCAGGCACAGACCGGTGATAACCTGACTATCATGCCTTTCGGGGGGAGGGGGGGTAATTGGAAAAGAGAAAAAAAGCCTTCCTCCTCCCCTTTGGAAGGCCTTGATACTCACCTGATACTGGCGAGGGAACTGGATAACGGCGCGCGCGGGGTGTCATGGGAAGGGGCGAAGCGACTGCGTCTTTCGCTTATAAAGGCGAAGTCTTCTCACGGAAATATAACGAGCTGAGTTATTGTGTAGAGCTCCTGCTAGATTCTATCATTTTATCCTGTGTACATTGCAACACGCACTGTATCTTTAGTTATTTATGTGCTAAATAATTCGATCAGTTTGTTGGGCAGTTTAATAGGGCAGATATATAAAAGAGCATCGTCGAACTCTCAGACATATCCAATGATCACATGGTGTAATGGATCATACCCATTATCTCTCTTATCGTACTTGTTATGTGGTTTCAGAGCTTAATGTAAGTACCATTTTAACACCTTTAAAGCACTAGCCGGAAAACGGAGACTGGCATAAAAAGGCCAACACGAATTCCCCTCACGCACTTATTGACGATTGACGGTCGGAAATTTTAAAGGAGCCCTGACCTCATGAAGAATCTCGTTTGTTGAACGGGAGTTGTTCCTCCCTCCTCCTCCCCCCTGGGGGGAATGGGAAGAAGAGAGACCCTGTGAACAAGGTTGGGGTGAATGATAACTGAAGTTTATTTAATCTTGCTTAATTTTGTTACCATTTTCTTCAGGTTCTTCCACCTCCTGTAACATGTACGTAACCAACAAAACTCACAACAGAGAACACCTTTTTGTGCGCGTGATGAGTGATAAGCTTGGCGAGACTGAGTTATACTCCCAAATTGATCATAAGATTGATGTCGCTACAGCAACCGAAGAAAGTCTTCTCAGAGAACAAGAAGAAAGACTATTTTCTACTTTGATCCAAGTGGGGTTCTTTGCTCTTCAACTTGGAGTTCCAAAAACATTCCGTGTTGTCAGTTACGATATTCCAATATACGTTTCCGTCCACGATGGAATGAACTTGCTCATTACAGACATGCCGATCACTCCTTCAGAATTCGGCTGTATTGCCATTAAAGACGACGAACAAAGCATTCATATCCAACCTTTCAATCCTCAGCCAGTTTGGCTACACTGCAGACAAGGGGAGCCAGTTCCAAAACACGCGATGAAAGCCAAAAAAATGGACTCCTCCGAGGAAATGTATTTTGGCCGTTCTCAAGGATCGATTTGCTTTGTCGACACCAAAGATGGCTTCTGTGATTCCTGGGTCTCTATGTTTGATGGTGAATATAAAAAACAGCAGAGCGGGGATTTGTTGAAGGACACTGGTTATGGCGTCCTGCAAGCGAAGAGAGGCGATCTCCTGCCTCCGAACGCTCTTCAAGTCGACGGTGTCTACGTGGGCCGTATCCATGGTGATTACCTCTGTCCCATCAAAGTTCGTGATGGGAGGGTGCGGGATTTTGTGTCCATCTTTAAAATGAAGTGCAAAAAAGGAGAGATAGTTGTGATGATCGATGATCGGCAGTGTTCGTGAGAAGACAAAAAAGGCAGTAGACCTGCACCCTTCTAAAGCTCTATTTTCACTGGACCCTGATAACCTGCAGTTGCATTGTTTTTTAGGGTTAGGAACATTGTTCTGTTGTTTGTTCTTTTTTTCCTTTCGACCAGCCATGTCAGACGTTGTAAATGGTACAGGTCGCCCCAAAAGGTTCTTTAATTCGAAGAATATAAGAAAGGCGTGGGGTGTATTCGACGGAGGCCGCCTGAGACAAAGGAATCTTTCACGTATCCGTAGATGCCTTCAAATTTCATTGAGAAAACCTGTACAATATTTGAACGACAAAAAAACCAATTTAGCAAGGGTGGACTCATTTAACAAATCAGGTTAACAAAACATTATGAGGAATCCTTCCTTCCTCTTGTACTCGATAGCTGCACGAGAACACGCGAGGGGATTTTCCGGCGGGATTTGACGAGGAAATTGTTTAGTTTTTGTTGTTTAGCGAAACCAAATCCCGGATTTTATGGGCCATACAAAGTGCTTTACCGGCTTTAAAAAACTCAGTTGCTTCCTCCGGCTTTGTCCCTTCTCGTATGCACTTTCGACGAGTTTACGATCGTCGTTGTTTTTAGAACAAGGAAACGAGTGAAACAAGGTTAGAAGCCGAACCACAGCAAGCTTTTAACGATTAGTATAATGATATATAAGTTACTTAGTCATAATTAGCCTCCCACTGAGTCGTTTTTAGACGACTCCTATTACCTTGACACGAGTCCCCTAAAAATCGACTACGTGAGGGGCTACATCATCTTGGGCCGGTGGTGGAATGGCCACCTCGTGTTGAGTGGCACGAATCGTTTCAATCCGGCGATTAAGTCCCTCTGTGACACGGTAAAGATGGATTCATTTCAGAGTAGTCCTTTATCGAAATCCCCCACCATACTTAATAAATAGTGAACTGTCAGCTGGGATTCTAAAAAAATATTTCATGTTTGGTTTGCAATGTCTTTTATTCATTTACAGTGACCTCAATTATCAATGAAGAGCTAAATCTACTGATACATAAATGAAGTAATCATCATTATGAACTACGGAGTAATACTGATTTGCGTGTGCGTTCATTTTGAGTGGTCGTACGGGGATTTTGACAGTATTGGAGAATACCGGACCCAACATGAAACCACCGGATGGGGATGTTGCGTCATTGGCGTAACTTCTAGGGGTAGGTGAACCCAAGGGTTATCCACCCCAGCGAAATGCTTAAAATTGTACCGACTGAAACGCTTCTAGAGACCTTAAAAGATTTTAGTACGAGCACGACTGTGAAATTTGTAGTAGCGAGGTTTGTATTAAAACAAGATTACCCCCAGCCTCGCTGCCAATCCAAGACCAAGTCACTAAGCACACAACTGTAAATGGCCTATTGAAGTGACAGCGTGAGAAGGACTGGAACACAAATCACGCCAAAGATCGCCTGTACAAACGGGGCTTTTAATTGCCAATAGAACATGGTTTAGGATCCTCATACCTAACTTACAATCATAAAATGGAACGATACATAACAAAATTGTATTATAAAGCTCATATAAAGATTAAAAGGAGTAAAGAATCTACGAAAGTATACTATTATCGAATAATGTTAAATGATAAAAATCGTCAGCAATGAGAAATGTTCTCAGCACATTTGTGTTAAGTTAAATTGTTAAGGAAGTCTTATTTGGCGTTGGGACTTATTACAAATTATATTTCGGTTTGGGAAATATTACAGAAAAAGACCTGAGTTGACTCCCTTCTTTCGTTACGCAGCTCTCTCGAGATAATACTAAGTTTCTATTCTCTTCTAGTCTTAGTTGTTTTTAACGTCTGATTAACGGATGATTTCTCCTTACATGAATTCGGTGTGAGCAGCTGTCCGTTCCCGTTTTCCTACAAAAAACAACACCTTGTTTACCTTAAGGTAATTACGTAATTTTATAAGTTTTTACTCAGCTTGACCTTTCATCAGTCCTTTCCAGGAAATAACTATTGTCCTTATTTTAAACCATTTTTTGGTTGATTTACTCGGGTTCTTTTACCGAATTCATGGCAGTTGATGTCCACTTTTAAAATGGAAATATGTAAATACCAATATCTACAATTTTAAAGTGTTTGTGAAAGTAAATGCCTATAATTGTAATTTTTACCATCGACCACGTACTGAACATTTAATTTGGGCACTGAATTTTAATGCCCACGTACTCACTTGATTTATGGAAAAGTTTAGCCAATCGTGTTCGATGAAGAAGGTCAGCACCTTCAGCGAATCGACTTCTTGTACAATTTTCAAACTACAACTTTAGTATTTTCAGATTGTTTTTGTGAAACCTTACTGTATAAGTCTGGACCTAAGCTTCATGGTGAAATTTCACTAGAAAAATGTCTTAGGTTTTATCAACAGATCGAAGGCATGGATGCAAATAAGCTCCCTGTAGCCAATCACAGAAGACTGACGTAAACTCTAATTTGTGTTGAGCAGCAGGTGGTTGTCTGGCCAGTATAAAAATGGGTGCTACAGTGGAACCCCGCCTTACGACCACCTCGTTAATAGGACCACTTTTTTGTGCCCCAAATGAATTGAAAGTCCAGTCATTTCCTTAGTATTACAACCTCGTTAATCCGACCACCCCGTTATAACGACCGCATTTTCGCCGCCCGAAGGTGGTCGTATTAGCGGGGTTCCACTGTACCTTGTTTAGCGCAGAATTGAGTGTAAAGAAGAGCGAGCTGACTTGGTGTAAGTCTTGAAGAACATTAATGGAGAGTCGCTGAAAAAGGAGTTTCATCGTTTGTTGAAGAGAACCGGCTACTTCCTCCAACCAAGGTTCCTTTAAAAATAAATGACATTTAATGGTATAATTGTTCAACTAACTGCTGAGCAGGTTGTTCTTTAAGTTACGTTCAGTATTAAATGATCGGAAAACTTTTGAAGCAGCGGATTCCAGGAGACAGTGAATTCCATATTGTTATTCTCCGAAATGAAAAGGAATTTTGTCCTAGGGTAGTGCGTCATTGAGGTAGGTGAAGATTATCGTTGTTCCGAGTGTTACAGCTATGGATTTGTGTTCGTTTACAGAAACATATTTACGAGGTAATTGGGTGCAAGATTGGTCAGCTATTGTGCTTCGATGCACCTCCTCTGTAGTCTTTTGTCTTCAGTTGGTGACCGCAACATCAACAAGGATAAGAGGGTTAGTTTCTAAAGATACTGTGGTGCTGCGTCAGTGGGGAGTGCAAACGAATGTTCGGTTTAACAGAGTTGATAAGGTAACTTGACCACCGTAAAGAGATTCGAGAGATAACGTTTCGAGCGTTCGTAAGATCGAATCAAGGAATTGTGAGTTGTATGCGGTTCATATCGCGATCAATGGAGCTACGCTATTGGAATACTGAAATTAGTCAAATGAAAAGCGTTCGTTGATTCCGTATATTTGGAAGACGCATTATTGTTCTAAACTTTTGTGGCTTTCGTTGTTACCATGTTGTAGAGAAATGCCACAGACTACCATGGGTCTGTAAGAATAACTAGGTAGTTTAAAGTGTCGAGCGATCGGTTTTAAGATAATTTTATCATTATAAAAATATATTATAAAAACCTTCAATTATTTTTTCTTTTCCCACTTAAAGCTTTATTAACAGGCCCCTTGTGCCATGCTGGAAGGCGTAACTTTGTCTTCCAACAATACTTCCAAAACTTTAACTAACTGTTGCCTTGGTAAACTTTTGTCAATTATGCTTATTTATTGTGAGCAATATCAAAACACACTTCAAACGTTTGATTGCGAAAAGATGTTGTTCATGCATCATGCATTAAGAAAGTCATTTTGATCACGTGACCAGATACAAAATAACAATATTCCCACACTTCACATTTTCAAAGCGAAACGTTGTTATCATGTGTAGCAAACTAACCCCTAATCATTTGCTAAAGACAAAATATCACAACTTTCATTCCAGCAAAAAACAAGGTCACATGATCTCTGAATGCAAGTGGCATACTGCAATGTCTCAGGATGACTTCACTTTTGTTGCCATTTACGTACACTGCAAAGTTTTAGATGGCAGGTAATGTTAGCAGGCCAAAGCAGACTCCCGTTACCTGGAGCATTGGTTATCTCGAACAGTAATTTTACCGTGCTTTTTCCACTGACTACCAAGAGCCCACGCTTTCTCGAATTTATTTTTGTTTGAACTTAATTTTCTAGATAGTGGGCGTCGAGAAAGGCATGAAAATGCTTTTTTGGGCGCAAACCACTTCAGCTATATAATAAAATGATAACTGTACTATCGAGTAGTCTCGTGGGTGACCAATCTCCTTGGAAATTACAAAACCAAATTGTCACCAAGGCTGTTTCCTTTTCACTGCTTCAAATTTATGTAAACACAATTTTTTTTATACAAAAGGGATCGAGCATTAATTGATTCCTTCCATGAAGTTCATTCTGTCCACAACAGACTGTAGCCCCTTTGTCTTTGCCACACATGAAATTGCCTCTTTGTTTTTGCTTAGCAGTATCTTGTCTTCCTCCACGCTCCACTGTTCTTTACCAGCTAATTCAAGAAAAACAAAAACAAAACCAAAAACAGGAATGACGTTTGACAAGTCTCATATAATAATCCAATAACTATTCCTCTTTACTTGGGCTTCCCACAGGGAGACCAAGTTGAAAATTGCCCTTTTTTTTTTTTTGTTTTTGTTTTCCACATTCAGTCACAAATCGCCGTCTGGGTCTTAAAACGCATGCGCAGGTAATCTTGTCGCTGCATGGGTTTGCATAGGTCGGCCATTTTTTAGTCGACGATTTTCGCGTTTTCCGAAGGAAAACACAACTTTTCGAAATGGGACATCGAAAGAAGAACCACTTAGGAATACTCAACAGTTTCGATAGCGGAAATCCGAGAAATAACGGCGAAGAAACTGTGCTTCGAGTTCAAATTGTTGTTTTATCCAGGCGACGAGTTAGCGGAGCGCGGACATCTCAAATCCTTATTCAGGCCACGGACTTTCTACAAAATTTTTTAGTACTTCTGGGAATTCAACGGCTGAAAAATTACAGGTTTGATCGTGAATTTGTACTGAAATACTATTCTAATTCACCGATTCTTTATATTCTGAACAGTTTTAGCGAAAATTTGAAAAACGTGCCACGCACGGGTTGATAAATTCGCTTCGAAATGGACTGATAGTTCTTTCAAATCGCTTTCGCGTCTCTCGTCTCGCATTTAGAATTATAAGCGTTTCTTTCTTAGGCGTAAACAAAGACTTTTCTCAATAAATTTTTCCTTTGGGAAAGCATTCTGTCTGTTTTTCTCTCTATTTTAATTGCCAAAACGTGACAACTGCGTAATCTTGCGTAAACAAACGCATGCACTGGAGACGGATCAAATTTCGCCGATGTGACGCGAGGACAAATTTCATCGATTAATGGGTGAAAGATACTGACAAAAAGAAATTCCCACGAAACACCAATTTCAATCAGAATTCCCTTATTTCAAAAAACAAAAACTTTTGCGAGGGGGGAATGAAGCCAACACAAGATATCCCTGCCCACTTTGCTAAATCCTGTTGGCCAGATAGATGCACAGATAGGTTGAAAGCTCGGATTTTACTGTCAGAACCTGTATTAGATTCTAAAATTTATTACTTAAACGGTCAGTGTAAAACGCAGTCTACAGACCGGGCGTAAAAAACGGACAGGGGGCACAATTTAGACCAGGAATATACATTGCTTACAATATACTTGCTTGTACTATGCTGTAAAACAATCGACAAATGACAACTGAGATTTTATCATGTCAACTTTCTGGCGTTTACAGCTGGATATGCCAGGAATGAAGCCCAAGTTCACGCACACATGCGTCTTGTTGTCATTTAACTTGGTATGTACATTGTCCCTGAGTAGCAGACGGACTAGCACGTAACGGTACAAAGAAGAAGAAGAAGAAGAAGAAGAAGAAGAAGAAGAAGAAGAAGAAGAAGAAGAAGAAGAAGAAGAAGAAGAAGAAGAAGAAGAAGAAGGAGGAGGAGGAGGAGGAGGAGGAGGAGGAGGAGGAGGAAGATGACAAAATTTTATGGAGATTTCAAAACTTCCAACATATGAGAAACAATTGCAAAGCCCTGGCCAGAGTTTTGTCAAACAGTTAGAGTCCTTAATGATGAACGAAGACAAATGAAAGCCAACCTGAACCATTTTGTAGATATCTTTCTGCAGCATCTAACTTGCCCGAGGTGACAAGCAATGCATGGATAGTCTTTGGTACTGTCCACTGGGATGCCAGTCTCTGTGAATTATCAATCAAACATGCTGCTATACAACACTCAAACACAACAAAAAAAAGTTCCATTATTCGTCCACTACTCCTTAATCATTAACTTGTGACATCTGTTAAATTTTTTTAAACCTATTCAATTCCTCTCCCCATAACCCCACTCACCTGTCGCACAAAATATTACATTCCTTTTGCTTTTAATCAACTGCAAGTTTTAAGTTTTCTATTTGTTATTTACATTTACACGAATTTACATGTAACCTCCAGCAATTGTTTGGTTACCACACTGCTCCTCGTTCTTTAGTAGTTGACACTTTTGGTATAAATTTTTTTCCAGTACTACAATGAATTTGAAGTATCAGTCTTTCAACATTTCAAGGCTGTAAACTAGGGCTGAGGGGAGAGCTACATCCCTTGGTAAAATTCTTTAAAGGATCCCGTAGCAGCGTGTGAGTGCAGACACGTTTTTCGGCTTTTGTTTCACCCACCGCACGTGAAAAAAAGCCAAAAAAACAGAAGGCGTCTGCTCCGGCTCACAGGCTATAACTACAGAGGATACGTACAGAATTTTGTAGAACCATGTAAAATCTTAAAGGATTCTTAGTTGATCCTACGCAAGATCCTATGGGATCAAAATAGCAAGATTCTTCGAGATCTGTGCGGCAATATCCTTCAAGATCCTGTAAGATCTTTGCAGGACGTTGGCATTGCAAGAACTTTAAGCATCTTAACAAGATTATCCATAATTAGATGTTAAGATCCTTAAGATCTATATGTAAGTCTTCAAAGATCTTAGAGGATCTTTCTAAAGATACAAAAACAAGGCCTGTGTACTATCAAAGCAATTCCTTTTTTCTGCCAGTCCAGGTACTTAAATTTAGTGACAGCAGTGAATTTAGCTTATATCTATGTAGAAATTGCAGACGTAATGTAAGGCATGACTTCAGCGTTGTGCAAGAAGCATGCTTTCTTGATACATGTTTCAACCGTTACACAGAATTTGAAACAGAACTGCGAGTTAAGTTCTCGATGCCAATTCAAAATTGGCGAAGAACAAAAATCAGTTTGAATCGAAACTGAAACAATTATTTTCAGCTTCACTCCATCAGATTTAGAATTTCCCTCAAGGATACAAAATCCCCTTTAAGGAGAAATAAAATAATATCCATGTATGTAAATTATGTATACCTGGATGTTTAACTTGAATTCCTGATAAGGCGTTCTAATCTTCCCATTCGTTTGAGGCTCTTTTTCATCGGGTTTTGACGGCAAATTAGCTTTGGTCCTTTTGGCTAAAGGCCTCTTATCTCCATCTTCACCAGCTGAAGGTCTCTTTAAACCGTCTCTTGCACTTACTTCGCCATCAAAGTCACTAAAATCTTCTTGTTGATCCATTGGCTTCTGTCTTCTTGTTCTTACTGTCTTTTGATTTTGAACATCTTGGCTTGATGACACTTTGTTCTCATCACTGGCACGTATTTTCCCTGTACCCTCATTATCAACGTTTTTGCAATCCTTTTGGGCTTTGGATTCCGCAGCCAGTCGGAGAAGATTTTCATCAAATAACTTGTCATAATCTACATCTTCGCCAGCACTGCTTTCATCATCGGCGTTATCATCACTTGCAACATGTGGCAAATTATCTTTCAAAGAAAAACAGTACAGAGTCATACAAAGTCATACATTAGATAACATTTTATGAGTACTTTTATGCAACATATGGTGTAGCTATTGCAAAATGGATTTTTCACATATCCACATAATCGTGCATTAAGAAATACAACTAAAGGTAACATTTGTACTACTGCCGGAATACGATTTATCATAACACATCTAATTATTAATTCTATGACATGTAAATGTAAATTTGTTTTTCTTTTGTTTTCAATTGTTTGTTTATTATGGACAGCTTTTTAAAAAAATAGTTATAGTTTTGCGTAATTTTTACCCCCCCCCCCCCCCCCACACACACACCCATACCAATCAGGTGTTTTGACGATTTCCTGAGCATTAAGGATGAGGTGGTGGTGGTGGTAGTGGTTGTTTAATTATGGTAACAAACAAATATTAAAATAATTTGTAAACCTGATTACATCACAGCTAAGCCCATTTCTAACAAATGCACTGGGTTCACTTTAGCACTTTAACATACCCATGTCATTAGTACTAGAAGCACTGAACATTCATTGTATCCTCGGCATTCACATTCTCATAATTACCACCATAACCACCGACGGCCTGCTCTTAATTATTTCTGGCCTTGTAGCTCACATGATAGAGCAACCGTTGATCAAATCTGGAGGTTCTCCCCGAGGTTGAAGAGTTTTTCTTTGTCTTTTGTGGTCCCCTACTTCCTCACTAGAGCTAACACTCAGAAGGGAATTCATGGGTTCACTTTAGCACAGAGTTGCTTCTCTGATCCATCATTTCTGTCATTCCTACATGTAACTATGTCTTACGTATTTCCTATCTTCTTTGTAGCCAACCTTTATAAAAAGCACATGTACTGCAACGGTATCGTAGAGGTCATGTGTTTAAATCGCTCTCAAGCCAGATTTTTCTTCAGGCTTTCTTTTCACAAGTGCTAAAGTTGCGTGCACACTACAATGGTCTCTCATTATTTTATTTATTCTCAGTAGATAGTCAGCCAATGGCAGACCAACACACAGCACAGTCTATTGGTCGACACTTGGCCAAGACTTGCTTATTACCAGTTAAATTGTTGGTCGCTTCTCAACCAAGACACCAGCAAAGTTATCAGTTGCCGCATGTAGAACAGCTGTGTTCAATGAACATGATCAAAACGCCAACTACAAAGACCCTTTTATGAGACTCAAAGGTGTTGACTTGCTACAAAATTTAAACTTGTCCACTGAATACTGACATATAGCTGTTTCAGCTGGCAAGGTAAAAATGAACTTTTTCAAGAGCTCAAGCCAACTCTCAGCTTTTGTCATGTGACCTGTGTTCTCTCCCAAAATTTGTATGTTGGTTTTTCAGTTGGCTTTCAGCTAGGTGTTGATCCATTAAAGGCCAATACATCAACCAATACACCACATATTATATATATATAAGCAGTCTTGGTGGATCCTAGTGCCAGATATGTTAGATCAAACTTATCTGGCAAGTTGGTAAACACATGGCTGACACTTGACTGAACAACCCATGTGTCAGTTGACACTGATACGGCCAGCTGATAACTTGCTGATCAACACTCAGATGACCACGTGTCCGTCAAAACTTGGCCAATACTTAGCTAATTCTTGGACAACATGTTGGCAGACATAAAAGTCAAGAATGGGCTAACACGCTGACTGAATCCCGACTAACTAACAAACAGCCAAGAGATTTATTGGGGTGAGTGTCAGCTCAGTGGATCTACTCTTAATCAATACTGAACTTACTGTACAATAATATTGGTCAACTCTTGACCAACACACCAGTTGACATATGAACTGTGGCCACCCAGGCCCAATTGCTCAAGGCCGATTAAGCTAATCCTGGGTTAATGTGAACGTTGATTCAGGTATATTTACTAATCCGTAAGGATTAGTCAAAAAGATTTTTGTCCCTTAGTTTTGCCTCAGACTTTTCTTTACCATTAGCTTAAAAAGAGCATTTAAAATCATTTTTCATGAGTGAGATGAAAACCTTGCTTAACTTTTAACAGTGGGTTAACGTTAATTGGCTTTCAAACAACCCGGCCCTGTTGTTCATATGACTCAGAAATTTTAGGCAAAATCAAAAGGATGCATGCACTTCTTACCAGAAACTATATCCTGTTCTACGGAATCTTCATTGCCAGCTACAATTTTCTTGTTCGGACTTGCCCTTTGTGATGCTGTTTTGCTTGATTGACCTAGAAGCAGGTGCCATACATGTATCAGTATAATATTAATATGAAGAAAACTCAAGAAATTTTTAGTCATTGTTTGTTTACCGTAACTGCCCTGGGCGCTTATTTAATTTTGGGCCAATGAGAGTGGGCACTTATTCAAAGTGGGAGCTTATTGGAAGGTAGGCGCTTATTATTTTCCCAACATTATCAGCAAGCGAAGACATTTTTAGAGAATAACTAGGGATAAAACTTTATTTTGCTTCAACAACACAAAACACAGTTGATACTGATATGTGTCAGTTGACAGTGTGCTGATCAACACTCAGAAGATGACATGTCTGTCAAAACTTGGCCAACACTTTGCTGATACTTGACCAACATATTGGCAGACATAACGGTCAAGAATGGGTTTAACATGCAGACTGACTCCTGACTAACTAACAAACAGCCAAGAGATTTATTGGGGTGAGTGTCAGCCACATCAGTGGATCTACTCTTAATCAATACTCAACTTACAATAACATTGGTTAACTCTTGACCATCACATCAGTTGACATGTGAACTCAGTGGCCACCTGTTGTACATATGATCCAAAAATTGTAGGCAAAATCAAAAGGATACATGCACTTCTTACCGGAAACTGTATTCTGTTCTACTGAATCTTTATTGCCAGCAACAATTTTCTTGCTGGGACTTGGCCTTTGTGATGCCATTTTCCTTGACTGACCTGGAACCAGGTACCATACATGTATCAGTATAAAATTAATATGAAGAAAACTCAAAAGATTTTTAGTCATTGTTTGCTTACCATATTTATTCGATTAACCGCCCTGCGCACTTATTTAATTTTGGGGCCAATGAGAGTGGACACTTATTATTTTCCCAACATTTTCAGCAAGCAAAGACATGTTTAGGGAATGCAAAACAAGGTCCGATAACATGTTTATTTTGCTTCAACAAGACAAAACAAAGTGCAAAAGCTTATATAAGCAAGCCATAAACGACACAAAAGGTCATCGACTATCATATCTAAAACCAATTTTGGAGCACAACTGACGCTCCTCTTACTTCACGCTGGGCTAGTACAGAATGTTTTCTGTTGGGAGTGGGGTGGGGTGGACGTTTATTCGAGGGTGGGTGTTTATTAACTTTTTGGACTTTCAAGGTGGACCCTTAGTTGAGGTGGGTGGTTAATCGAATAAATATGGCAAATGAATGCAAAGAAAAATCCATTAATATGCAATGTGACTTAAATTCCTATTTCAAAGTCTTAGGGAAGTGTGTACAGCTCTGGATACATTTCTAAAGCCACCGTTATGCATAACTGTGTGCGTAAGTTTACTAACAAAGAAACATGTAAGCACAAATGGAAAACAAACATTTTCTATTTTCATATTCAATTGGAGTCATCAGTAAAGTCCATTGTTAGGAACTAAGCAAGCAGCTGCTCAAGTTTTGCTTGGCATTAGCATGGTTACCCACCCCCTTTTTTTATTTTCTTTGAATGTACAAGATGGAATAAATAATTATGCAAAGTTTTAAAAATAGTATCACATCTTCTTTTTCAAAGGAACCACCTTAAACGTCAACCTGATGCTGGGCAGTGAAAACCTTCTTCCAATGATTGTGATGGTAAGGTCGCCATACATGTTACTCAGGTTCCTTTGAGTGGATACATGGAGCTGTTTTCGCTTAAAAGACTTTAAACATAACCTGATTCATAATAGCAAACTTACTTACCAGCTTCTCCATTAAGCATTTTTTCCTTGAGATCTACTGCTGGTTTAACTTTCTCAGATTTAAATAACAGCTTATTAAAATCTCTTGGTTTTTTACGGTTATGCAAGAATTTTAAATAATGATCTCTCATTGACTGCCATGTATGAGTGGTAACCTACAAAATAATGTTAACAAAAAACAACAAACATTAAATACAAAAAACTTCAAATGACAAACCAACATAATTTAGTATATATATAACTTGCACTGGTTGCAAAATCAAGTGGATCTCATCATTTACAATTATTGTTCTTATTCTTTTGACAAAGTATAAATTATTTATTCAACAGTTATCCTGTAAAATCATGTGGCATATTGCCTGATACCTTAGTTGGCGAGAATGTAAAAATCAGGTGATATTCTACAAGATTGAGCAGGATAAATGTTTTGTTGTTTAACATGTTGACAACAAAGAAAAGCTTGCTGGAGGTGGTATTTTTTTTGTTATATCCTTCTCCCAGGCACAATAAATTTACCTGTATCAGAGATTATTATTCAACACATTGTAACATTGCTCAAATACATGTATGGTCAGGGGTCAATGAATACTGTATTCATTGTTCATAGTCAACAGATATCCTGTCATAAATTAATATTTTTGTGACCTCATATGGGAAAATGTACACTTACAAGTACGCTTATTTTGCAAAATGAAGATTGTCTCCAGCTTTTCTGTAATAAAACTGTTTTTTTGTTATCAATGTGTTGAATAATAAAACAATTACATGTATCCTACTCCACCTTGTATAATATCCCCTACATGCACGGCCTCGTGGGCTAAATATCAGGTGATATTCCGGCCAATTTCACAGGATAATATTGTAAGTTAAATTTGCATTGTGAAGAGGAGATGAATGTTTACAGAGTTCAATAAGACCATATTCAGCGTTCCAGAAAAGTTTCAAGGTCCAACAATCAATGAATAATTTTCAGTAGTCAGTAGATCTGGTTCTCTCTAAATCTTCTTTAGTTTACCATTCAATTAGTCGGGTCAAAAAGCAAGCTTTCTGGGATTTTCTTTTTTTACACGTATCTGAGACTGGAACACTGCATATTTGGTCAAGGTTACATAGAGGATATTACACAGTGGCTTGAAGATACCAATTTTATTTTCCAGTGGTAAAAACAACAAAATTCATATCTGCATATATCAACATCAATAAAATTCATACATGTACATGTATCTTCAAGACACCGTGTAATTTGCTTTTTATCATATAGATTATTAGACAAAATCTATCACTTGCCATTTTTCACCAACTGTTTGCATAAACAACCGTGAAAAAGTGGGAAATGATGTCATCAATGCCTCACTAGTATTATTACAGTGTTATTATTATAGTATTATTATTAATATTATTACAGTGCAACTTATGACTTTTTCCATTGCTTCCACCAATTATAACTCAATTAGCTGAGAACAGGAAAAAAGTCAAGCTAATAGTCTTGGAAATAATTTTAAGACTCACAATAAAAAAAATAGGTACGTGTAGATGGACCTTTTTACATGAAATTTTGGGATTTTGTAGGTTATATATTTCATGACACTTCAATTTTTATTTCAAATTTAATTAATAATTCATAAGCCCATTGACCTATCAAATGGTCGATAAAACATCACGTGCAGTGGTTTCAAAACCAGATAAAACCTCCTCCTTATCAGACAAGTACAGTATGTGGTGTTTAATGTTTATCTCGTATGCTAATTTCCAACATTCACAAAAGCATCACTGTTATGAACTCTATTGACAGACGCTTTTCCAGGAATGTTTTTGAAGCCGTTCAAAAAACTCGCAGCAAGTGTTTTATCGGGTCTTAAAACCACTTGGCTGTGCCTCATGGTTTTAAATCCCGATAAAACACTGCTGCTCGTGTTTTAAACATTACATAAATGGGTGAGGATTTGGAACTTGGAACAGAGCCTTCCTGTACAACTTTGTTGCGCACCCCAGCTTCACCCTGCATGCTTAGCAATAAAGATTGACTCTGTACATGCTACCTTGGCTTTTGCTGCCTCCTTGTACAAATTGTTTCCTCTAATGGGATGAAAAGCTTTATGTTCTTTCACAAATAACAAGAGGGCCAAATCTTCATCATGAGTATAAAGTTGTCTTCCACCTCTAGCCGGGCTAAAACAGTAATAAGACATTTCAATTTGGTAAATTATTGCTGCAGTCAGTGTTACAGTGAAGCTTACTCTCAGAAGGCAACCTATGTCCATTATGAGTGGCCAAGGCTTGGACAGAGCCAATTGGAAGCTCACTCCTGCATACTTCTAGCTGTATGAAGGAAGTTTGTTCCATGGACCTAGTTTAATGGCCTATAATAGCTCCCATGAGTCTCCTGTAGCTCAGTGGTAGAGCATCCGATTTAGTAATCGGAAGGTCTTAGGTTTGACTTCTGATACAGTGTGTAGGAGCACTTGGATTTCCTTTTTTCCGAGTATGCCTGTGTCACTTTAAATAATACATCATTCTCGTACACCACATTACAGTCGACCACCTCTTGTAAGCCACCACCTCTCATTAGCGACCACTTTTCCAAAATTCCAAAAGTTTTCAAGTCAAATCACTATAGATGGAACCTCTCGTAGGCGACCACCTCTTGTAAGCGACCACTTTTAGAGGTGATTGTTTAAAATGTTCTATTGTTTTTAACCTCCCGTAGGCGACCACTTGACACACAATCTGCTGTATCTCTTTACGGGCGGGCATTGCAAAATGTGTCGCTGTAACATATTGGCCACATCATTACAGCGGACGCCATAATAAAATCTCACAGCCGGAGCTACCGGAACTGTCTCTTGAAATAGCTTAGCATTGAAACAATAATGATAACAATTTACACATGCACTATAGTGTACACTGAAATAAACTTTAATTAGATTCAATCCCTTGTAGGAAAGAAACTCTCTTATCTTGTATATTGCATGTATGTACATGCATGACCAGTGATGACTCTCTCAACCTCGTATTATTCAACAGAAAATTGTGGCGATAAAGAACATCAACTGGATTATGTAACAAACAAACAAACAAATGTGAAAGTTGGAGATGTTTTACGCTTGAAATGTAACATTGCAAAATGCCGTGTACTTTCTGCTCCTAAATCAGGCAGTCTAAAGAAAAGTTGTTACTTTGGGTTTCGATAAGCACTGGCAAAAGGGTTAGGTCTCCACAATTACCATCTGTAAATTACCCGAAATTAGACCCCCTGTGGTCTGACCTCTAGTAAGCGACCATCTCCCGTAAGCGACCACATATCCTTGACTTTGTGGGTGGTCGCTTGCGGGAGGTTCGACTGTATGTTAATAATTTGGCCTTCAGAATGTCCTATCTCAATAAATTTACTAACTTCAAGTCTGGTTCTGGTATCTCATGGCCGAACAATAAATTATTATGTGACATGTGATGTATGATTGTACACTCTTTTTGTTCTTAAGTACAACACGTGTACACATTGGAGGCACGGTGTTGTAGTGGCTATTGTGTGAGACGTTTGATCTGAGGACTATGGCTGGAAGATCAGGACATAGCGGTTTAAGGCTACTGTAGGTTGGTCTCTGTATTGCTGTGCTGTTTTGTTACAGACAAGAAATGTTGCTCCACATTGTCTGTCTAGATTCCCTCAGTAATCCTACAATGGACTAGCATCCCAACAGTTGTTTCATACTTCAGAATGTGGGTTAAGCTCCGGCCATGTGGGCCACTTAGGCTTGAGTGCACCTTAACCTTTCAAACACATACATGTACATGTAAGCAGATTGCCAACATGATCATAAAGTTCACACACTGTAAACCTTACGCATTATATGGAAATTGCCTACTTGGGGGAGGGCTTTCCTCAGTTGCCCTGTAAGCTATTACAGTCAACTCTCTTGTAAGCGACCACCCTTGGGGCACGACAAAGTGATCGCTTACGGGAAAGATCAACAAAATAAGCCTAATACTGGATTGATTAATTAATTCAAAAAAATATTATCTAAGGAACTAATATTAGGCAAAAGAAACTAATTAATTTGATCTTTTCACATCTATTCATTCATCTGATGAAAATTTGAATAACATTTTGGAACAGAGCACTGTAACAATTCCCGTTTACCTACATGTACAGATCTAATTAAAACGGCATCTTCTCTGTCTGTAAACTGTTATTACATGTATCTGTCAGCAGTCTAACGATCATATGTAATTATGTTGGGTGGTTGCTTACCAGAAACAGAAAACAAAAGAATATGTGTAATTTCTGGCCTAAAAAGTGGTTGCGGTCCCTTAAGAAATTTGAGTGGTGGTCGCCTACGAGAGCTCTTGAAACAGTATTTAACTGAGAAACAAAACGGTTGTTTACGAAGTGGTCATTTACGGGAGGGGGTCGCTTATGAGGCATGGTCGCTACGAGAGAGTTGACTGTAGTTAAAATGGACAGCATGATTTCTTTGGAACTTACCCTGACACTTTATTAGTCGATGAGCTAATTTTTCCCTCTGGTTTTGAAATTTTGACGGTACCACGTGGGGACTTCAGTCTTCAAAATGAACAGATAAACAAACAAGACATGACTTTATATTGATTTTACTTTTCAGAGACGGAAATGGGCCCTTTGCAGAAAACGATCACATGGTACAAAAAACACTTTGCTGGATGACAAGCTACGCACTCTAACATCCAAAACAAAGCGACTTCATCCAGTCAAATTTGAATTTTGTTTGTTTTGGATGTCCCAGTTCGTAGCTTGCCATCCAGCAAGGTGTTTTTTGTACCATGTGACCGTTTTCTGCAAAGGGCCCATTGTGTCTTGTCTATAAAAAAAAATTATAGTGAAATTAAGGTTACCTCTGGAAACGGTGGGGGGGGGGGGGGGGGGGATACATATAGCTCAAATGACATTAAACACTTGAAAAAATCTTAGTGTAGTGCATCCAACCACAACCAGCATAAATAATTTGTTTACTGGCAACCTGGCATTTTTAACCCAATGGTTATTTCAGGTTGCCAGTACCCTTGCTTTTCTTTCGAAGTTGTTTTTGTTTTAATGTAAATACTTGTAAAAAAAAAGGTAAATAAAGTGCTGTTGTTGTTGTTGTTGTTAACTAGTACATGAAAGTTTTGCAAAGTTAAAAGTTAAAGAAAACAAAATGTAAATGTCAGCTACTACATGTACACTTGATGCATGGAACAAACCTATATTTTTCCATGTCTTGCAGTTTATTCTGCTTTATGCTGTCAAATATGTAGTCAGTAGAAAGGTAGCCAGACACATTACCACCACCAGCAGGGTCCGCCAACCTAATGATTTCAAAATTCAACAAATTCACATTAAAAATCATAGCACAACAATAACAGTATCTGACTCAAGCAGGAAGATTTTGCTTGGAGCTGGCTGCCGGCAAATTTCATTGTTTGAAAAAGATCGTTTCGGCTGAAATTCAAACAGAATATTATACCTGAGGCTTATTTTAAAGGTTTCACAGTCCAAAAGAGCTGAGGTTTTTCTCAGTTTCATCCTGCTCAAGCCTTGAGCTTAGCTGTGACTCACTGTTTATGATGGGCCTTCATAATATTTATTAAAGATATTTATAACAAAATTAATTAAGCCAGTATAACTTGGTCATGTCTAAGATAACAAAACAAGAGAAAAATAAAAATAAAATATATAACTTATATGTTTTTCAAACCAGATAATCATTACTATGATCTGAAACAAAGGAGACTAGAAAATCAACTGACCTGAATAATTTTACATAAAAGCAAATTGAAGCCACAGCATAGTTATATATTCATGAGTGTAGAATAATTGTTTTTCAAATATTATTGCAAGCCATCTGGACATTCTGTAATCCCACAATGAGTCTAATCATACAAAATACGTAAATGTGTTTCCATGTCTAAACATGAAAACTTCTTATTTTTTTTTACATCGTTAATGAAAACAAGACATTGGCAACAAATAATAATAATAATACTATGTTTTTACTGTACAAATGTTTGGTTTATCACGGTAAATAGATTTGAGCATTGACATTTCAAGTGTTAGCCCTTTGTCACAGCAAATCATTTTTTTATATTGGCCCTGACTCTGACAATTTGCTCTGACAAAGAACTAATGCTCGCAACGCCAGCACTCGAATCTCTTTATGGCACTGGCCAATTTAGCATTAGTTCCCAACTCTGTTGATAAACCAATTTCTACTATCCCCAACACAGCGCACTACAGTTTCTTTAGAAACTATAACCCCATTTTAATATATATGCAGCCATTTTTATATATATAATGTTTAAAAAGGAAAGCCAAGTCTCCCATACATGTTAACGTAGCTGGTTGTCAAGAGGTCCTCTTAACCAAGATTAAACTGGAATTTTGAAAAGTTGGACTTTGGAACAAAGCATTGGACTTGACGTGATTTGAGGGAGACAGGAGTTTTTTGCACATATTCAGTTTCAGGCCATTCTAGTATTTCTGTAATTTTGACCCTAAGTGCAGTAATGTGCTATAATAGTGAGATGGGAAGTCACAGAACAATGGTTTGTCCCCAGCAGGATACAGCTGTCTTGTGAACAGTATCCCCTTATGAGACATGGAAACACTTGGTACACTGTAATTTAACTACAAAAAATAATTCATGTTTGGACTACAATTTTCAGACAATAAACTTTGGTTGAAAAACTTTCAGCCAATTTCCTGGTACAGTTCAGAGGTTTTCCCTTGAAATTTTCGGCTTAACACCCTGGGAGGATGCAACACCTGTTTAGTAAATTGTGTTAAATTTATTGAATTCATTTCAGCTGAGGCAGTTAAGTTCAAACACAACACTCTACAGGATGTATTAATTACAAAGTAACTCCTACATGATTGTACATGTACATTTAATCTTTGATGTTGCTCCAATGAATTCAGAACTTGCAGTTTGAAGAAGTAAATTTGTTACCTTTGCGAATGGAGTCTCATGGCAGGGATAGGCATTCAGTTTGTAAGCCCCACTTGTCGTAAAAATCTTAAAATTGCATTTACCGTATTTGCACATTCCCTAAATTATACATAATCAAAAGTGATCAATGTTTGCACTATGTTTTGATTTGAATGGAAATATTTTTGTACATTTTTTTTGTCTGAAAGTTTATTTGTCTTAACTTTATTTTTTATTAAACTACATGTTTGCATTGGACAAATACCTGTAGAAGAATTAAATTTGGAAGTATTCATTCGTAGCATTCAAGTATTACATAGCCAAACATACCCTGGCATTTATAAAATATGCAGTTTTTGTAATTTGTCAATTTTTGATGTAGTAAATTGCAGTTTTTCCTCAGTTTTGTTACTGCAGTTTTGGCTTACCAAAAAAAGTTTTTTTAAACATAAACATAAAACTTTTCTTTTTAAAAAAGCATTTCAATAACTCTTTAGTTAAGTTTTTTGTTAAGTTATTCTTGTAAAGCGCCTTTGAACTGCAAGGATACTGGTGCTATATAAATATTTTATTATTATTATTATTATTATTATTATTATTATTATTATTATTATTATTATTATTAACCCCCAAATACATCATCCTATACTGTGTACAAGGTATATTGCTGAGTCACGGACTGGAGCCTGGGCAACATTGGTTTGCAAGGGGAGTGCTCTTGTTACTGTCCCAACACAAGACCACAAAAGACAAAAAAAAAATTCAAGCTGTTAGAGTGCACTGTGCAGCTGGTTATAAACTTTTCACTTACTTGATTGAGTCTGATAGCACTTTGCTTGAAAGTTCACCTCCTCCATGCTATTATGGGAAAACAACAACATACAAAAAAACAGAAACAAATGATCACCAAAGAACAAACTTTGTACAAATATTCAGAACCAAAACAATCAAAGGTCAGAGTTTTCAATTAATGCAGTGCATAAATAATTATTATTACAAGACAGGTAAGAATTGGTTTTAACTTTAAAAGCATGGTTCACACTGTCTTGTGTGAGTTCAGCGCAGACTTGAGAAAAATTGTGTAAATTACTGTTAAGATGTGCAGTGCTTTTAATTTTCTGGTGTTTATGCTTATTTCATACCAGTTCCTACCAGTCAAGTAAGGTTCAAACTTGTGAAATAAGAATGAAAGTGTCTCTGAAATAAGCAAAAGCACAACATACTGGTTTAAATGTTTGCGCTTGTGCTTATCACACAACTATGAATGAGGCTTTCTATAACTGCTGCCATGAAAAGGAAATTTGAAGGATTCTTTGGGAAGAAGGAGATGACTATTGAAAGTAAAACCCCGACATATTACTTAAAGTAAAATGGTAAGAAAAAGAAAACAAATTTGCTCACCACAGATCACAAAACTTATTGTAAGATACAGTCAACAATCACCTTGCTGGCACCTCGCTATTACAGACACCCTGATTATACGGAGGACAGCTAAATACCCAGCAAAAATAAATTACAGGTATTTGGCTGAAATAAATTCCCGCTATTTAAGAACTCTTGCAATTAGGGACACTAAGTTGCAGTCCCGAGGGAGCATGCAATAAAGGAAATTGCCGCCTGTGCATATAAGTTATTACAATAGTTCTCTTGTATTATGCTTAGTTTTAAACTTTCCATCTACATGCTTACATCACTACTGGGGTACCCAGTCTACGGCAATCGTGAAACCCAATTGATCAATCAATAAAATTAGTTGATTGGTATTGGGCAATCGATGGCTAATCAACAGTCACACAAAAACTGTTCATTGATTGGTATCGATTGGCAAAGCAAGTAGAACACAGTTTTCGCAACTTGTTACATATGCACATGATTTGCCACTCGCCTGCTATCAAAAACCTTCAGAAACGACAGAAGAGCAAGAGGAAAAAAACATCTGGTTTAAGTGCCAAGAAGTAAAACTCCAATTTTCTTCATTTGCTAGAGTTTTTCTGTCAAGGTACCATGCGGCTACTTTCCTTTTTTCAAAGTTTGTAAAAATTTCATAATAGGACAAAAAAGAAGAGAAAATCAGGCTGGATTTTGAGATGAATTTGGGTATGGTAATACCTAATCATACCATTTTGGTACGCTTTGGTGACATATCAGGCTTGTTTTGTCTCGCCATGGGTATTTTGGCCCAACTGCGTCTCACCAAAATATGAACCATGGCTTGACCAAACTCGTCTGATATGCCACTGAAACATACCAAAAAGTATTGATTGTCATCGATTATCAATTTAAAAAAGTTAATATAACTCCTTTTTAATGATTATTAATCTTTAAAAGTTGCAATTTGGGATTTTTTTTCTTGTTGACCCATATTGATGCATGTTCATGTATATTTAACAATTATTCACCGAAGTGGAGGTGAATAGTGATGGATATTTAGCGAGCCGCGAAGCGGCGAGGTAAATATACACCACTTTCACCGACACTGAGGTGAATAATTGTTTTAGTATAAGCCACACAAGCTGAATAACTAGCGGGCCAGAATTCCTTTGACAGTATACCGACAAATGGTGGGAAATTTTAATATCGCGTGCGCCGCGCGGTAAGCGATTTCTTGTTGTAGTAAGTTTTGTCTCGCTTTCCTGCAAACAATTAAAACTTTTTGAGACACTTGTTTAGTTGCTAAGGTGTTATTTCTTTAATTGTTGTGTGAAATTCGTCTTGATTTTGAAACCATGCTCCAAAACATTAGATGTTTCATTGTCTACATTGTAATTATAGTGCTCGGCAGTTTTCGCAAACAAGGCATTGTATTTTCATGTTTCGCCTTAAAATATGAGGTTGGAAAGATTAAATAACTTACCATTTACTACCGTCAAACTAAACTTTGTTGCCACTTTTGTATTTTTTGTAACAGCTGCCTCGTTTATCTAAATAAATTCCTCTTTAGTGACTCTGGCGAAACGGGAAGCCATCTTGTTTCTCTTCTGTTGCTCGGAGGTGAATAGCACTTGGCTAATCACCTCTGAGCTAGCCAATCAGCGCGCGCGAAAGGCACCATTCACTTGTACGGTATATACTAAGGGACCGATTGTTTATTACGTCCTAGGGGGGGGGGGCGGTGTTTTTTGAAGGGGGGTAATTTTTTTAAACGAGCTCTTTTTTTTTGGGGGGGGGGGGTAATTTTTTACCTTGTACGAAAAGTGAGGGGGGTAAAATTTTAAGGGTACCAACTAAATGTATTTTGCAATCATTCTTCTCATCAATCCTAGAGTTGGTAACATCGACTAGATACTTCTCCATATCGCTACTATTCTTCAGAGTGACAAAGATCTTGCACGTAATAGGTTGAGTAATTACATAGACAGGCAAACTGTGTATTTCATCAAGCAGTTTATCTCTGAAGGCTTGTTTCTCTGGGCAAAAAAATTGACCAAAAGACGAATAGAGATGGTAGGCTTCTTCAAAATCTATATATCCACATCCTTGATCCACATCCATACATCAAATGTTCCTGTACTGCTCTCAAACCCCGAGCTGCTTTGACCTTCTGTGTATCTTCTTTTGACGACTGAAGAATAGACTCCAGCAATAACAAAACATCGTTATTATCAAGACATTGAAGATATATTCTAAGGTACGTTCCCGTACTTGAATTTCGTCTAACTTCTGATTGTTTCTCTTGCCAGTTCAGATTCAGAGAGCCAGCGACTTCCGCATGTAACCAAGCGTTGTGGCCAGGGGCCCGTTTCTCGAAAGACCCGGTAACTTACCGGGCCCAATAAGTAATTTTGGTGACAAATGTTTCTTAACAGAAGTCAATTTATGTTAGCTTTGAATACTAAATTTTAAAATCTTATTATTCTATGAAAACATTGGCGAAGTACCATGTCTGTAATCGTTCCGTAATCGGCGAAAAACGGGCCCGGCAAGTTACCGGCTCTTTCGAGAAACATGCCCCAGGACCTTCTCAACAATTCAACCACAAGGCCACCCATGGAGGGGGGGGGGTGGTAAAATTTTCAAACTGTCATTGCAGTGGGGGGTAAAACTTTTGCTTGAAAGATTATTTTGGGGGTAAAATTTTCATACACTCGATTTTTTAAAAAACCACCGCCCCCCCCCCCCCCCTCTAGGACGTAATAAACGATCGGTCCCTAAAGTGGGATGATACCTTGAATCTTGAGGGAAAACCTAACTTTTCATAAACATGGTGGTTCGTTTTAGGCTTCGTCGCCATTTTACTTGCTTTGCTTTGTTTGTAAATTTTTGTTTCATAAAACTGTATAATGTAAGCTTATAGATGTAAAATATGGCAAAATAAAATGAAAATAGTTAAAAAAAAAAACCCGAGCATTTGAGTAGCGCAAGATCGATCAAAGCTCTTTACTAGCTTGTTAGCTCTACAAGCTTGTAAAACCGCTAAATGTACATACATGTAAGCTTGAAGGGAAGCTTAAGTTACATTTAAACTTTGGCTTATTTCTCATATGTGTCCCCATTTAGCTTACTACTATATACTTCAATACTATAAGCTTAAAAATGAAATTGTTTGACGCTACTGTGACAAACAAAGTTCTTGTTTGTTTGTCTGAATAACAAGGCATCCAAGAATCTCTTACGCGTATTAGTGGCCGTAGTTTGGTCTTCATAGCTGATGGTGTCATGTAAAAGAGCATTGGTGATCCATCTTCAGACAAAAACAGCGTAGAGCACTTTGGAAACTCCTCTTTGCGGTTGTCCGCCATTTTTGATGTTTCGGGCTTCGCGCGTTTATGTGAAGGCGTTATGTATGCCACATGAGACATCCCACGAAAACTGATATCTTCCCCCAGTCCCCTCCCGCTTCAAAATTGCGTGATGCCAAATGCCACATAAGACGCCCCATAAAAGCTCCTACGCCACCCACACCCCTCCCGGGCATTTATCATTATCATTCTCAAGGTGGGGTTGGCTAATTTTTCCAAAAACCTCATGGTATGGTTTAGACAAGAGTACCAATACCAGGGCAAGGCCAGAATTAGGCTTTCTTCCCAACAAGCTAGTATGAGCAGAAAAATAAATTGTTGAATTGATAAAACTTCAAAACATCATCAAAAGTAGAGCTTTTAGGGAAGGTCCGTTTTTAGTGTAGAGGGTTTCAGAGGCGAGGGCCATCTCAAAAAAAAAATATAAATAAAAATAAAAAAATAAAAAAAAACACAATCTTTCGACGTTTCCAGAACGTCAGTTATCAAGTGAAAGCCTGAAAATAATGAAATCGAGCATATATAGTGATGAGATGAATAAATTGAAAGTGAAACAAAGAGTTTGGCTCTAATGGAGTCGCTCTGGGTGCTTAAATTGGGTCTTATTGTTCTTATGCACATTTCATAAACAAGACAATCCCATTTCGTGCAACACTTTTTGAGCATTCTAAATTGGCTCTCATTGAGTAAGCCAATGTTCCCATGGGCATATCTCAGATGGCGACCAATGGCAGAGTATCGATGATCAGCAACGCGTTGAAACAAATGGCGTAAAGTGTCCGTAATATCCGTGTGTTCGTAAGCGGGCCGTGTCAGAAAGAAACGTCATGGGCACATGTTTTATCGATACAAAGACTAAAGCAGACATTTTTAGGGCAACAAGGCGTTGTTTAATTTCTTAACTCAGGCCCGTAGCGGGGGGAGGGGCAGGGGGGGCTTGAGCCCCCCTCAGAATTTTTGGAAGTTAAAAAGCAATGTGCCCTAAAATATATAATTAAAACAAATTAATGTTGAATTCTGACGCTGCAAGTGCCTTTTCACAACCTTTAGTAGTCTGTTTACTACCTGTCAGTTTCCTTCGCTAACAGGCACTCCTATCTTGTGAATCGGAAATAAGAATCAAACTGGATTGAAATCAACCAATCTGAAGCCGTGAAAGCTGTCAAAATAAACTACTTGTTTCCTAAGACATCCGCTCATTTTAAGCAATACAAATGTCCTTAGTTTATAAAAATTGAGTGTTCCCGCGTTGTCACACAAAAAAGCCACACAAATATGTCCTCAGGACCAGAGAAAAAAATTCTCCTGCAGTCGGATTCTTACTGCCCGATTCCAAATTTAAAAAGAGAAAGAAAAATTTGTCGTCGTTTGTCTACGTCGTCCTTCAAACGTGAAATTAGGAAACTTCACGTAGTAGTCCACGTTAAAGAAAAGGCAAAAACGTGTACCTAAGAGTGTGATCTAGGTGCAAAATTATTGTTTTACTTACTAAATCTACCGGGTTTTTTTATGTTCTCGTTGCATCAGTAAACTCCAAAATCCGTCTATTTTTGAGTGACAGTGTGTGTGTGTGTGTGGGGGGGGGGGGGGGGGGGAAGGGGGTAGTAGTTTTGTTTCACCATTTTGCTAAGCCCCCTCAGTGGTTTTAGCTTTGATACGGGCCTGTAACTCTACACTGAGTACCTGTAACTGTAAGAAGTTCAAAATAAAAAGAAACCTTATACTCTTTTATCATAGTCTCGGACAAGCAGCAAGCAAAGGACGTCAAAGAGGAAGAAGACTACAAACAATGACTGCAGTAATTTGGCCAAGGAAGTAAAGCTTTTGTCTAGGCATAGGAGGCAGAAAACTTTATTAAAGGACTAGAGTACAGGGATCAAACACCGGAAGAAAGACAGACTGATCAAACATATCACACTATTTTGCTACCGTATTTTTGTCATTATTTGAAACTGGTACAATGTCTACAAGTAGCATATAATTGTTACAATGAAAGATAGACAGTGCGCATGCGAAGAAAACAGGTGTCTGTAAAGCGGGGTTGACGATGTAGGAGAGTTTGTCACTCGGGACACAGCAACGTGTCCGCTCTTTGTATTAACCGGTGTCCGTATTAAGCGGGTTAATTTTATAGAAAATATACGAGCGTTTCGTTGGGTGTTCGTAGAGCGGGGTCCCACTGTATACTTGCCCTTTGGTTCTCGAACTGGCCAGCCGAGGGCTTCGTCTTCTCATCTAGCTGTTTGGTATGCCTCGTCGGAGGAATGTTACAACTACAAGAAACTTACGTGTCTCCTTCGAACTCCTCACATTCACCATAATCGCATTACATCCCCCCCCCCCCCCCCCACGTCGGTCGGGGAAGGGCACTCTTTTCCCCTCCCCTCCCTTCTCTTATACTCAAGTTAGCTCTTCGGTAGCCACGCAATATCCGGTGTTTTCCGGCGTCAGTGACGTACGTATTTATTGTTTGCCACCAAATGCAATTTTACAGAAACGTAAAGAAATATAGTAAAATGGTCACTGTAAGCAGTGATGAGGCGACCAATCGTCAATCGACCAGATCAGGATGGCTGTGTACTGTGCACTAAATATACTGAGTATACTCCAGCATTCAGCATTCCAGGCTCCTGTATCAGTTCCACTAGCCTTTTGCGCGTTTTTCGCTTCCTGACAGCGCGGAGATATTTCCACGCGTTCAAACATCAAAAAATGCACAAAACCTCGCACAAACGCTTGCTACGCAGGCTAGACCGACAGTTATTCCTACCATCCAACCGCTGACAAAAAGATTGTAGGCTCTGGAAACGACAATTCCGTTTCTAAATACTAGCAACAATCGTAGATTACGCCCGGTTCAGACGCCGTACTTCACATGAGCCGAATCAAATTCAATGAATTAAGTTCATGTGAAGTACGGCGTCTGAATCAATTCAGAACGACCGAACTAATTCGGATCAGCTCAGCCGTTTTTCCCGCCTGGCTCAGCCGGGAATAACGGCTGTGGACCGGCTTTGATTGATTGATTCATGATTAGACGCCGTACTTCACATGAGCCGAATCAAATGTATAAATTATTATAAATCTGCAATTTTTTTCGGTCATAATATGCTTCAGTTTATTAACTTCGGCTCAATTAAGTGCAGCGTCTGAATCAATTCAGCCAGGATTAATAATTTGGGTCGGTCTAAATTCGATTCGGCTTACCGTGTAGCATGAAAATTTTGCGGGTTCTAATTTTTGCGGATTTTGCGGATTGACCTCGATCCACAAACATTAGTTCCCGCAGAAAAAAACACCCGCAAAATAAAATGCCGCAAAAATTAACTCCCTTCAGTCAAATTTAAAACTCCGCTTCTAATAGACTTATGCCACTGGAGCGATATATATATTGGACTTAAACAAGAACACTACATGACTTTCCATTGGGAAAAGCAACTGTCAAGAGTAAAGTAATTCACTACATTAGATTGGCACGAATGGGTCATCTGAAGGAACGCACAGACTTGAATCGTGCAGCAGACCAACCAGTCTGTCTCATTGCTCGTTGCGAAAGGGCATAGTTTTGCATTTTAGCAGGTCGCTCCCAGTTAGGTCTTAAAGTACATCTTTCACTCAAAAGCCCCTCTGTATGCCTAGAAAGGTTTCAGCTACGGTAATTCAAACATTCATACTGCTTTCTTACAAAATAAAATACGATAATAGCGTCGTGGCAAACCATATTAACGAAACTGTGTTTGGCTGTGCATGGTAGGGGTAGGCTTTTTGTTTTGTTGTTGTTCAGTCCCTTTGCACAGTAAGGTATTACAGTGATATGTCTCTAATATGTCACTAGAGTGAACTGTGACTCAGTTGACCGTACAATAAAAGTTGAAAACATTCAGGTTTCTTTCACTTAAATATTCTGCTGCTCGAACCAGAGCATCGCAAAAATTAGTTCCCAGCAGAAATTTCAGTCATCTCGAACCGCAAAAATTTGTTCCCGCAAAACACAAAAAATCGCCAATCCGCAAAATAAAACTCCCGCAAAATTTTCGTGCTACACGGTATGTGAAGGACGGCGTCTGAACCGGGCCTTAGAGAGTGCGTTCGATGTCAACAAGCCCACGCTAATCTCGATCCCAGGCTCTCTCTCTTTGTGATGGAATCCGCCCCTGCAAAAGATGCCAGATGTGCGTCTCAAGATCCATCGACCCATCCACGACAAGTCCCAGAGAATCTCGACTCAAATCCGTATTAGGAAGCGTTCTTCCTACGTCGAACTTACGTCGAACGCAATTCAAATTCACTCTGAAACAATAAACATCACTGCGAGGCTTTGGGGAATGAATTGTTGAGTTTATATTGGTTTATTCCCCGGAGCCTCGCAGTTTCAGGCATCGAAATTGGGCCATTTTCCATTGCATTGTAATCTCGTACTCACTCTACACTCGGATCTTTTTGTCAGCGGTCGCCTCGCCAATCAATGAAAAAGCCGCGCTGGCTCTGGGGACGAGAATGAGGGATTTGTCTGAAGGCTGGAAGGTGTCACAAGGCGTCATCACTTGTGCGAGCAAACAGATTGGAATGCTTAACAAAAGCCTCTTCGAAACAGTTGGTCTTCTAGTCAGCTGATTCCTTTTAGTTGAGGTGAGAAAATTTGTGACGTAAACTAGAACGTTCTGTGCAAATTGTTATCAAATGTCCGACCAAATGTGCAGTTGTAGCGGCTGATTGCTTTTACTGTGAAACTATGTAAAATTGTGAACGCAAGGAATATTTTTAGAGTGTTCATTGTGTTTGCAAAGAAAACCAATCAGATTCGAGAGGGAAAACCACAAGCTGTCAAGGTAATTGTTTTTTGTGGTTTGTGTGTTTTTTTTTTCTTGTGGTTGATTTTGCCTCTGATTGGTCACGGAACAATAGGCGGTTTTCTTAATTTGACAGTAATTTCCGCGTGTTTTGATTGAGAGAAGCGACAGCCAGAAAGACATCTGTGTTCGCAGGCTACATAGCTCGTACGTATCATTGATAATATAAGAGTTAAGATAATGTTAGCTTAACTCGCTTAACGTTAGTTTGTTTACACAGAATGTAATGGAGGGATTGCGTCGAATTTTAGTAACGCTTTACATGTCAGCGATGGCACGAACGGAAAAGGAATGTTTGGAATCTCTTTTTCAACCACAGATAATTAGTTTTATCAAAAACTGGATCATTGTATAATGCAATTCCAGGGATTTGATTGGCTTAGCTGCCATGATATATGAGCCATGATAATGATAGATTTCCTCGTTGGCTGTCTATCATGCAAATGATATTTAACAATATTACCTAATAATATTGTACGGCAGAGATCCTTTCAGGTCTTAAAAAATCATTTCCTTTTGTTGATACGGCTTACTGGCCAAGGAAAAAAAAAAACCGGGTTGCTGGCTTGTAGTGTGGGTTTTGCTTTGTGTATGTAGTATGAGCTCATTAATTAAGAGACAAGTCAATCGAGAAAATTGACTTCCACAAGATGACAACAGTCTCAAGGTTTTGCGAGCAATTTAGTTCAAGAACTACGAGAAACGGACGAGGGAAGTTTCAAAACTTTTTCCGCTTAGTGTCCGACCTACATGTAATAGGAGTGGTTAGAAGATGTGATTAAAAGCGACAAAAAATCAACGCATTGAGTCATGAGGGCCTGTGTCTGTGGAATGACGAATGACGAAATTACGAATGACGTAAACAACACAGAAAGCCAGTTAAATGTCTTTAATTTGATTGGATAAAATGAAAAGATAAATGACATTGATTGGCATGCTAAAAATTTGTTTTCGAGCTTGCATCGTTTCAAAAACTATTCTTCGTCCAGTCCGGCCATCCTTTTTTCTGCCTTTTCCGTCCGTATTCGCTCTGTTGTAAACCGGTCAAACCAGGACACTACAGTGTATTGCGGTCTCATATTTTGCGCGTTCTCTTGACCTTATTTGGTGAAATGACATAATAGTGGAATAATAAAAGAAATTAAATTCGTCAGTAAAACGACGTATAAAACCGTTCGTGGAATTCAATAGGCCTTATCGCGGTTTTCGACGCCATTTTGACGAGTAGGCAAACACGTCTTGAAATAACAGTGTTTGTTTAGAAATCCGATGTCAAATAATTTTCATAACATCGCTTTAACGGATGAAATGTCTAAAAAGCGTGTGAGTTCAGACGTCGTAGTTCAGACGCATCGAATGCATACATTTGAAAATACGTTAACGTAATATCGATTCGTCGTTTTCTTGAATCTGGAATCGTCGTAGGTTCTCCACACCAAGTTTCACCATCCCATGTCATGTCGTCTAAATCGAATCTCTATTATTGTCGTCTTGCAGACGAAGTCAATTCGAATTAAATCAGTCGTCTGAATTATATTCGACGTATGAACTAGGCCTTATGTGCTGGTGCGGTTGAGAAAGTTAAAATTAATAAAAATAGTTCAAGTATGCATTTAGCTTAGATTAAGGAATTTAGGTTTTGGAACTTTGACTCCTTAATTGTCATTTGAGTTAAATTATAGTTTCTATAAATAATCCGCACATTGACGCTTTGGTCTTTTCAGACCCGTTTTTCAGATTCACTTCAATGAATACGTCGCTTCATTATATTTACATTTTAAAAGTCGCATTCAGCCGTAAAGGGATCCTGCCAATTTTGCTTTGTTTTCATGCTTTGTAACATTTAATAAGCGATAATCCCACGCTTTTTGGAGCGTTGAATTCGCGCTGAAATACATGTTTATGCTTTGTTATCATTACTTAAAATACTATTTCGCCAAATAGTAGTTCCCTTTTAAAGCCGGGCGGTGCTTATTCACTTCGACACCTCAGCAAAATTGAATACGTTCTAAGTTAATTACAGTCGAACCTTCACTTTTCAAGTTTTGTCATCAAGAGAGCTGTTAATTTGCTTTTTGGTGTTAGCTCTGTTCAGCTGAGCAATCAGGTTTAAAATTTGAATGTTTTTACTGAAATTTCAAATATGCAGCTATAAAAAAACTATTTAATTAAACGATAGTATATGTGTTTCAACAGCTGCTCGCTAACCTTGTAATTTTGTTTATAGTTCACTAGTACATGCTCCAAGAACAACTAACTAACCAACCAACCAACCAACCAACCAACCAACCAACCAACCAACCAACCAACCAACCAACCAACCAACCAACCAACTAACTAACTAACTAACTAACTAACTAACTAACTAACTAACTAACTAACTAACTAACTAACTAACTAACTAACTAACTAACTAACTAACTAACTAACTAACTAACTAACTAACTAACTAACTAACTAACTAACTAACTAACTAACTAACTAACTAACTAACTAACTAACTAACTAACTAACTAACTAAATGAAACAAACATTTTAAACTTTCTTTCAGCTTCTGTACTTTTCTTATGTTACAGAATTCTGAATTCTGCTATTCACGTGCTTTGAATATTTATGATTACGTGAAGTCGTGCAAATATGATAAATATTCACAGCACGTGAATTGCAGTGAAATATAATAGACCGGGACAAATAAAATAAAACTCTTGTTCGGAGAAAGTGAATAAGGACTGAAACTTGACCAAGATTCAGCCATCTTATCTTACACCGATTTCGGTTCTTGAGCCTAAAACTTGTGTGGATATCAAAAAGAATTCTTGCTTTAACCGCTTGTAATTTATAATGGTAATTGAACTGAGTGGAGCGCAATTTGGTCTGAAATCTACGAAAGCCGAGGAGGGACTTCCGACTTCGGACTTCTGACTTCCG